>NW_028077629.1:6332981-6750413 GCF_014824575.4 Sturnira hondurensis | reverse complement strand
AGAAAGAAGGAGCTCCTACCTTTTGCAACAACATGGATGGAACTGGAAAGCATTATGCTGAGTGAAATAAGCCAGGTGTTGAAGGACAAATACCATATGATCTCACCTCTAACAGGAAGCTAAACAACAAAGCAAACAAGCAAGCAAAATATAACCAAAGACACTGAAATAGAGAACAGGCTGACAGTGACCAGAGGGGAGAGGGGAGGGAATTTCAGGGGAAATAAGGGAGGGATTTAGAGGAACCTATATAAAGGATACATGGACAACAACTGAGAAGGGTGGAAATGGGAGGGAGGGGGGAGGATGGGGTGGGATGGGATGGGAGTAATAGACAGAAAACTGTACTTGAAAAATAATTAAATAAAAATATTGGAAAAAAATAAATTAAAAAAAAGATAAATTGTTGAATATTTCAACAATTCTTAGAATTGCTGGAATGTGTAAACATAAGGCCTGAGAGAGCTGTGCTAATTTCTCCATAAAATAAGCACCCTCTGTTTTTCCATAATTGTGATCTTTGACTGTATAAAGAAAAAGTTAGCTCACTTTTGAATTATTTTCCTCCCCTTCCCAAATGAGCAGGCCAATTAATCCTACCTAAGCATTATTGGAAAAGCCCCTCATCAGTAGAAATAAGCCCATTTTTTGTTGTCTGAATGTATATAATTGATAACTGCATTTATCTTTATGTCATTTCTAAATTATTACTACAGGTAAGTCCCATTCTTTTTGATATACTGTATACATGTCTTCTATCGTTTCTGACTTCTGTTCTGCATAACCTTTGCTTACCTTCTTGTTAACCACAAACTAAATGAATCCATCATTTTATACTTCTATTCATACTTTCTTTTGCTATTGAATAAAACATTATATGTAGATGTATCACCAAATAACACATATATTGTTTCATCAAATTATTGAGAACTTAGAAATTCCAAAAGTAAAATTTGAGTAATATAAAACTTTATGTCTTCAAGTTTTTTATTGCCCAGTGACTCTGAGTATTGAAATTTTTTGTGCTAAAATTAATCATTTGTCCAGTTACCCTTTCCCCCCAAAATTTAAGTGACAATGTAGGTATATAAATGGCTTGGTGCATTATGCCTTATTGGGAGGTTTACCTGCATCTAGCAAACATTTAGCATTGTGGGGAACACGGAATTTTGGTCTGATGAAATTAGTGATAAATTACTTATTGCTAATAATCTACAGGGCTAACATTCAAAGTACCAATATTTATAGGGGGAGCACAAATGTGAGTACAGATGTGTGTTAATACAACAGGCCTAACTCCTCTTACAGAGGGGGAAGGACACCAATGTCAACCACACAGGTTTTGTTTTCTTCATTTATAATTTGTGAATCATTAGGCCAGAACATTATGTATGACCTTAGAGCATAAATTTTAAAAATGTCCTAAATCTTATCATTAGTTAGTGCAGATAATGACATACACAAACCACTTGTAATTGAATGCATAAGTGACTTAAGTATGGTAACCTAGAGTAAGGTGTTACCCAGAGAAGCAGAGGTTGGAGTTTATGTTCCAGTGGTAGAATTGGAAACCTCTGGCGAGTATATTTCTAGGAATTTCTAGTCCTTCATAAATATCTCTAAGGAATTTTTATGAACAATTTAACTATCATTGTCATGAACATTTACTATAATATCTTTTAAAATCTGCATTTTAAGCTTGATTTTTAAATTTCCATTTTTAGAGGAGGAATCTAATTGATAGCTTTTTAATTTCAGAATTATTTTGGATTTACAAAAAATTACAGAGTACAGAGTTTTCTATAGACCCATTCTCATTTCCCCTGTTCTTAACATCTTATATCAGTCTGGATCATTTGTCATAAATAGAGAACTGCTATTGTCACATTATTGTTAACTGAAGTCTACACTTAAGTTTCTTTAGTTTTACCTACTGCCTTTTTGTCTATTCCAGAAGCCCACCCAAGACACCACACTGCCCTTCACTATCATGCCTCCTCAGGGTCCTCCTGGCTGTGGCAGTGTCAGGGGCTTCTCTGTGTTTGATGACCTTGACAGGTGTCGGGAGTACTGAGGGTGTGGTATTTTGTAAAACATTCCTCCACTGGAATTTGTCCATTTTTCTATCTATAGATTGGAATTAAGGCTTTTTGAGAAGAAAATAACAGAGATCAAGTGCAATTCTCCCTGTATCTTCTCAGGGTACCCATATCTACGTGACTAGGCACGACTAATGTCAACTTGATCACCTGACTGAGGTCGTGTTCGTTAGATTTCTCCAGTGCAAAATTACTCTTTTTCCCTCTTTTCAGATTGCAATCTCTGGAAGGGAGTCACCGTGCACAGCACAAAGGAAAGGGGTGGAGAATTGTACTCCTCTTTCTCAAGAGTGAAGTATCTGGTAAAGCACCTATTTAAATTACTTCTAATTATTCTGCAAGGGTGTCTTGTCAGTTCCCCCCCTATTTATATATTTATTTAATCACTTACATCTATATGAGTTTATGGATATTTATGTTATACTTTGGGTTATAATCCAATAGTCTTACTTATTTGTGATTCAAAGGCTCATTTGTGCGTTTCCTGCCCCAGTCCTAGAAAGCCACTTTTCCGAGGAGCCCTATTTTTCATTATCGGAGGTAGTATCAGAAACCAAGGTCTGGGAACTAGGTGTGCTTTCTGCTCCTGGGGTGTGTCAATGCAAGAAACATACAAACCTGTAAGAATTTTTATAAGTTTAGTTGAGCCAAACTGATGATGATTGCCGGGAAGCAAAACCTCAATGGATTGAGAAAATAAGGCAGTTTTGCACCTCATTTTATATATTACAATCAAAAGAGAAGGCAAAAGGTGGGGGGTTGCATGAAATCTATTGGTGATAGATTAGGGAGTCGGGAGAAGACAAAGCTGGAAAATCTCTGGGCTTGGATAGACATATTTTACACGGGTGGGTACAGGATGGTGAACAGTCAACAACTAACACAATAACAATGTGGGGATTTGTGGTCTCTGCTCTGGAGTGGTTGTTGTGACAGAGGAGTCAGTGAAAAGGGAGGTTGCTTTAGAATCAAAGATGTTATGCTAGATGCAAAAAGACAATAGTCATACTCAGTTAAGGTAAAGATTGACTTGTCAGGGAAGATGCTAGCCTAGGACATAACTGTCCACCACAACCTGCTTTTAGTTAAAAAGCTTAATTACTTAAAGTATGTGGTTACTTTACGCTTCTGAGTTTGTAAGGCCACCATACAGACCTCCCCAGAGCAAGTCAGATTAGGTCTGTGTCCTCTTTTCTTCCACAGGTGTCATTTCCTCTTGGGCCTCTCAGCTGACAGAGCCAAATATGTGTGGCATACTAACCTGTGTATAGCACACATCCATAAATACTGCTGCATGCGACCATTTGTATCTGTTGTAAGCTAAACATGAACTTATACTGCTGTTTAGAACTCTAATTCATTACCACATGAATCATTCTAGCCCTTTCCCATTGCTTGTCTGCAACTCCCCCCCCCAACCATGAGACACCTGGCTCCCATCATTCCCATTTATTTACTTAATTGTCCAGTTCCACTGTAAGTGTACTGTGGTTTCAGAATAATTCACATGTACTCCCATGGGGAAAACTTCCTCCATTCAAGTACTACAGTGTTAATGAAGCATCCCTTTGTCTTTAGTCTTGTGAGTGAGAATATTTAGCTAAGGAGATTTGTAAGCAAAGTGTTGAAGATGTGTGGCCTGGTTTCTCTTTACTACTTATAGTAAAATGTGAGAGGAGAGATACATTGAAAGAATTGTCAAACAAAAAGAAATCAGAACTTAAAGATTTGGAAAATTCTCAGACTATTTATTTTGCCAAAAAAAATTAAGAAAGCATATTCTGAATGTAACACCTAGGGGTGTCTGGACAGTCACTCCATCACGAGATTACCCATGATTCTATTCTAGTCAACAATCCAGGAAGAGAAACGGGACTAGGGATACTGCTAGTTTGAACTGAAAAATAAAAAAGAGATAAGACAAAATAAAGAAAGACTTTCAGGCTTCTGGGATTCTACACAATGCAACCGTTGAGTCACCCAGAGGGAGTGTTATGGTGGGCTCTGAAAGAATTCACAAAGAGAAGAAAGTGTAAAGAGTACAGGTTTATTCACTCTCCAGGGAAGGAGAGGGGTGTGATGTAGAGAGATGCACCAGCATTGAGGAAGGAGTGGGGGGTTTGAGCTTTTATTTAATTATACTTGGATTAAAAAGGGTGGGGTTGCTGTTGTGAGGCCCCTGGTCTGTTGGAGGTGTTGTAACACGAGGCTGCAGTTTGTTCCAAAGTTTTCTTCTGCCTATGGCTATAGGGAGCAGTTAGTCATGTTCTATTCTTGCTCTCCAGTAATTTTCAGTCCTGGGGACACAAGCTCCAAAGAGTAAAATGGCAGTCACATTTAACAAGTCTGAAGGCCTGTTCATAGAATGGTACCATGATAGCAAATGGCACTGACTTTATGCTTCCAGGGAGCATGCTACAACCTGGAAAACAGGGGAAGAATGACCCTAGCAATTCAGAGATTATCAGGGCTACCTCTAATACCATCAGTTTAGGAATAAGCCTGTTTGCTCCTCAGTTTTTGAAAGTGGACCCACTTCCTCAGTTTCTTTGCCCTGCAAAGGGCTGAATGGGTTGGGGCCATTGCCTCAGGGCTGTGGGGGTGAGACTGCTGCCCCAGTGGGCTGGGAGGCAAATCTTTGAACCCAAGAAGATTATTCTTTGACCTTAAGATTTATTGGAATTGGCCTTGCTAGGTTTGGACTTCCTTAGGGCCTCATCCCCCACACCCTGCTTTCCTGTTTCTTTCTTTTGAAATGGGAATGCCTAGCCTATGCCTATCCCACCCTTGTATTTTTGGAAGTGCATGACTTGTCTGCTTTCATAGGTTACAGCTTGAGTGGAATTGTGTCTCGGGATGAATCATATCTAAATCTCGCCCATGCCTGATTTACATGATATTTTGGACTTGGAATTGATGCTGAAATATTTTAAAATATTTTTGGCTGTTGGATTGAGTGAATGTAGTTCTCGTGTGAGAAGGATACAAATTTGTGGGAGCCAGAGGGAAGAATGTTATGATATGAATTGTATCCCCTTAAAATCTATATACAGAAGCCCTAACCTCCTATCTGACTCCATTTGGAAATAGGACCTTTAGGAAGGTACTTAGTGTTACATGAGTTTGTGAGGCCCCAACCTGACGGAGCTGATGTCTTTATAGGAGAAGGAGGAGACACCTGAGAGTTCTCTTTCTCTCCACATACACCCAGAAGCAGGGCCCTGTAAAAGCACCACAGGAAGGTGGCTGTTTTCAAGACAGGAAGAGAAACCTAATCAGGAACTGAATTCTGTTTGGTTCTTTGTCATGATTTCTTTCTTTTTGTTGAACTTTGTTCATGTATTGTTTTCCTAATTTTATTGAGTTGTTTGTGTTCTCTGGGAACTCAGTAAACTTAAATTCTTTGTCAGACAATTCATAGATCTCCATTTCAGGGGCTTGGTAACTGGAAATGTATTGTGTTCCTTTAGTGGTATCATATTTTCCTAGTTTTTTTTGTGTTTCTTGTAGCCATGCATTGTGTCTGCTCCGTAGAAGTAGTCAACATCCTCCAGACTTTGAACACTGCTTCGGTAGGGGGAGGCTTTCTTTTGTGGATGGGCATGAGAGTGATGACTTGTTGGGACACTGTGATGGCCCTGAGTCTGGGGCACACAGGTTCTGTGGGGACTGGATTCAGGAGAATGTAGGGCACAAGTTCAGTGGGGAGCATCACTGTGCCTGTCCTGGAGCGTGTGTGGGCACAGGGCCATTGCACATGGGGTTCCTGGGACTAGTGGCTGTGCCTTGGCACTGGGTCCTGAGGCACAGAGTTGTGGACTGTGAGTTAGTGCACAGGAGAGTGGTTAGGCAGGGAGTACTTGAACTCTGATAACTTGGGCTCCCGGGGCCTCCAGAAACTGGGGTCCTCATTTATGAAGAGTGTGGGAGTCTGTGGTGGTGGGTGGGGCTGCTGGCATCTTCTTGCTCCTCTTATCCTCCCCTTGAGGGGTTGGGGAGAAGAGGACTCAGCACTGAAGTGATTTTTCTTATCGTTGTGCTGTGCCGGCCTGGGGGTGGGGTGATGCAGTAAAACCAAACTGTTCTTTCTACCCTCTTCTGTGTGGTCATCCTTGGTTCTTTTGTTCCTTTGGGTTGCTGCAGCATAACTGGACTCTCAAGCTCTCTGAGAGCTTTTTCATCATTGTTTTGGTGTGGGGGGCAAGTTCTGGAATCTCCTAGGTCCCCATCTTGCTGTTGTTAGTCCACCTCTTGTTTCTACAGCTGGGAATCTTATGAGCAGGACCCATTGCTGCACTTCCTTCAGCAAAAAATATTTCCCGAGAGGTTCTGTTATGTATAAGCCCTCAGTGGTGAATAAGGAATTCCATAAACTCAGTGCTGCCAGGCGTTTGAGCAAGGAAAGTAAATTTGTATGCATAATATATACCCATTTCTCACAAAAGCGGCTGATCCCTTCCTGACTGAAAATTTTCTTTCTCCGACTTTGGTTACCTGGGGATGGTTCTACATCAGGGGCTTTGATTTTACCCTTGCTGTTGGCCGTGGGGCCTGTCTGTCTGACCCACAGCTACTTTGTATATATGCTCGCTGAGTGGGGACCAGGGTGCTAGAGCTATGAAGGAATTTGAATCTCAAATTCCTGGAAATGGTGGTTGTGAGCAGTTGCTTAGAATTGGCCTCCCTTGTGAAGTAATCGATAAAGAGGAAATTAAAGTTGGTAAGCCCTTTGTAGAATGTTCGGAAAATACCAGAAAGCTTATAAAAAAATTAAGAGTGGTTCGGGAAGGGTAAAGCATTCATCTCTACATCGTTGGATAGGTTTTTAAAAATCATGAAAAAGAAGCCCTAGATTTTGAAAATAATTATTTCCCAAAGCTATTTTAACCTATAATTTAAATTGATGACCTTGATTGCTAAAGGGTTGGATCACATAATTATACTTATAGATGCAGGCGTGGGCATCTGCTGAGTATGGCTTAAAAATTGATAATTAACATTATATCAAAGGATTCAGACAACCTAATGTTAACATCACCATTAAAAGGAACAGAAAGATTACATTGATCAAACATCAAAAAAGCACTTATAACACGGAATCTATGGGCTACCTTGAACATTATTACCCTGGAAGGCTATGTGATCATCTCTGCTTTTCAACTAATTGCCAGCCCTCAACTGATTTTATTGCTGTACTCCAGTTCAACACTTGGGTTTAAAGATTAAAATAGCAGCTTGTTCAAAAGGAACTATGCTTTTCCTCTATTCATTTTTTTCTCATTTTGATCTTAGACTTTAAGACTTTGAAATATCTTAGCACCCTTAGACAAACACTCCTCAAAAAGAACTCTGGCAATGCAGCACTGGAAACAGTGTTTCAGACGGGCTTTCACAGGGGTCTTCTAAAATCTAGCATCTCGTCTTTCCATCATTATTATTTAACATTATTCTTTCAGTTCTGGCCAAGACGATAAGCTATGAAACAGGAAAAAAAGCACGATTAATAGAAGATAAATAAAATATGATCACTCTTTCACCGTGATATTTTGATTTTACAAATTAGGAACTTGAGTAAAAAGGAATCAAGTGGCTAGAATCAGGTTTAATAAATCTTAATGAAAGAGTTGGGTTAATAGAGCTAAGGTTTAGAAAAAATGGTTCAGATAGCTTTTTCTGTGTGTGACTTATAATACATAGTTATGACGTACAGAAATAATTCTAAGGTTAATCCTCAGGCATTTATTCATTTCTTTTTCATTCAATAAGTTTTCTTTTGAGTGACTACTATGTGAAAAGACCCTGTGCTGGGTTCTGCGGAGGGAGAGGCAGCCTGGCAGTTACTCTCCATCCTGCTCTTAAGTTGCCTACATTCTAGTAGGGTTGTAGATGTCTCAGATGTTTACTTAACATCAATTACCATTGTCATGAATATTCCTATACAGTAGGATAGCATGTTAAAGGCACACAAGAGAGAGCCACTTTCTTTGGTGACTTTCTTGGGTGAATCAGAGTCAAAAACAAAGCAGAACCCTTTAGGCATTTGGAGACACCGGTTTTTTGTTTTTGTTTTTGTTTTTGTTTTGTTACTTTATTCTTTAAAATAAGAAAAATTATGCAATGTTACATTTAGAAAAATTGGTGGTAATGGAGAAAAAATATATGATAATGTTTTTAAACCATCATTGAGTAAAAAGCATGACAGAAAAAATACTTAAAATTATGAGGTTTGGGGCAAAGAAAAATATTTGCTTTCTTATTATTAGCTCTCTCAGGATTGGTTTCCTAAGTTACATGTCTGAAATAGCACGTGGCTACAGGCCTCATGCTGAATCCCGGCATTACCGTGTGAACCATCACTGCCAATCCATTGGCGCCAGAGAGCACTCCCCAGGACACCACATGATCGCCTGTTCCATGTCCACTGACGATCCTACTTGGGCAAGAGGCTGACAAGTCTGAGAAATGAGGTAAGATTGATGGACCTTTGTTCAAATTCCAAATGCTTGATGACTGTCATCGAGGAGCAAGTATTGAGTTGCTTGAGCAAAAATGTGTTGGCAGTGCTGGGACCAACCCAGAGTAGTTCTAACTGTGATGGCAGCAAAGCACCTTTTCCTTTTTGAATGCAGAGAAAGAAGCGTCACTAATGCATCGATAGATATCAAAATTTAGACATCTACCAGAAATAGTTAAAACACTTTGCAAGATTAGAAACAAAATACTGTTATCCTGCAGAGCAGTCATGCAGTGCAATACTAGTGGCCTGCTATTTTTAAAGACATTCCAATAGCATCTTGCTCATAAAAAAGCTTCATGTAAATAAGAGGCAAATGTAACTTGCAGAAAATTGGATATTTATGTACTTCATTTATTTAAATAGCTGAGTAGCTAACTTTATGGTATTAGCTGTTTGGTTTATGTAAGTCACTAGATGGCAGTACCAACAAGTAAGTATGGAATTTCAGTTCAGATTCAGATGCTTTTTGTTTTATTTATTTTTTAAATTTAAATGCTTTTTTGTTTATGCTATTACAGTTCTCCCAGTTTTCCCCCTTCACCCCCCTCCACCCAGCCTACCCCCCATATCATAGTCAAACCCCACACTATTGTCTATATCCATGCGTCCCTCATATATGTTCTTTGACTAACCCCTTCCCTTCTTTCAACCAGCCCCCACCTTCCCCCTCCCCTCTTACAGCTGTCAGTGTGTTCCAAGATTCTGTGCCTCTGATTCTATTTTTCTTGTCAGTTTATTTTGTTCACTAGATTCCAGTTATAAGTGAGATCATATGGTATTTGTCTTTCACCAATTGGCTTATTTCACTTAGCATAATAGTCTCCAGTTCTATCTATGCTTTTGCAAAAGGTAAGAATTCCTTATTTTTTTTTGCTGCTGTGTCATATTCCCTGTGTAAATGTACCACAATTTTTTTAATCCACTCATTTATTGGGAACTCTGGAGATTAAACTCTTGTCTGATGAAGTCATTGCCAAATGTGTTCTCCCATACATATGTTCCTTTATTTGTGTGGACGCTTTCTAGTTTGATGTAGTTCCATTTGTTTAAATTTCCTTCGTTTCCCTGGCCCTGAGACATATATTTGCAACAATATTGCTATGCAAGGTACCTGAAATTTTACTGACTATGATTTCCTCCAGGATTTTTATGATGAAAGGATTTCATCATAAAATGGTGGATAATTTATATTTAAGTCTTTTATCCATGTTGTTTATATTCCAGTATATGGTATAAGTTGGTGGTCTAGTTTCATTTTTTTGCATGTACCAGTCTGCTTCTCCTAACACCATTTATTGAAGAAGCCTCTTCAATAGCCTTTTTACTCCATTGTATGCTCTTGCCTCCCTTGACAAATATTGATCAGAAAAATGTGCATTTATTTCTGGGCTCTCTATCCTCTTCCACTGATCTACGAGTTTGTTCTTATGCCAGTAGCAGACTGTTTTGATTACAGTACCTATTGGGAACCGCTCTGCCTGGTTTCAAGAGTTGTAACCGCCCCCCATGGATAAAGCTGAGTGAGCGACCTTTGGACTGTGAGCCACTAAGGAGACTAAGTTTATCTCCCTGGCAGGAGCACTGCTTCTGCTTCATCCATCTCTCCCCTCAATGCTTGGTCAGTTAGTCAATGACAAGTAAGACCTCTCAGAGGAGGGGCAACCTAAGCCAGATACCATCTCTTGGGAGGCCCTCAAGGAAGGACTCCAGGGGCTGCAATGAAGATGAAGTGATAGACCCTCACCCCCCACCCCCCGGCTATTCTGACATAGCCTGAGCCCCCATTTCCATCTGGGAGAAGCGGTTCCTGGCTCTAGTCCACTTAAGCCTAAAAACCTATGACGGGGAAGGCGGTGCAGTCCTTTGCCGGCTAGAGCAGGTTCCGGGTTGATCGGTCATAAGAAAGAGTTCCTAAAAGTCCTGTGAAGCCTGCTTTGCTAAGAGTGTTTTCATTCATATAATAAGGGTCTGAGCAGGAAATGAGTATGTCGCCCAAAGTTTCTGCAGTCCCCTTTCCTGACAGACACTGACTCAGACTAAGCCCTCGGATTTCTTTGAAATGCTATTTATTGTTTGATCCCCACCTGACATTGATTGATGAGGTCTACGTGTATTCCTGTGTATTACGAACCTAATAAAAGCCATTGAGGAAAGGGTTCTTGGTCCTTCTCCTGTGAGAGATTGACCACCTCTCCTCCCCAAGCAGATCATGTCTTGGTAGTTTTATTTTCATCCGTGGTGGATGGGAAGACTTTTGGGCAGTTTCCCCCACAAGAACCCTTATAGTATAGTTTGATATCAAGTATGGTGATCCCTCCTACTTTGTTCTTCTTTCTCAAGATTACTGAGGCTCTTTGGGTCTGGGTCTTTTTTTGTTCCATATTGAAAATTTATTCTATATCTGTGAAATATGCCCTTGGTATTTTATAGGAATTGTATTGAATTTATAGACTGGGTAGTATGGACATTTTAATGATGTTAATTCTCCCAGTCCATGAACATGGTATATGCTTCCTCACTGTTTTTCTTCTGTGTGCTATAGTTTTCAAAGTACAGATCTTTTACCACCTTGGTTACATTTATTCCTAGGTAATTTATTATATTTTGTTGTTGCAATAGTAAATGTGATTATTTTCTTAGTTTCTCTTTCTGATAGTTCATTATTTGTGTATAATAATGCCATCAATTTCTGAATACTAACTTTGTATGACACTAGTTTGTCTAATTCATTTATTAGGTCTAGTCATTTTTTGGTGGAGTCTATAGGGTTTTCTACATATAATATCATATTATCTGTGAATAATGACAGTTTTACTTTCTTCTTTCCAATTTGGATGCCTTTTATTTCTTTTTTTCCTGATGGTTGTGGCCAGGACTTCCAGTACTATGTTGAATAAAAGAGGTGAAAGTGGGTATCTCTGTCTTGTGCCTGATCTTAAGGGAAACATTTTTACCTTTTGCCCAATTGAGTATGATGTTGGCAGTAGATTTTTCATATATTTCCTTTATTATGTTGCAGTATACTCCCTGTATTCCCATTTTGCTCAGTGTTTTTACCATAAATGTGTACTGGATCATCAAATGCTTTTTCTGTATCTATTGATATGATCACATGTTTTGTTATTCATTTTGTTTGTGTGATGCATCACATTTATTGATTTACAAATATTGTACCAACCTTACATCCCTGGGATAAATCCCACTTAATCATGGCATACGATCTTTTTAATGTATTGCTGGATCTAGTTTGATAATATTTTTATTGAGGATTTTGGCATCTGTGTTTATCAGGGATATTAGCCTGTAATTTTCTTTCTTTGTTGTGTATTTACCTGATTTTAGAATTATGGTACTACTGGCTTCATAAAAAGAGTTTTAGAGTGTTCCCTTTTCTTGAATTTTTTGGAATAATCTGAGGAGGGTAGGTGTTAGTTAGTCCTTGAATGATTGGCAAAATTTGCCTGTGAGCCATCTGGTCCATAACTTCTGTTTGCTGGGATTTTTTAAATGCTGCTGCAATTTCATGATTGTTAACTGCCTGTTCAGTTTTTCTGCTTCTTTCTGATTCAGTTTTGGAAGATTGTATGTTTCTAGAAATTTATCCCTTTCCCCCAGGTTGTCCACTTTCTTGGCATACAATTGTTCACAGTGTTTTCTTCCATTCCTCTGTCTTTCTGTGGTAACAGTTGTGCTATGCTCTCCTTTCATTTCTGATTTTATTTAATTGGATCCTCTTTCTTTTTTCCTTGATAAGTCTGATTAAAGGTTTTTCAACTTTATCTATATTTAGAACCTGTTCTTGGATTCAGTCTTTAGAATCTGTCCTTGGATTCATTCATCATTTGAATTTTTTAAAGTCTCTATTTCATTTATTTCTCCTCTGATCTTTACTATTTCCTTCCTTCTACTCACTTTGAGCTCAAACTGAGCCCATTTTTTTTCCAGCTCTTTGAAATGTAGTGTTAGGTTATGTATTTGAGATTTTTCTGTCTTCTCTAGGTAGGCCTGTAATGCTATGGACTTTCCTCTCAGGACTTCTTTGCTGTGTTTCACAAGTTTAGGGTTGTTGTGTGTTTATTTTCATTGATTCTGGGTACTTTTTGATTTCTTCTTTTTTGACCTCATTTTTTGACCCATTCATTATTTAATAATATTTTATTTGGCCTCTATGTACTTGAATGTTTTTTAGTTTTTTTCAATTGAGATTGATTTCTAGTTTCAAGCCATTGTCATCCAAGAAAATGCTTGATATGGTCTCAGTTTTCTTGAACTCGCGAACACTTTTTTGCATCCTACCACATGGTATATCTTTGAGAATAATTTATGTATACCTGAAAAGAATGTGCATTCTCCTGCTTTGGGATGAAACATTCTGTAAATGTTAATTAAATACATTTGATCTAGTATGTCATTTGAAGTAGCTGTTTCCTTGTTGACTTTTTGTCTGGAAGATCTAATTGGTGGCAGTGTTAAAATCCTCTATAATGACTGTGTCACTATTGATCTCTTCCTTAAAGTCCTTCAAGATTTTCGTTTATATTTAGGTGCTCCTATATAGGCTACATATATGTTTACAAGGGTTATGTCCCCCTGTTGGAGTGATCATTTCAGTATTATTTATGACCTTCTTTATCTCTTTTTTTGTCTTTGTTTTGATTATCTATTTTGTCAGATATAAGTATTGCTACCTCAGCTTTTTTTGGTCTCCATTGGCATGGAATATTTTTTCCACCTCTTCATTTTCAGCTGTGAAATATTTTGTACTTGTGGGTCTCTGTAGATGGCAGATACACAGGTCATGTTTTCTTACCCATTCAGCTATCTTCTGTGTTTTGATTGGGGCATTTAATCCATCTACATTTAAGGTTACTATTGAAGATATTTAGTCATTTTCATTTTTCCCTTTAAACTGGTGCTCATCTCTCTCTCTCTCTATTTCTTCTTCTTGAAGCTGTCCCTTTAGCATCTCTTGAATGCTGGTTTGGTGGAAATGTACTCCTTTAGCCTTACTGGCTGGGAAGCTCTTTATTTCTCCTTTAATTTTAAATGAAAGCCTTACTGAATAGAGTAGTCTTGTTTGTAGGTCCTTGCTTTTCATTACTTGGAATAATAGAAATATAGGGTTATTTCTAATAATTAAATATACCCTTCATGGTAAACTTCAAATTACCAATGTGATGTCACCAAATGCAGAGATGGGAAGTGTTATACACAGTTAGCTCTCATAAACTAGCACGAGCTGGTCTAAGCAGGTAGGAGGTCCAGAACTCAATGCCTAGGCACCTACTCATGGCGTGACGGAAACACTCAGCAATTCTTACTGCTGCTGTTACTGGAAAGCTGTGAAAACTCAGGCAATTACTTAAACTCTGACATTTAATTTGCTTGCAGCCTGTTGAGCACTTGGTACTAAGTGGTATGTTAAATACTTTACTGACATGTTTTGGATACTCTTCACAGTTCTGAAAGGGGTGGGACTGTGCCCATTTTATGGATGAGAGGCTGAAGGTCACAGGCATTCAGTGGTTTCTGTTACCGTGCTGTTACACTGTTAGAGTAAGTCGAAATGTCTATGCTCTGTTCCAGCAGATTGAGCTATTATTGGAAGATTTATTTTAGGAAAGGTGTTTGCTACATAGCACTCTTTAACTCTAGATCCATCTTTATTTGTTCTGTCAATTTTGCCCTTTTGGGGGAATCTAGGAAATGTTGTCTAAAGACACATTTGTGAAATGTTGGCCTTTATTTGAACTGTTCTGAAAAGTTTAATTTTTATCATTATTGCTTATAAAATATTCATATTAATATGGCAGTTTTGATTTTTATTATTTATAATATAACAGTTATTCAGTTAAAATACAAGGAATACAAAGAATAAAATCAAGTAGAAAACATGTCATAATCTTCCCATCAGATAATCCTTCCTGTTTAAAAAACTGTTAAAGTATAGAAATAAACATTTTGAATATTACAAAAAGATACAAAATAAAAATGACAGCCACCCCCCTCTTCACACATCTTTCTCCACATGGGCAATTATGTAACCCGAAAAGACACTGGTGTTCAGGCTGCCTGTCACTACCAAACCCAATAAAGCTATGACAGTGATTGAATCTTTATGGGAGCTGTGTTCAGATGGCTGGCAATCTGAGAAGATGGCGGGTTCATACCCTAGCAGACCACCTTGCCTTCTCTTTCCTGGCCAGATCTTCTATAAGGGGGGTGGGGGAGGACAAACAAGGTGCGTGAGGGCTTTGAGATTCCGAAGCTGCACCATTCCTGTCCTCCACAGTGAGCTGTCCCCAGGGTGGGGTGGTTGTCTGCTCCCCTGGAAGACAAAGGGCCCAGATGCCTCCAACTTGTCCCCAGGCGGTCATCTCTAGCCCGTGTCCCAGGAGGCCAGCTGNGTCACTACCAAACCCAATACAGCTATGACAGCGATTGAATCTTTATGGGAGCTGTGTTCAGATGGCTGGCAATCTGAGAAGATGGTGGGTTCATACCCTAGCATACCATCTTGCCTTCTCTTTCTGGGCCAGATCTTTTATAAGGGGGGTGGGGGAGGACGAACAAGGTGCGTGAGGGCTTTGAGATTCCGAAGCTGCACCATTCCTGTCCTCCACAGTGAGCTGTCCCCAGGGTGGGGTGGCCGTCTGCTCCCCTGGAAGACAAAGGGCCCAGATGCCTCCAACTTGTCCCCAGGCGGTCATCTCTAGCCTGTGTCCCAGGAGGCCAGCTGTTTTTCCCAGGAGCCAGGATGGGCCTTATCTGTAGTTTCTGAAACAAACGCTTTAACATGCACATTACTTGCTAGACTTTTAACTTTTTACATTAAGCTAATATTTTCCAAGTCTTGAGTCCCCTATCAATTATTATTCACTGTTCTATATAATTGAAAAACATAGCATATAGTTTCTAAATGAGGATGTGTACTCTCTCTTTCTGTTGTAGTCTGTATGGTTTTTAGATAATCTTTGGAAGTGCTTTGTTCTGTTCATGAAGCACCGTTCATTTTCTTTGTTGCCTGTGGCGTGTCCCCAGATCATCATGATTAACAGCAAAACCATTAAATGCCCTTGACCAGGACAGTTTGTAGGTTACAACAGCTCTTAAACATTTCTTCCTCAGCTATTACTTTCATTATAAATTAAATTGAAATCACCCATTACTAAGAAATATCACCCCATTTTAATTTGGTTACAAAAATTTTACTGAAATAATTCTCAGTACTATTTATGATTTTCCTAAATAGTAAACATTTTTTCTTCGGAATCAATAGGCCCTGGAAGGTCCAGCCCCAGTCACGTGGCTGATCCCTTTTCCTACTCTTCTCTTCGTAACCACATTGGTCTCCTTGCTTTTCCTCAAAAAATGCCAGAGATGTCCAGGCTTGATACCATTTGCTCCTACTTTTTCCTGTTTGGAATGTTCTTCCCCTGCATATGAATGCCTGGCTTTCTCACCTCCTTCAGTTCTTCATTCGAACATAAGCTCACACAACCTTTCCCTGTGTACTTCATTGAAAATGGTAATACTGTTACTATATTGCTTATCTTCCTCAGTACATTGCTTTTGTCCTAACCGTTTACCAAGCACAAAATTCCTATGGGGCATTTGACAAGCATCTCTGGTCTCTTGATTCTTTGCTTACCCATAGGTGACATGATGAGAGCTGGATCAAATGTCCTACATGAGGAGTGGGGTACTACATAGATAAGAGATCAAGAAAAATAATTTTTTCTGCTTATAAATGGACAAGGAAAAAGCTGTCTCCTCATTGGAAAAGTAATGGGACTGAATCCTAACTTAAACCTCTGGTGTAGAAATAAAATCTTTCCCAGAGCTATCTAGCTCTGGGAAAAGAGCTATCTAGTGTCTCTACTTTTCCAGACTAAGGGTGTCTTCAAGTTCCTGGGCCTCATTTCCTCTTGAAATTTAAATACTTGAGAGATAGTCTGCAGTCTTCCTGGCAAGGGTAGGTGGGACACTTAATTTGGAGACTCCTTCCAGGCAACAATTATGTAGACAGATGGCTAGAGATCTAATTCTCATGGCCTGTTAGGAGTCCCAGGAAGCTTGTTTCTTTACAGAAATACTGAGAAATTCCGGAGTTTTATCTCATTGCAGAGTGGCTGGTAAATACTAGTGTCCAATGACTTTCTTAAGGGTTGTTACTGTGCTTCATGAATGATAACTATACACACACATCTCATTCAGGTTATCTAGGAAAATGTGAATGATTTGTTTCCTGGTGATGTTAAAATTACTGTTCAGAATTTTATATCATAAAAACAGAACTGTGTTTTTTCTAGAACTCTTTGAACAGTATTTACAATGCTCCCAGAATGTGATCTCTCTAAATGTTGATTGCAACCCTGCCTTCCACATTCTACTATGAGTGGGGAATGCAGGCAAAGGGCCTGTGGACTGAGCAAGAAAATTGACCTATTTACTCAAAAAATATTAAAAAAAAAATTTTCTGGTATAGTTTAAGGCTTATCGGGGAGAGCACCATGTCACCAAATGGATTATAGGCAAGAGAGAACATCAGTCCTGTTGGTATTATAAAGCAATGGCCTGGAACACCTTTAGAGGAGATGGGTGAATCCATGCCTGGGGGACTGCCTGACATGTGGCTTGAAGCCTGAAGCGAGGATGGGACCACCATCCCTGATGACAGGATTAGGGGGCTCTCAGGGTAAAAGGCATTTGCTGCTACTACCACTGTCCTTGGGTGCAGTAAACCAGAGAGGGAATCTCTGAAGTCAGTAACAGCTGAAACACGGAAGAGTGAGAGCTAACCCTCAGGCCTATCACATGGCTCATGCCCAAAGGTCATGCTGAACCTTTGATAGCTCAAAACCCTGAACTTGACCAGTATTTGCTATGAGTGAGAATCACTCAATATGTATACATTAGCACAGTTCTGAGAGCCTGATATTGTGGAATACGTGAAAGAAATCTCACGTAAGAAATCTTGAGAGATAGTCTGCAGTCTTCCTGGCAAGGGTAGGTGGGACACTTAATTTGGAGACTCCTTCCAGGCAACAATTATGTAGACAGATGGCTAGAGATCTAATTCTCATGGCCTGTTAGGAGTCCCAGGAAGCTTGTTTCTTTACAGAAATACTGAGAAATTCCACGCTAGCTAGTGACAGTGGGCTTCTCACCAGGCCACCCTTTTTAAATTGGGTCCCTGGATAACTCCATAGTTAGTTTCATGCATTGTGGTGGTGGATGTGTGGTTGAGTTGGCCAATACCCTGAGGGAAACGAATGGGGACCAGTGACCACAAGGTTCCTATTCAGAATCAGGGAACCTCACCCTGATGGTACAGCTGGTGCTGGCTCACCCAGGCACTGGAGAGAGATTTCCTCAGGTTGATGAAGTTTCCTTCAATTCCTAGTTTGTTGATTGTTTTCAGCAGGAAGGAGTTTTGAATTTTGTCGTGGCCTTTTCTCTTTCTATTGAGGTGACCATGTGTATTTTGTCCTTCAGTCTATTGATATGTTATATTACATTATTTGAATTTTGGGTGTCAAACCAACCTTGAATAAATCACACTGCTTTATGGTATATAATCCTTTGCTTATGTTGCTGGACTTAGTTTGCTAGTACTTTGTTGAAATTTTTTTGCATCTATATTCATGAGAGATATTGGTCTGTAACATTCTTTTCTTGTGATACTCATGGTATTGGTAGTGGTATTGTGTCAAGGTAACACTGAAACCATAGAGTGATTTGGGAAGTGTGCCCTCTTCTGTTATTTGGAACAGTTTGCAAAATAATTCTTTAAATATTTTGTAAAATTTATCAGTGAAGTCATCCAGAAACATGTTATAAACTAAAAAATATAGTGCTAAGGCAACATTATCACAAAAATCACAGTGTTTCCTTCTCTACTGTTGTAACCCCTGATAAAACTAATTCTTTTCTTAAAGATCTCAGTCACTACTTGTTCTGTACATGCATTGTATATTAACAGCTCTGAAAATATTAAATTAAATTTGTATATTTAATTTATTCTGGCTTTTCCCAAAATTAAAATCTCCTTTGAAAGGGAAGAGATTTCAGATTGTTGATGAGATTCGGGAAAATATGATGGGGCAGCTGATGGCAATTGAGAGAATTGTGTGATGTCCCAAGGTGCCTACTTTGAAGGGGACTGAAGTGTCATTGTTCTATGTACAATGTTTGTTGTATATTATATCTTCAATAAATATCTGTGTTTTTCATATTACATGGCTGAATGGCTGGATACCTTCTGGGCAGAGTATATTAATGCATGTGTGTGTGTGTGTGTGTGTGTATTCAGAACATACACAATGATTGGCATAACATGTAAGAACAATGATAACATTGATTTATGGAGTTACTTAGTGACTTCGTCCTTTCTCCCCAGAAATTTTAACATTAATCTAGCACTTAAAAAGAGGAAAGTTTTTTTATAGGACTATCTGCTGTGTGATCACAGGTTCCACAAACTTCTCGGCTAGACTATATATATTTTAAATTCACTGATAGCTTGATTGTTGACATTGAGATATACTTGACATATAACATTGTGTAAGATGTATAATATATTGACTTGATACATTTATATTCAATATGATTCCCACTGCAGTGTTATCTAATGCTCCATCCTGTCAGGTGATTATCACTTCTGGCAGTGAGAACAGTTCAGATCAAGGGGTGTCCAACCCGTGGCCCGCTGGCCACACACGGCCCAGGATGGTTATGAATGCAGCTCATCACAAAATTGTATATACACTTAAAACCTTTTTTTGCTCATCAGTTTTTTATCAGTGTTTGTGTATTTAATGTGTGACCCAAGGCAACTCTTTGTCTTCCAGTGTGGCTCAAGGGCACCGAAAGGTTGATGTCTCTTAGTAAGTTTACTGTTTATAATACAGTTTTGTTTTCTACCAGACTACATATTTTAAAGGATTTGGAACAAGTCTGCACATAGAAATCAAACAATAGTTTTTTGTTTTTAATTATTAAAAAGCTACTTTGTCTGGGCACCTCTTGCCCACATGAAAGTGACTAAAGACACTTGCCAATCTCTAACTGAAAAAGATGGCACTTCTCTTAATCACCACCAGGTGTCCTCTGTCAGTTATTCTAATCTATTTCAAATAATTGACTTCCATCCTCTTGCTTATTTCTGTAAGATTTCACAAGCAGATATATTTTGATTATCTTTATAATTACCCTTAGAACAAGCTGATAAAGGCAAAATTCAGAGTTGTGAGCCTGTCTGAATTAACTGAAAAGGTATATGAAGGCCATGAGAGATTGTCAAACTTTGAAAAAAAAGCTTTATGAATTATTAAACTTTTTTTAGTGACATAGTTTTCCCAGAATAGTACACAGATTGCTTTTAACCAAAAGCAGTAATCTATTTCTCCTCCTTATAACCAATCTCTTTCCTATCCAATATTTATGTATTTCTTCATATATAGAGAAGGAAGGGAAAAAAATTATCTTCATTTAAACTGAACTGTGTCTGTTTCATGTTCCTGGCTTTGAAAAAAAGTATCGTTCATGCTATGTGCTTTTCCAGAAATTAGAAATAATTGAATGCTACTGTAAGTTAAAATAAAAGTACAACTAAGTATTTCATAAAAGCAAAAGATAATAAATCGTAGTACACATTGGCTGCTCATGAGCAAGCAATAGGCAGTAAGCACCTGAAGGTTTTCAGTTTTTCACATTTTGCTGCAGACAATTTTAATTTAAGGGTTTGAAATCAGATCCCACGCTCCCTAAAAAAGGCTTACTTAGGTTCATCTAGTGAAACCTCATAACCTCATGGGCTGTTTTTGGCATAAACTATGTTATAACTCCCGCTCATCAATCAAAATTCAGCCCTAAAGTTAAATATAAACATTTTAATTTTTACTAAATCCAGAACTTCTTCAACTTCTCTTTTTTTCTGTTTCTTCACACTTCTTACCTTCAGGATATGCTCTACTAGAATATGCTCTTTCTACCCGATGGGAAACTTCTGTGTCAAGTTCTCCTCTAACTTCTAGTTTTCTTATATCTGAAATACATTATATTAAATCACAAATAGCTTATGGAGAAAAGTAAAGCATAACATTGTATATGTCATTACTTCTAAATGTTAATGAATTTAATGAGCAATTTTAAATTTGGATTATATAGATATCAGGGAATTAAGAGCATGAGTATTTTGGGATGAATAGGTTAATACAGAAAAGCCCTAAGGATGTATTTCATGTATATAACTGGTCAAATAGAGTTGCAATGGGTTGCAGACCTGGGGGAGGGGTTCCCTGAAAATAGCAGAGCATATTCCCCCACAAACCTTGGTTGGGAGAAGGGAGAGTGGACAATATGGCATTTAAATATTTTGCATAACCATGGCAGGTTAATTGTGCTGCTGTCCTGAAGAAAAAGGAATATGTGACTTTGGGAGCATTGTGGACCTTGTGACAAAGCTAGGGGAGCTTATACAGCTCCTGCTCTAGCATCGAGAGCCAGAGGCTCCTGTGTCACTGAGAACTCTTGCTCTGACCAAAGATGGAAACCAAAGAAGGTAAAAGATATGAGGAAACTGGCAAAAGTAGTATGTCATAGGCAGGGCTGGATATGAGGTCATATAGGAAGTTCATGGCTAAGTATTTAAATAAGGGTGAACTCAAAGAGGAGGGTTTTTTTTTTAATTTCTACTTGTGGCCTGGAATACTAAGGAAAGAGGTCATGTGATCTGTAGTGAGGTAGCAGCCATATAAGCAAGAGGAAAGGGTGTACGTAAGGAGAGAGCTGATGAAGCTGTGCAGGATCTTGCCTAACTGAGCACGGATTCGTGGAAGGTGCTTGGAACTGAACTGGGATTGTTGAAGAGTAGACTTCTGCTTCTGTGAAAGATGTGTGGAGAAGTACCTGTCCCACTCTCTTGGGACATGTACTTCCCTGGACTCCACCATGACCCAGTGTAACACAGCACATGGTTTCCCTGAATCAGTACATGGAGGCTGGGGACAACGTAACCCAGATCCTCAAGGAGAGAGGTGCTGAGAGAGGAGGGCTACTCTGAAACCCACAAGTGCACATTCAAGAGAGGGCAGAGACCTGTTTGTGCAGCCAGCTTAAGATGGAGGCATAGGTGGAAATACTGTGTCTTCTCCCACAACCAAGTTTGACTATAACAAAGGTTTGGAGAACAAAGACACAGCCACAGAATAGAAAATTGAATTATACGGAAGTCAGACAACAATGAACCCATTCAACCGGGACGGTAAGAGGGCCAGAGCCAGCAGTGGAGCAGGGTCGGGCAGGAAAGATCTCCAGACCTAGGCACGCAAGTAGCCTGGACCCAGTCAGGGTGTGGGGCAGACTGACTGTGGTCACACATTCGTGCACAGTGAGACGGACCACGCAGGTGCCAGGGGGCGAACCCAGTGGTGGAGGGCTGACGGCGGTGGCACACTTGCATGCAGTGGGCCGAAATGCGAGGGCCCCAGTGACAGTGGCAGCTGCAGCACCTGTGGGGGCCGCCAAGGGAGGCAGCAGATGGGATGCCATTGCTCCTCGTTGACCCCGCCCCCACATACAGCATCACAACCCAGCAACTGAGTTGCCCGGCCCTGGTGAACACCTAGGGTTCCAATCCTGCTACATAACAGGCACAAACAGCCAAAAAGATGGCCCAAGAAGAACTCAAAGTCCCAGATTGGGACTAAGCGACCAAGAGATTGCCAGCCTCTCAGAAGCACAGTTCAAGACACTGTTTATCAGGATGCTCACAGAACTGGTTGATTATAGTCACAAATTACAGGAACATATGAAGGCTAAACTAATTGAAATGAAGGGAGATGCACAGGAAACCAATAGTGATGGAAAGGAAAGTGGGACTCAAATCAATGGAGTGGACCAGAAGAAAGAAAGAAACATCCAACCAGAAGAGAATGAAGAAACGAGAATTCAAAAAAATGAGGAGAGGCTTAGGAACCTCCAGGACATCTTTAAATGTTCCAACATCCGAATTATAGGGGCACCAGAAGGGGAAAAGAAACAGCCATGAGTGGAAAACATATCTGAACAAATAATAAAGGAGAACTTCCCCAGTCTGGCAAAGGAAATAGACTTCCAGGAAGTCCAGGTAGCTCAGAGAGTCCCAAAGAAGTTGGACCCAAGAAGGAACACACCAAGGCACATCATAATTACATTAGCCAAGACCAAAATGAAGGAGAGAATCCTAGAAGCAGCAAGAGAGAAAGGGACAGTCCACCTATAAAGGAGTGCCCATCAGACTGTCAGAAGATTTCTCAAAAGAGACCTTACAGGCAAGAAGGGGCTGGAAAGAAGTATTCCAAGTCATGAAATCCAAAGACCTACATCCAAGATTGCTTTATCCAGCAAAGTTTTCATTTAGAATGGAAGGACAGATAAAATGCTTCTCAGATAAGATCAAATTCAAGGAGTTCATCATCACCAAGCCCTTATTATATGAAATGTTAAAGGGACTTATCTAAGAAAAAGAAGATGAAAAATATGAACAGTGACAGGATAGTGAACTCACAGTTATTAACAACCACACCTAAAACAAAAGCAAACCGAGAGGACAGCTAGATCAGGAGCAGAACCATAGAGATGGAGATCACATGGAGGGTTAGCAAGAGGGGAGTGGGAGGAGTGAAGGGGGGAGAAGGTACAGAAAATAGCATAGACAGTAGGTAGAAAATAGGGGGAGGGCAAGAATAGCAGGGGAAATATAGAATCTAAAGAACTTGAGACACGTGGTTATAAACTAAGGGGGGGAGAATGGTGGGGGGAGGGAGTGTGCGGGTGGAGGGGAATGAAGGGGAGGAATAGAACAACTGTAATGGTATAATCAATAAAATATATATTTTTAAAAGACTAGGTAAGGATATGGGCAACTTCTGGGCATGGTTCTGGCTTATAGCTTGGTGGGGAGCAAAGGAAGTGCTGGGTATTGTGGGAGAACAGGGCTCTGAGCAATAGTGTTCTCAGCCTCCCTGGGGTTGGAATCCTATAAATAAAAACTAATTTCCCAAACACTAATTGTTGGGTCATGTATCAGGGTGCCACGTGGCTGTGAGCCCTGGTTTGCTTAGTTACAGAGTCACTGTTTATACAGTAGGCAAAGACTATTAAAGAACTGATAGTTACACAGCAGATAGTTACTCACATTATTGTAGAAAAAACAAAGATTTGGAAATTGCTAAGGAAATTACCATCTGATTAAAGTGAAATATCTAAAAGAAAAGAAGAAAAATTTCCATGAAACAGTGGTTCAATAAAAACAAATGTAATGCACTATGGTTCCCATACTTAGGTCGAACACCCCCAAAACGCTTCTTAAAGGATTCGGGCAATCATAAGAAGACACAGATGCTAGAAAAATGAGAGAAAGTGGAAAGAGAAAAGAGTTAATGAGGAAGAGATTGAGTGAAACAGACAGAGACAGACACAGAGGGAGAATGATGATCCACTATAAAAACTCAGGGCAACTTAGACTACACTCAAAGGGCCAGGGTGGAAGAAGGTGTTGGAAGTCATCTTCCCTCTTTCTGGCTTACATCTTCTTCAGGCAAAAGCCTTGTAATTTTGGCATAGAGGGGGCTCATGTTGAAAGGAGCAAAGACCATTTTTTAATACTATAGGGAGATTTTTGGAGGAAATTTGTGTGTACTCTTTGCGTTGAGCCATGTTACCTTTGCATTGGGAGTTGGCTTTAATTCTAGAATGCTAATTAAGACAGGGGAGGCTTTCAGTTGAGAAGAATTAGGAAGATTAACAGGAAGTTTTACTTCTAAGACTTTGAGCTCACATTTTTAGGAATAAAAAGTAAAGATGAGAAAAAATTAAAACCTGAAGCTCTTTTCATGATTACAAATATGTCTTTCTGGACATATGCACTGTGATAGATCTCTAGCAGTGTAGGGCAGCTGAAAGCCCAAAATAAATAGGAATCCATCAGAAAATATTTCCTGGCTAATTTGCTTCTGAGGGTTTTTTTTTTTTTTAATATGGGACACAAAAAGGAGAGATGGAGAGGAGTATGCTCTGACCCTAAATGGATTATCCAATCCAAACTTCAATATTTACAAAGAGCATGTGAGTTCACCCAACCATCTTTTGAAATAAATAATCATTATGTGTAAAGCAGTAGGTAGGTCTCAGTATTTCCAAGGTGAAAAAAAAGGAGATGATTTAATCCAATTTCTTCCTTGGTAATGAACATCATATCTCCATTTGAACATTTTCCTTCAGAATGAACTCCATACTACCCTGAAATAGCAGGTGTATCTGGGAGTGAGTCCCACTGTGGGAGTGTTCTTTCTTGCATTTTGCTATTATTTATAAATTCTGTTCTAACGCTGTTCTCTAGCTGACATTTCCATTTGTCTTTTTATCCATATATAATGCCCTTCTCGGGTTTTCTCTTTCCTAGCCTAAACACTCTCCAATCTTGCATCTGTTGCCTATATAGTTTCATTCATAGACTCTTCCCCATTTCTGTGTGCTTCAGATTCACTTAGTTAAATATAATGTCCTTGTCAAGAGAAATTTTTTAAAAATGAGACTGTTGCTGAGTTGGTAGGGAGCATTAAAGAATGAAATGATGATATTTATTGTGATAAAATTGGTCAAAAAATCAAAGTGACAACTAGATTGTACATTATTATGTAAAATCACAACAAACCACATCATAGACAACAAAGCTGGGGTTAGGAAGTTGGTGATTCAGTCTGCAAGATCTGCAGCTCCACCAGGGATTCAAGAACACAGAGAGGGCTGGGGAAAGGAACAAGTACTGCTGACCAGGCAGCCCGAGTGAGGAGAGTGGATGAAGCCGGACAGAATGCACAGGTCACCAGTACACTGGTTCACAGTCATCAATTATTTTATTTAAAGTGTGGCAGAATAGACATGGCAAATTATTATAATAACCCCTGGCATTTCTTTTTCACAAGGTAAATGTTTTATAGTATGTACATTCTAGAAACTCATTTAGAAAACACAACACTGAAAAAAACGATATGAAAATAGTAAAAATTACCTGAAATCACTCTACCATGAGAATGCCATATTTACCATTTGGTGATTTTTTTTTTCAGTGAATCTCCTTATGCATAAACACAGAATCATGAAAACATTATACATCTAAGTCAAATCAAATAAACTATTCTTTAATGAACACTTTAACTGTTCGAGTTTTTTTAACTTCTCTTTTTCTTCTTCCTTATTGTCCTTTGTTCCACCTCTAGGTGATCCATGTTAGAAGCCTTGTGTGTAACTTCCCATGTGTATCTTCATGCTCAGAATCATGCATACATATAAAGCTTTTATTTAGCCATTGTTTTATTAAGGTGAGATTATATTATGTACATCTTTCTATAATTCAATGTTTTTCTCAAAGTCCTCCAGTTCATTTCGCGGGGCTCTAGTGTGTTCTTTTTTACAGCTGTCGAACACCTTGTGGTAAGAATGTGTTACAGTCTTAAAACGTTCTCATGCCGACTAGTTTTCTCTTTGTTTTAGCCTTTTGCCATGATACATGCGGAATAATCATCCTTATATAATAACCTTACTCACTGATGTTTTAGTTCTATGGGGTAATTTCCCAGGAGTGAGGTTGCTGGGCTTATAAACATGTACAGTTTAAATTTTTAATAGATACTGCCAGATGGCTTCCCAAAAAGCCTGCAACAGTTCACATTTTCACCTTTTTTTCTTATATCCCTGCCAGTAGTGGGTGTTATTACTGTTTTATTTTTAGCAGTCTGATGGGTGAGCTGTGATAGCTGTTATTACTATAATCTGCATTTGTAAACTGCTAGTTATTGCCTATTCATATCTTTGGTCACTTTTAATATAATCTGGACTATTAGGATTAAAACAAAAATAATTTAACACATATATTTTTGCATCATCAGTAATAGTGCATGATTTGAAGGGAATTAAAACTGTTAAATATACTTTTTGATATTACTTAATCCTCAGGCAGTCAGAGAGTTTATCACAGTGCCAGTCTTCCAACATTCCAGGAGCCTTGGGGGAATTCACTCACTGGTGGAAACGGTATTTGTTCTATGGGATTCATATAATTTTAAAAATAATAGATGATTGGGTTGGAGGGTTTAAAGATAGGAGGAAGCAATTATGGGGTTGGTAGGTGAATGTGATTAGACTCAGAATACCAACAGAAAAGGCACAGATCCCAAGAGGGAAAGGAAGGTACAAGGGGGAGACCCACTGAACATTTGAAAGCTCATTGGCATGAAAGCCTGTAAAACAGGAGCTAAGGTGGGACTGCAGACCTTCTGATTCAGAGAGCACACGTTCGTGCGGAGGCTCCGTTTGAGGCCTTCCTCCTAGTCATCTCTAATTTGGCTGCAAAGCCAACATTTCTCAGTACAGCTCCTGATGGCGTGACACCTGGGAGGACCATTTATTTCTCAGCTCCAAGGCCAGTCATGTATTCTATTACTTTGAAGATGACTTTTTGAAAAATAATTAAAATTTGCTTGAGACCAAATGTTAGACTGAATTATTCTTTATTCTGAACACCTTATCAGTTCATATGCCCCCATTAAATTCTCATAGGTTAATACATTTATGTAGTTTGAATCAAACCAAAAGTGATTTTTTAAAATTAATTTGGCCGCCTGGCTATCTCCACAGTGATGAAATGCCTTTCACACCACTGAGGTGAGCACTTGGGGTTTCACATAGGTCTGAAGTATTGGTTTTGTACTCAGCATGGCAGAATTTTAAGTAGGGAGATAGTAAAAATAAATGAAATGGATTATTTTTTAAAAATCCTCTTCCCTTACATTATAGGTTTTCAGTGAAGTTTGAAAGCATACCTTCACATATGGATTCCCTTGACAACGGGTAAAAAATATAGGAACAAGGCATGTAAGGACAATTTCTGACTGATTATTAGTTGACCATTAAGTTACACCAATATAAGGGTGCCCCCTAGGAAGACAAGCTTAAAAGTCAAAATACAATATACCAGACAAGCTAAGAAATTATAAAAGAGTTCTCCCAGCATTGGCTTATACAAGAGTAGAAATGGACCAGTTGAGAGAGGATGATTTTCAACAAGAATAAATAAGGGAAATGGGGAGGATGTTTTTCTTCATCTTAAACCAACAAGGACTCTTCTCAGAAAGGCTGCCTGGAGGGACAAATATAGCAGCACTCCAGGGCTTGAGGAAAAGAGTATCAGTGAGCCAAGAATACAATCCCAGAGATTGCTGAGAATCCCAATGGCAGATGACAAAATGTAAAACAAACTCTAATTCTTTCTTCTTCTGGGACAACTACTGAGTTGGAGATGCCAGCTGAAAAATGGGGTTGGAGCTGGCAGGATACAGAGGGAAGCCCCATTTTTCACTTCTGGATTCCAGTTCTGATGGAATATTCAACTGGGGAACAAATAACTAAATGGAGTAAAAGTTTGGTGTTACCAGGAGGGAGGCCAAACTGGAGGTTAAGGTTAAGGACACAGTCCTCCAGACGGCCAAGTCTACCAAAGGCTTCTGACAACAACTGAGTAGTTTACTGGGTTGCACAGCCAGAGGGAATTGTCCTCACAACACCGCTTTCACTGTCGGTACCAGCTGCGAGTCCAGGAGTTCCCAGGGCCAGCCTCACTTCTGACCAGCTGCCTGCAGATTATGATACCATCAGATGTGATAATTCATTGCAATGACTCATAATTCAGGAAAGTGCCATACACAAAACTGTGGTTTTATGATAACAAAAGGAAACACATTAAAACTGGGCAAGGGAGGAGACATAAAGAATTCCTACCACCCTGGAGGTGGGAGTTCCAAACTGGAGGCTCCCACGTCTTCAGGGGCATGGTACCCTCTTGACATTGGTGATGTGTGACAATATACATATTAAGTATTTCCAGCCAAGGAAGCACACCTGAATTTGGTGTCCAGAGAGTTTTTTGGAGCTTCATTATGTAGACAGTATTGATTGAATTTTGGCCCACGAGTCTCGTCCCCTCAGGAAGTCAGGCTGATGTATCAACAGGCTCAAAGTTCCAACCTTCTAACTACATGGCTGTCTTTCGGGCATAGCCAGCCCTCATCCTAAGGCTATTGAGGTGACCCTGCCCACAGCCGTATTATGAGCATAAACTATCAGGTGTGGTCCAGGGGCCCTATGAATAACAAATACATTTTTATTACCTGGAAAATTCCAAGGGTTTAGAGGCTACTTCCGGGCAAAGGTCTGATGCCTCCTTGGGTAAGATGGATTCTTCACTCACTACATAGATATTTTCATTAATTAAGAGATTGCATGTTCCCATTAAAATGACATTACTTTTGTGAAATGTGACTAAAAGGGGTTAAGAAATTCAAGGATGGGGAAAGAACTGGTCCAGCAAGAAGGTGTGAGGGGTCAGTGGGAAAATAAATGGTTGTTTATAATCGCATACTCTGGTATTGACTCCTTGATATGACTGTCACCTAAGAAACGCAGGCATACTTTGAAACTCAGTACAAAATTGAAGTCCAGACTTTTTCCATTGTACCACAGGTGATAGTTTACATTTTTAAACTAGAAACGAAGTTATAGTTTCAGTTTGAAAAATGGATATAATTCTGTGCTTAATTCGTCTTATCCAAAATAGTAAACTTTTATCAGTATATTCAAAATGTTACATTGTTTACAATCTTTAATGCATTATAGGACAACACTATTATGAAAACTTCATTAAAAATTCATAGAAGTTTCTCATGTTGAAAATGAAACTAGTGAGAAAGTTGAGTTCCCAGTATGTTCCAATAGGCTACTTTAAAAGCTATTTTGTCCGGGGCAGGGCTGGGAATATAAAATGGAAAACTGTACTTGAATAAGAATTAAATTTTAAAAAAGCTATTTTGTCAAAATAAAAATTTTTAAAGATTTTATTTATTTATTTTTAGAGGTGGGAAGCGAGAGAGATAGAGAGGAAGAGAAACATCAATGTGTGGTTGCCTCTTGTGCACCACCTGCTGGGGACCTGGCCCATAACCCAGGCAATGTGCCCTGACTGGGAATCGAACCAGCAACTCTTTGGTTCACAGGCTGGTGCTCATTCCATTGAGCCACACCAGCCAGGGCTTGTCAAAATAAATTTTAAAGAGAGAATTGTATTACTACTGCAAGGCAGATGTGATTGAGCTTCTGTCTCTCTGTGTGTAGTCTGAGTATCAGCATTAGTATAAAGACAAGTTGACAAGGTCAGAAAGCCAATTTGTAAGAGTGCTAGTGAGCTGTAAGTTAGTAAACTCATTTTGTGATGTAAGAAAATGGACACAGACTGTTGTAATATGAAAAGTATATGTTGTCTTCATGTGAGTAAAAGGAGTTGAGAGTGGAAAGATTGTTTTCATTTGACATTTTCATATTTTGTCCCAGGATGTTAATTTATTTTGGAATAACTTGAATGGTTTTCAAATTAATCAATTTGCTAAGTAATTACCAAATATTATGCCTTCTCTCTTGGATAAAGCTTCCATATTTCAAAGTGGAAGTTGCCACATGTATGTATTTCATATTAAAAAGAAAAAGGAATTTAAATTCTCAACATAAATCCATTGTTCACTTGTTCAAGAGTGGGATACCAGATGAGGAGGCTGTGTCTTTAACTGAGCCGTAAGAAGTGTTTATTCTGAAGAAAACCTTGAAATTGATTTTATTCTTCCACTTTACTGCAGTGTTTTGTTTCACCTTCTGCTTCCTTTTCTACTTCCTATCTCCTCTATCCTTATCCCCTACTTTTGCTTCAAGTCCAGTGACTTCTTTATAACCAGGTCTAACCTCATCTGGATGTCCCTTTTCAGGAGCTGATACTCTCAGGCCATTTCCTGTCTATGCTCCTTCCTATATGAGATATTTGCCCCTTCTCAGAGCAGAGGCTCATTGGCGTAAATGGATTGAAGTATGTATTCATTCCAGATACAATTTTAAGGACGTATTCTCTGAAAACAGTGAACCTAATCTAAATTCTGGATACTTTGGATACTGAAGCAGAATGCTTAGAACAGAATCCCTTTTTCTAATTGAAACCAACTTGATTTCCTATCATTTGAGTAGCTTTATGAGGCAGAAGAGTCAGAGTTTAAAAGGTTGGGCACTGCCTGAGTTTATAGCCTCATCACTTATTAGCTACGTGACCTAATGAACATTAGTTAAGCTCATTATGCTTAATAAGGTTATCTACCCCATCGGTTTGTGGTAAGGATGAAAACGAGATAATGTATGTAAAGTGCTTCTTCTGGTGTCTCCCACATGCTAAATGCTCAAGAAATGTTAGCTATTATTATTCCTATTTACGAATCATCTGAAGCACTTGAGAATACTAATGAGTAGAAGAGAATCTATTCTTACTTTCAAAGTTCAAGAAATACATTGGGTTTAATTAGCAAAGGTTAAGTAATTACTAGATTGATGCCTCCTAAAGAAACATGTGACTTGTGTTTTCCCAGCTGGTAGCCAAGGGTTGAACTGCCGGATTTTTTATTTTTTATTTTTTGGTGCTTTGCATAACAGGATGGGGCCAGCTGATGCTTGGTGCATGCTTGCTAATAGGAATGGAATGGTAATGTTCTCTACATGATGAGAGATAAAATTAGTGTTTGTACTGGAGTTTGCGTTATGAAGAACAGCGCAACTGTTCCTCTGCCTCTTATTCTCAGCATATATCAAATGGGTAGTTAAATATCTCGGTGTTTAGTCCCAGTGTGATTTTTATTGTCTGTTTTTTCTCCAGTTCAAAATGATGTGAGAGTCATACATTTGCCTTAAATGGTAAACAGTGATTAATTATTTTCAGGGAAATGTATATACTATTGTGGGGGCCCGCCAGGCCATAAGGGGACCAAGGACAGAGTTCTCCACTGTGAGAATGGTGGATGAGCTTGGTTTCTGGTCCCTGGAGCCGGCGGGTACCTTGACACTTTCCTAACCTTCTAGTTCCCAGCCTTGAAAGACACAACAAGACCCTGGCGCAGGTGTCATGTTCCCAGATGGTTATGAGAACTTCTTGCCCTTTTGATAGCTTAAGGGAGTGCTCAAACTTTGAAAAACAACATTGTTTCTAGTTCTCTGCAGTCTTGCTTTAGGCATTAACAGTTTGTATTTAAGACAGCTGTTCCTTGAATAAATGCGCCATTTTGCCAGCAGAGCTTATGGTCCTCTCCATTTTTTAAGTCCCTCGCCTCACCTCGTGACCACGCTTGCTGCAGCGGGCTGCGGCATACTATGATGATATAAATACAATAAGTGCAAATATCATGAGCTATTTTCATGTTGGATAGTCACTCTATTCCCGATCTCATGGTGGTCAAATGCCTAAGTCTCAACTTTGTTGCTTCCCTTTATAGAATCAATATATGGTATTCCTGAAAAGCCACATACAGTATTTTCCCTTTAATATTCCTACCAATTTGATAGTGCCTGCCTTGAAAGGGTTGGTTTGGAAATATATAGGAGAAGAAAATCCTTTCTGAAAATTTCATACTTTTCTGGCAGAGATTTTACCATTATAATGAGTAGAAATGAGAAATTTTGCAGCTAGATTAGGTTCTCGAGCCATTTTGTAGCACTGTTACCTAACAGGGTAGTATCTTGCTCATAGTAAGCTCAGTTAAAATATCAGCCGATTACGATGATGCATTACCATTCAATAGCTATTTTCAGGCTGGTTGGTTGGTACTGCTTTGACACTGATGAAATTCCTTAGCAATGGAGCCCAGAGCACTGTCTGAGTTCCTCCTGGGAACTGTGGTTATTAGGAACAGCAGCTCTCTTTAGATCAGTTACTAAGTATTTCATCTATTTTCAGAAAATCAGAGTAAAACACAGTTCACTCTCTTTCAAATAGTTCAGGTTCTTACCAGGCCTTCGGAGATGCCAAATGGTGGCTACTCTTGAGACCACAGCTTTCAAAGGAATATTAAAATGTCATATTAGGTTACTGTATGGCAGGGCTGGGGACACTTCACTTATTTCTGCCTCAAATAAGAAACATGTAAACAGAATGGAAAATGTAAATCCATAAAAGTCAAACTTCCAGATAGACTATTCCTACTAATATTCAGAAATGCCCCAGGTATGATTAAACACAAACAAGGTTAATGTTTTGACACCATACATAAATGGTTTGATTATGGAAAACCTAAAGGTAGCAACCCAATGGAATACAAGTAGACAAAGCCACTGAGATTTATGTCAGAGTATCACACCAATTTAGTGGAAGTAAAATGTGTAACCCTTCTGGGTAACTTTTGTTTTCTTTCAGCACTGAGTAGCCACTATAGTTGAAAAAAAATTGATGGAAATAAATTCTATCACCTTGATATCCTGATTCTTTCCTGAAATTTTATACTTTTCTTCCCTTAAATTACCCTCTTGGGCTGAGAACCCAAGCAATGATCCCTTTGTGTGGCATTTCATTCCCATACCCTGTTATATGCAATATCATGATAAGAATTAAAAATTATTTCCTCATTTCTATGGATGTGTAAGAGTTATTTTATCTTTTTACGGATGTGGAGTATCCCGTTGTGTACATATATACTACATATTCTTTATCCAATCATCTGCCGAAGGACATTTAAGTGGTTTCTATGTCTTGGCCATCATGAATAATACAACGCTGCGAGAACAAAGGGAAATAGTCTTTAGGAATAAGTGTTTGCAATTTTTTCAGGTAGATAGATACCCAGAAGAGGGGAGTAAGTCAGATAAGAATGGACAAGAATTGTATGATTATACCAATGTGTGGGATTTATTTAAAAAACAACAAACAAACAAACAAAACAAACAAACTCATAGATACAGACAGCAGAATGGTGGTTACCAGAGGGGGAAGCCGTGGGGTGGGGAGATAGGAGAGGGAGTCAAATACATGGTGAAAGAAAACCAGACTTCAAGTGGTGAGCACCTAATGGAGTACTCAGATGTCATATTATAAAGTTGTACATCTGAAGTTTATATAATGTTTTATTAACAATGTTATCAAAAATATTTAATTTACAAATTAAAAATTAAAAAGAAGTAGACTGCCTTTTCAGGAGTATAAAGATTAAAATAACACCATTGGGTTTTTTTGTTTGTTTGTTTGTTTTTTCTTAATATACTTATATTTTTTATTTTCAGTTACAGTTAACTATGCAAGTTCATTTTTGTCATAAGGAGAAATAGCCAAAGATACAACACAACTGATGATATAAAAAAAACTGTTAGGGTGGTTGGTGACACGGGCTGTGAAATAATTCACAAAGAGAAGAAAGTGTAGAGAGTAAAGATTTTATTCACTCTGCAAGAGAGGAGAGGGCCATAGTATGTAGAGATGCACCAGCATTGAGGAGGGGTGGGGGATTTGAGCCTTTTTTGAATTATACTTGGATTAAAAAGGGTGGGAATGCTGTTGTGAGACCCCTGGACTGTTGGGGGCATTGTAACACAAGGCTGCAGTTTGTTCCAATGTTTTCTTCTGACTGCAGCTATAGGGAGCAGTTAGTCATGTTCTCTTCTTGCTTTCCAATAATTTCCAGTCCTGGGGACACAAGCTCTGAAGAGTAAAATGGCAGTCACATTTAACAAGCTCGTACGCCTGCCTAGCAAAGGTACCATAATAGCAAATGGTTCTGACTTTATCTTTTCAAAAACGACTATAAATCTGTTTGCTTATGTTTTAATTTTAGTAGGAATTTCTACAGTGAAACTATTTGGCCTTCCTCAAAGTTCAGTCCTCCTGTGGAGAACCTCTACTATCTATGTAATTATTCACTTACTCCTCTGTTGCAGGGCAGGGCGAAAGTAGGTTTATAGTTGTGAATACATGAAACACAGTTTATTCTTATTTATTATTATATTTTTCATATGAATAATTATAAACCTACTATTGCCCCACCCTGTAGTTTTCTTACTTTTGCTGAATTGAAACAGTTCCTTCAAGGCTGAACAATTAAAAAAATAAAATACATATATATATATTTATATATCAGTAACATATGTATAATATATATTTATATAACATGTATATATATAAATTATACATACAATTTAATACCATTTTCTTCTAACTTTAGATTTATATAATATTTTTTATGAACAAAAGTGCTACACTGAAAAGGATAAGAACAATTTTGTGAGGATCTTCAAGCTGTAGCAAAACTTCTCCCCACACCTACTCCCTTTTGCTTTCTTCAGAGCTTTCTGCCTGGGCTCTCTCTAAAAGATTGCCTTTTGTTACTTAAAGGGTCAGAGAGACACCTCTTCTCATCATAGCCAGAAAGGCTTCTGTTCTATGCTCACAGCTTTTATTTCTTTGAAGCTTCCTTGCACTGTTTCCACTTGACCAACACCACAGGGAGTTCACTTATCAAAGAATGACTCCTTTGAGAATTCTTAAAAAAAAAAAACAAAAACCCAACCCTTATTCTGAGATAAGATAGCAGATGCAATAAGTTTCTCATTTACTCCTTAGGACACTAAACAATGTCAAATTGAATTTTCCTTAGTGCATGGTGTGAAGTTGATTTTTTTAGCTACAGGATAGGCAGGATACATCCACATAATGGGGGAAAACTTGCTAATCTATTCTCGTGTTATTTCTAGATGCTTCTGGACTGATCTCTCTCTCTGCCCAGGACATTCCTGAGCCATTCCTTGAGACTCAGCATCAGCACACTGCAACATTTCCTATCAATGAGACTAAGGTCTAATTTAAAAGGACTGGAAGAGACATCTTGTGATGTACCACACTACACTTGTTGAAATCAACACTTATTGAAACAAATGGGCTATGAAGTGGTGATTGGGAATCTTTTGCTAATATTGAGGTTTACATTCCAACTGATTGTCTAAAAACAAAGGGGAAAAATCACTGTGATCAGTTCAGGGTCCTCTGTATGTCAGATATGCTCACTTTGTTTTCTCATTTAGTCATCACCACAGTCCTGAGATGTGGGGAGGAGGGCTCTACTTGCAGAGCCCCTCTGTCCGCCATGGATGAGAATAAGTTTACCAAGATATGAACTGCTCAGGGAGGAGAGGCGCCTGACTTCTCAAAGGAGAAGGGCCAGGAGCCTGCTCCTCAATGGGCTTTTATTGGGTTCAATTTGCACAGGAATACAGGTAAAGCTCATCAATCATTGTCAGACAATAAGGATCAAACGATAGATAACATACAAAGAACTATGAGGACTTATTCTGAGTCAGGGTCAGTTACCTAAAGGGCTATAAAATTTTGGGAATAAACTCATTTCATGCTTGGATCCTTATCAGAAAATTGAGGACATTCTTAGCAAAGTAGGTTTCACAGAATGTTATATATTCTTTCTTAGGCCTAATCATCTTGAGGAACCATCCATTCCTGCCCAGGGCTGCTTTCCAGCATTGTTTCAGGTTTCAGTCAGGCAGGGGAAGTAAGGCAGCCAAAAGATTTAAGAGACTTCTTTCAGACAGAATGAGGACTCAGGCTATGTGAAAGCCAAGGTGTGAGGGTCCCTCACCCCCTTTTTCTACAGACACCCAAGTCCTTCCCTGAGGGACCTTTTGTGACTGTGCCTGGCTTAGGTCGTCCCTCCTTGAGGAATCTTACTGGTTACCCATGTCTGGCTAACCAGTCATCCGCCCAGGGCCAAACAGGGTGAAATAAAAGAGGGCCGAAGTGGCGCCCCTGCTGGGAAGATAAGCTTTGTCTCCTTAGTGGCTTATGAGTCAAGGTCCTTTATTCAGCCTTAGTCAGGGGGGGTTGCAGCTTCTGAAACCAGGCAGGGTGGTTCCCAACACTGAGAGATGGATGTTTGTGATTCACATTTTGTGGAGGAGAAAAGGACTCTGATGGATGCCTGCTGTCACACGTTGGAGTCAGTGCATGAGCTCAGGTTTCCCAGACTCTGCATTCTGTGCTCATTTCACTGATGTCTTCACTTAAACAACATCATTTCAGTGGTAGGAAGATAAATCTATGTCATAATATTTAGACATTATAAAACCAGGTTATTGGTTATTGTCTGCTAATGTAGAAAAAATTCATAGATCAGAACACTGTATTCATTCTTTTGTAAAGAACAGAATTAAAATTGAGGATACAGACCAAAGAGTGAAGTTGATTTTGTTTCCAGGATATTTCAATGGAAATAGAGCTAAATAATGAATGAGAATCAACTCTTGGGTATTTTTTAGTAAATAGATGATATGTTTAATGTTCTAATGTGCTGGTTAGAGTGAGAGTGTGCATGCACACACACACATACATTAGAAGGAAACACCACATCGAGTGTTGAATTTTAATGTTTCCAAACTCTCACTCACGTAGAGTTGTAATTAGGAATGTGAAGAAGTCCAAAGTCTGACAATCTGGGTCATGTCCTGGTGCCACCACTTAATAGATGAATGACTTAGAAAACATAATGTAGGCATCTTAGCATGGTTTTTTCACTTATATAAAGTGGAGATAATAATATTTAATATATGTGTGTCAGATAAGATGCATGTATTTTCAATTAACAGAAATCCTGACTCAAAAAAAAATTTTATCTACATGGAATTGAGAGTTTCAAAAGCAATTCTGTCTTGACATGTGACCTCACCCAGAACTCAAACATGGTCATCAAGATCATCTTTAATATCTAGTTTACTTTTATCTTGTCTCCAAACTCAGTCATAGAGTGAGCCTCTGCCAAATAATGACTATAGGAATTTCAAGCCCCAGATTCCTATGCCCAGTGGAGAACATGTGAATTTAGGTACTAATATTCCCAAAACAGGTACTAAGGCTCATCTTATTGAACTGGCTTCCATTACATATTTATCCCTAAATCAATTACTGTGGCCAGTTGATAGCATACTTTGAGTGGCTTCAGGGATTGATTTCATAAGAGATGACTGGGCTAAAGACATTTTGGACCTGTTAGCTTACGGAGGGTATTCAACTCAAGATTAGATACAATCGTCAAGGGAAAGAGTGTAGACAGAGAGGAGGCCCAATTTTGATATTATAGAGTTTTAAGAGATGGAGAGAGAAAGAACCAAAAAAGGATGCCATAAAGGAAAAATCAAATGAGGCAGGTTAAAAATCAGGGAACATGTTATTCTGAAAGCCAAGTTAATATTTTTTTCTAGGAGTAGAGAATGATTAACTGAGTCAAATATTACTGACAGACTAAACAAAAGCAAGAGCAAGAAGGAGCAAAGAGGAGATCATGGATAATATTGATAGCAAGGATTTTAGTGGAGTGGTGGAAGTAAAAACCTAATTGGAAAGGGTTTAGAAAAAAGGAAATGAGAAATAGGAAGAAGGAAGATTAGACAGCTCTTTTAAGGGGACAAAAAGATCAAAGTAGTAGTTGGCAGAGAGGGTGGAGTGATGAAAAGATTTTTGTAAGATTGAAGAAATAATACTATATTAGAGTGAGAATAATAATGATTGAGTAATAAAGTTAATGATGGAGAGAGGGGAGAATTGCTGAGGTAATGTTCCATAGGAGGTGAAAAGATATGGGACCTGGTACAGAGACTGGCTTTGGATAGGAGCATGGAAAATTCACCTGTAGTGACCGGAGAGAAGAAAGGATGGCGGTAAGTAATGATGGTAGGTGGTTAGATGCAGTGGTAGAAATTTGTGAATATATATCTCCCTCTAACTTTTTCACTTTCCTGGTGAGATGGGCAAAAGATCATATGCATGCCTAATGTAAAAACAGGGGAGGAGGTATTGGGGGGAGGCGGGAAAGAATGAGATTGGGTGTTTTTTTTCCCTTTCTTTTTCTTTTTCTTTTTAGGACAACTGGAGGATGAATAGATGTAGAAGATAAAGAATATAATGCCTGAGCAGCATTTTAAGGGCCGACTGGCAGCTATTTCCATGAATTTAAAATCAGACCAGTAAGCTTAGTTGCATGTTTATCCTCAGTCACTTTTAACTTCTTGGGTATAGGCATAGAGCTGACAAAGTTAGGTTAGCCAGGGCCATCCTGACGGCACTATAGAATCGGTGGGAGAGAGGCAAGGGGATCAAGGGAGTGAGGGATTTGACGCTGCTTTCTTGGCTTACATGATGATCTTCTCTTACTAAAATTGTTAAAACAATCTCCTAAATGCTATCTTTGCCACAATTGTGCTCTTCTCAACTTCGTTCTCCCCACCACAACCAGAATGATTTTTCTGGAGAAAAAAACTTGATATCATTTTCTTATTTAAAACTCTTTAGTGGCTACCCGCTGCTCTAAGGATAAAGTCCAAAATTCCTAGCAAAATTTCCATGGACCTTTAGGATCTGGCAATGCCTACTTTCTTAAGCACCATCTCTTTCCTCTCCCCCTTCACATTCTTGAGTTCAACCAGAACTAATGCATTTCAATTTTAGGCTCTTTCTAACCTTGGGAACAATCAGCTCTCATTTTCACACTCTTCCCCTGGGTAACTCCCCTTCATTCTTCAGGACTCAGCTGAAACGGTAATCATCCAGGTGGTCTTCTCAGCAACCTTAAGGCTCTTTGTGGTCCTCCATTCCTACCTGTTTTTACTGAGAAGATTCCTTTGGAAGAATGTTTCTGAGATCTTTAAAAATAAGAACAAAGTTGTCCTTGAGTACCACTAATTTAGATTTTAGGTTAATGCTAATTTTATGAAAAAGAGTGCATGGTTCTTTCTATACCCAGATCTCTGACAAGCAGGATCTCATAGCTGCCCTCAAAGAACTTCAGGGGAGATAGATACCAACAGAAAATCATTATATCACGGGAGAGGTGTATTAAGAAACATACATAATGTGTTTCTAGACCATAACTCTAGTTTATTGCCTATTGTTTTCATGCATATTCATTGCATTAGGCCAACTGAAATTAAACTCTTTGCACACCCATGCTTATTTCCTTGGTGTCTTCCCTCACTTCTGCTTACTGCCTAGTACAGGGTCTATCTAACAAGACCTTAATAAAACGTACTAATAGAGTAGGGATGATGGACTGCTTTCTATTTCCTGCAAGACAATGAATGTATGGCAATACCAAGCAAGAAATGTAAAGTACTTTCTGAATCAGAATGCTTTTAACCCTTTTAGAAATTATAAAAACTAGGTTGAAAGAAAATTCTTAGACTTGGAGGGGGAGGTGAGATAATATACTTAACATTGATCTGAGTGCTCTGAAGTACTTTATTTGTACTATCTAATTTAATGGCTACAACACTCCGTTTTTGTTGTTGTTATTACTATTTTGCCGATAAGGATACTAAAGTACGTAGACTTTACATAACCTTTCAATATCACACACCCAGAAAATCATGAAGCTGGGATTTGAACCCAGGTAGTCTATCTTAAATGCATAAATTTAACCAAATTACTATCATCTTCCCATTGATCTCCTTCAGACCCCAGTCAGTAGACCAAAACAAATTTTCAGGTCCAGTTTTTTATTTTTACTTTTTAAATATTTTTCTAAAATTTACTCTAGGCAGGAGAATTGTTTCTTTTTAGGAACAGAGACATTTCCTTATATTTTGTATAGCACTCATATTTTTACCACCTATTGATATTAAGATAATTATAATATATATGATCATTCATATTATCTGAAACTTCTAAAAAAATTGGAAGATTTGAGTACCAGATTTTCCTGGAAATATTAGAAAGAATAATTTAATCAGAAAATAAAGAACTTGATTAATCTGGATAAAATGCAATTTTGTAAATCTCTTAAATAAAGTGATCTCTAATTTAAAATTTCTTTCTACATCATAAGGTCAATCTGTTATAGAGTGATTAATTGCTGGGGCAATTTGTTTTCCATCACACAAAAGCTAATATTAGATAACCTCTACTCATAAGCAGACATGCTACTTTAAGTTTTCTTTTCAGAACTAGGCCAGCTCTCCAGAGGAAACAGCCTTCCTTATTTGGAGATGGATCTATAAATTGACTAATACTCACACATACCACAAAGGCTTTTGAGAGAGACTTTGAGAAGGTCGACCTTCCCACATGCCACTCACTAAAATATAAATGAAGGAAAACAGCTTTTACAAAATATTTACTTTTGCAGATGAAAATGTAAGTTCATACTCATGTATAAGATTTTTCTAAATTTACAGAATACTTATATGTACTTTCTATACTTACATATACTTATGTGATCTTCCTCCTACTTCCTATACTTAGAGTATGCTGGACTCATGATTAAACTTAGGATTCATGGTTTTGATATTAGGACAGCCCTAGACTGCATGTTTTCCTTGTAATAGTTATAGAATCTTACAAGTGTTTCAGAATATAGTTTCACATATTCAAGGAGACAGCCATGTTGACCTTTCAATCAGTGAAAGGGCAAATAGAAAACACTATTACTTCTGAAAAGGAAAATGACTAAGAATTTAAGGATGATAAAGATTTTAAAAAAGTGGCAACTTAGGACAAACAATGTGTTAGCTGCCCAAGAATATCAGTGAATAGCTATTGTCTTTTCAGAGAAGTTTCTGCTTTAAAGTCTTAATCTTGTTAAGATAGGAACTCGTCAATGGACTCAGTGAGAAAATTGGATTATACTTTGACCCATGGCTGGATGAGTTACAGAATGTCTTTCAGAATAAGAAATTAAATAAAAATAAATTGAATTCTTCCTTGATGCAGGACATAAATATTCCCCAGCACCATCTTTATTTTTCTTTCTTATCAAAAAAAACAAAACAAAACCCAAAACCAAAATGCTACTTAAAGAGCTCTAGGAAATGAGTAAAGCTACTATCCAGGAATTTTTCCCCTCTATCTACATATTACTTGAAATGTTACCACCACTGCTGCTGTTTTCTTTTCTCAGGTAGAGTCCCTTGCATTTTCAGTCTTAGATTTTTCAGTCACTCTCAACAGACATTGGTGATTGTCTCCTTAATAGCTATTTCCCTTTTCTCACTCTTGGAACTCTTTTTTGTATTTTTCCTCCCAATTGTCGGTATCTCTACTTTAGGGAATGTTTCAAGGAAGGCTGGTTTCTTCCCCAGGGCAGAGATCTTGATAACCCAATTATGTTTATTAGGTAATTATAGATTGATTAAGCCAATTTTGATAATTTTATTGAAAATTATTGATTATGAGTACCACAAAACCTAATTCAGGTCAATGAGATGAGAGGGAATGATGGCTGGGGATTCTGAGAAAGTTTTCCTAGATCTTAAAAAGGCAGATGAAGATTTTTTTCCCCCTTTGGTTTTGCTTCTGGACATTGCTGTTCAGGTAGGTGCTGTTTGGCTTTGCTCTACCCATCCTGAGATGAGAACATGATAGGAGCTGGCTAACAAAATGAAGAAAGGAAAAAAATATAGGTCTTTCAGCACTGATTTGTTTTTAAAAAAAAATTCACAATCCTTCATCAGAATGATTTGAAATGAAAGTATGGAGAAATAAAACCGACATCTATTGATCGACACAAAAAAAGGAATTCCAAGTGGTTTTAAGAATTAAAAGAAAACCCATTCTTCCTTTCAGCAGTATAGTAAGAGAAGTCAAAACAGGACTGTAGCTACAGTTCTAAGCAGAGTGAAGAAAATCACTTCCAGATTAACAAGGGAAGTACCCATATTGTGCCATGTGTAATGTGCCTTTTTTTTTGCCCAATTTTTTGAGGGAAAAATAAAGATGTGCATTGTTCATGGGTAGTACCTGAAATACCTTGTATCTGATCATGTTTTGTAATTACTTGTTACATAAAATTTTTTGTACTATAATATGTTAAAAAATAAATGCCAAAATTCTTTTGTAATACAAAAAACACAAGTATCTAAATATAAATAAATACAAAATTAAATTAAAAAGTTAAAATGAAAGATATTTTTTTTTCAAGTTTGGGCCAAAAAGATGGGTGCGCATTACTCATGACAAAATACGGTATTCAGACAGTAAGCGATTTGCAGGACAGATGAGTTAGGAGAAATTAAGAAAGCAAAGATATCATTTGGTTAAGACTTAGTTCTTGAAATAAACTGAACAATAGCATTGTTCAATAAACTGAACAATACAAGTGGAGACTCAACAATAAGACTTCAAACAAGGTGGAGTGGCACTCCATGTGGACAGCATGCATTTGGCAGCATGCATGTACCAGCAGTCAGAACTCAGAGGATAAATGTTCTCACAATTTTCCTGTGGTAATTTCAATCATTCTTGAAAAAGTGGTGCTGTGTTCACAAAATCCAGTCAAGTATTTTGAGCTATGGTTACTTTTCTGAGTACAGTAGCTTGTTCCTACTTGGTTTTAAAGCAAGTAGAACTTATTGGTCAGAGTGCCATCAGGAAATATTAAAATTGGATTTAGTTGAGGAGTATTTAATAAGGGACTATTTACAAAATTATCAGTAAGTTGTAGGAAAATGACCAGAGTGTCAACCCTCTGGGCTAATAACAGGATGTCGTTACATACTCAGGTTTAAAGGAACAGAGGATCACTCAGTGGCCCTGCAGGAAAAAAAGCCGAGGGAATAATTACCTTGACCTTGCTCTCTTCCTTCGTCCTGATATTCTGTGGGTGCTTCTTGACTAAACCCAACCAGAAGCCAGATGGCAAAGGAGTTTGTTGATCCAGTTCAAGGACATCAGACTGCCCAGGTACAGGACAAGATGGAGAAGAGGGGAGAGTAGAGATACCCACTACCACCACTTTGGGATGCCCCTGGGTGAGCCTTAAGGGTGTAAGTCTGCATATGTTTGTAGTGCATTTGAACATAGTGTTTATTCTGTCAGAAATGCCCCTTTTTTCTTCATTCTTTTAAGTCACTTCAGTCTCCCTTTTTCTAACTCAAGCTCCATCTGACTATAGATCTAGTTCGAGACTCAAAGCAAGTACTACCTCCCTTGGCATCACTGATAACCAGCAAATCAGAATTAGAATCAGCTGAACGAAGAAGAAAACACAGAAACAGTAGCTTAAACATGATAGGGGTTTCTTACTCACGTACCTTGGATCTATTTAGGAAACTCCACAAATCCCTAGAAACTGTTTTGTAGAAAATGAATGAATTCCTGCTGTGTGCTAGGAGCCTGGGTCCCTGCAGAGCTGGTCTACAAAGCTTGTCAGCTCCCAATTTTAAGATGGACGGACATTAGTTTCTATAATCTTATAGTCATGTCCCAGTAGTCATTAGAAAACATTGAGCCACAGTTCACTATTTCATATTAAAAAGAGAATAAGAAAAATGATTGAAGAAAAGAACTCAAGACACACTTTAAACACATTTTCTTGCAAGGAATGTAGTAAAGGAGGAATCTAGTCCTGTGAGCTCTTTGAAAATAGCTCTCCCAATGATTCCCTCTCCAGTAAGAGTAAATCTTGGCCAATTACAGTCATGCTTAGCTTAACGACACAGAAACATTCTAAGAAATGTGTCCTTAGGAGATTCCATTGTTGTGTGAACATTACAGAGTGCACTTACACAACCTAACTGATAAAGCGTACTGCATTCCTAGGCTATGCGGCATAGACTAATACTCCTAGGCTACAAGCCTGAACAGCACATTACTGTACAAAACAACATGAGATTAAATGAAGCCCAAGAGAAAAATGATGCAATGAAGGGACACAGTAATGCAGAAGTATGAGGCTGCTGTCAGCATAACAGCACACTCTTTAACAGCAAACTTTTTTTAATAAGCAGAAAGAGTACCACTAAAATAACAATGAAAAGTGTACTATACTAAATACATAAACTGGTAACATAGTTGTTAATTATGATTATCAAGCATTATGCACTGTGCTGTGATATTTTACATGCTATGCTTTTTTTACATGCTATAAACAAATTGGCTAATTTATACCAGCAGCTCCACAAACACATGAGTAATGTGTTGTATACAACTTTACTTCAGCTATGACATCATTAGGCAATAGAAAAATTTCAGCTTCATTATTTTCTTATGGGACCACCATCATATACATGGTTTGTTGTTTACTGAAACATAGTTAATCAAGGTGTGACTGTATATGGTTCTCCAATTGAAAGTACATTTGAGAAACTGACACAGCTGATTATAAAGAGTCCTGCTAATGATGGTCAGTGTTTTCAAACAGCATGAAACCTGGGGTAATATGTGAGTGGAAACCCCTTTACTCATTTCCTCTGGTAATTGCCCTAAGTGCCAAGTATATGGGTACATGGGGAAGCTATATATATATATATGTCTCTTCACCCATATAGTGCAAGCAGAAAACTCAATCTTGTTCTTTGTCCCAGTAACATCAGACCTTATTCAAAAAATGTAACATTCAGAGGAACATTCCTGCCATCTACTGTTAATGCCCTGGATTTTATCCGATTATAATAGCTACTTGATTCCAGCACTAATTTCAAGAAAATAATATTCAAAAGATTAAGAGGAAAGACAGATAGATTGTTTCTTCTCAATTCTTGAAATGATTTTGGAGCAAAGTAAAACTTTTTAAAAGTTGGGATTATAGAAAAGGATTTTAGAGAGACTCATTTTTCTCATCAGTATTTCTTCACTGACTGTCATGGCGGTGGGGGCCACACCGTGATCCTGCACCGGGATTTGGTCGGTGATCCGACTGTCTCTCCTGGGGTCTTCAGGGTCCCTCTGCCCCTGTCACGGCCTCTCAGTCAACTCTCGTGTTTGCTCCTGCTCTCATTCTCATTCTCCCTCTCCCCGACCCTCCCATCCCACACATGTCTCCTATGACTCACATTAAGTGCTATGCAGAATTTTTTGATAGCTTTATTTAAATGAAAAAAAATTAAATATAGCTTTTGAAAGAAAGTAAGTTGATCAGAAAAATAAAGGGGTTGAATATCTAGACGTGTTCACACTTGAACACCAGCTTTACTAGCTCATAAGAATCCAAGAAAAATAAAAGAAAGGAAGAAAGAAGAAATGGAGGAAAGAAAGAAGGAAGAAGAAGGGAGGGAGAGAAGGAAGGAAGGAAGGGAGGGAGGGAGGGAGGGAGGGAGGGAGGAGGGAGAGAAGGAAGAAAAAGAGAGTAAGAGAGAGGGAATTAAGGAGGGAAGGAAGAATAGCCCTTCAAATCACAAGAGATGTGTTTGTGAAAGATTAACCAAATGAACTGATTCTAATGAGTCCAAGTGGCATTTAGATTCTATGACATAAGACATTTCAAAAATTGGTAAAGTAATAATTTAAAGACAAAGTTAACATTGCTTCATTCCATTTAGATATTTATTTGTTAAAATTCTGAGAAGTTTTATTCAATTGGCAGAAATTCAACACATTAAACTACCCATTAAGTCTCAAGAGAACAGATGAAAATAAAATTCTAACTGCTTTTTTTTTTTTTACTGGTTTTGGTGCCTTAATTGGAAAATACATCACTCTACTCTGATTCATAGACTGTTTCCTGGCTGGCTTTACAGAACCGAATTTAAATTAGGCTTCACTATGCAGCACTTTACTACAGGTGTTCTGGGGAAAAAGGTATCTTTCTGGTTTAAATGTTAACTCCAAAATACAAAAGCCCCAGGTTTGCTTTCATATGTCATGGTAAAAATCAGCTAGAAGCAGTTTCATCTGTCCTTGAAAAAATGTTTTAAACTTGGCTCTAAAGTTCTATCTTCCAGATGGGCAGCCTTAAGCAGGCCCTGCTGAGATGGCATATTAAAGGCCTAAATATGCCTCAGTCTACATATGAATTCCCCAGGTTGACAATAAATATTTAAAGAGTTGCTGGTGTGTCACAAAAACAAAACTGTGCCTTGTGTCTATGTAGGATGGTTTATAAATAAATCTGTTTTCTACTTTTCTTTGTCTAGTCATTTTTATTTAAAGGGGCTGAACCAGCTGCATTTTCCAGGGCTCACCAGTACTCTGAGGCACATGGCTGAGGCTACAAATATTTGCCACTTGGAACCATGCGTGTGGTTCTATGGATGCTACCAATACACACATTCGTTTCCAGTAGAAACTATGGTTCTCCCTCAGAACACTGAAGATACTACTTGAGCAGCAGTAAGACTGTAACTACATTTATTTATCATGCAAATATCACTGTAGGCACTGCTGTGTACTGGGACTACAAAAATGATGATAGCAATCATGATAATAATATTGATATCAACTGTCATTCATTAAAAATTACTATGTGGCAGGCATAGCATTTTGTCTCCTTCAATCCTTTCCAAAATTCTTTGAAGTGGATATAATCTCATTTTCATATATATTTTAAAAATCTTAAGCCTGTAGGCAATGTTTTTGTTATCATGGCTAAACTATAAAATTGAGATATAGTCTTCAGCCCTGGCTGGTGTGGTTGACTGGCTTAGGCACTGGCCTTTGAATTAAAGGGTCACTGGTTCGATTCCCAGTTGGGACACGAGCCTGAGTTGCGGGCCAGGTGTGGTGCGGGCCAGAGGCAACCACACGTTGATGTTTCTCTCTCTTTCTTTCTCCCTCCTCCCCTCTCTCTAAAAATAAGTTTTACAAAAAGATGTAGTCTTCAAATTTGGGTTTATTATGTTTTTCTATTCAAGTACGTTGCTTGGATTGGCAATAAGGAAGGCCACCCGCATCTAACATGAATTGAGACATATATTGGATGGTAACTAACTGACCCAGAGGCCCTGTCCTATGTGAGAATGACAACTGCCAGGTGTAAAAAATAGGAGGAGGCAGAGGATAGAGGGCAAGGGTGCTTCAGCTCTAAGTGTATAAGGAAAGGTACAGAGTAATACAATCCCAGTTCTCCACTGGATATTGTTTGATTTCCAGAATTACCATAGATTTCCTGTACTGAAGATATTTAGAACAATGGGAAGACTTGCTGAATTAGCTGAACTCTAAACAGGGACTGTACTAAGTGGTTACATGCCTTAGATGATTCAATCCTTCCCTTGAGGTAAATATAGTTGCTCCCATGTTGATTGTGGGTTGATCAACATTTACTTTATTCATCCCTTCATTGATGAACACTTAAGTTGTTTTCACACCTTGACTATTGTAAATACATTGGGGTTGCATATATTTTTGAGTTAGTGTCTTAGATTTCTTTGGATAAATACTCAGAAGGAGAATTGCTAGATCATATGATAATTCAGTGTTTAATATTTTGAGAAATCTTCATACTGTTTTCCATAGCTTCTGTAATTTACATTCCTACCAACAGCTCACCAGGGTTCACTTTTCTCCATATCCTGACCAACATTTATCATTTATTGTATTTTTGATAGATAATATCCATTCTAACAGGTGTGAGTATTTCTGAACTAAAGTCTGTGTGCCTGATGCTTTGAAAGGCCAAAACTCAACACATCAAGAGTTTGGAGTAAGGAAAGGTTTATTTATAGAGAAGGTACCGACAGAGAAAATGAGAGACCTAAAGGTGCATTAAATCCATCTTACTTGATGGACTAGATCAAGGGTTTTTAAGGGAATAGGAGTAATATGTGTGCAAAATTCCTGGTGGGCAAGTTTTAACTGGAGGACCTTGGAACTTGGCCATTTATAGTAGAGGCATCAAAGCCAGTTCTTCCTGGACAATGAACCTTTGGCTTCTGAAAGGGTTCTGGTGTTCAAGTTCAGATTATGTCCTGGTCTTTTGGTTCCCCGCCCGTGCTTGCATGAGTGTGTGTGTGTGTGTGTGTGTGTGTGTGTGTGTTTGGAGGAGGTGTTGAGTCTTTAGTTTCAGGTACAGCTAGAGGTCAAAGTTCTCTCCTCTGCTCATGCTTGGGCTGCATGACTTGCAATTTGGGTCTGTTGTCTCTGAAAAGCAACTCAGTTTCTTATTAAGTAGAATAGGATCATTTGACCTGGTTTTGTGGTTACATGAGGTGATACCTCATTGTGTTTTTGATTTGCATTTCCCCGATGATTAGTAATGTTGAGCACCTTTTCATGTATTTGTTGGCATATGCATGTCTTCTTTGGAAAATGTCTAATCAGACCATCTGTCCCCTTTTAAAAATAGAGTGCTTGTTATTTTGCTATTGAGTTATATGAGGTTTTTAAAAAATATGTTAGATATTAAGCCCTTAGCAGATATAATTTGCAAATTTATCTTTCCATTTAGTAAGTGGTCTTTCATTTTGTTGATTATTTCTTTTGCTGTGCAAACACCTTTTAGTCGGTAGTCCCACTTGTTTCTTTTGCTTTTTTTGTCTTTGCTTTTGCCCTCAAGATCCCTCAAAATAATCACCAAGATCCATGTCAAGGAGCTTAATGCTTATGTTTCCTTTGAGGAGTGTCATTGTTTCAGGTCTTACACTCAAATGTTTAATTTATATTGAATTATTTTTTGTGTATGGTATAAAATAGTGGTCCAGTTTCATTCTTTTTTGTGTGGTTGTCTAGTTTTCCCAAAACTACTTATTGAAGAGACTACTTTCCCTCCATTGCATATTCTTGGCTCTTTTGTTATAACTTAACTGACAATAAAGGCATGGGTGTATTTCTTGACTCTGTATTCTGTTCCATTTATCTCCCTCTGTATACATTTATTGTTGTTCTATTACAGTTTTCCCAGTTTTCTCCTATTGCTCTCCCCTGCCCTGTTCACCCCCACTCCCATAGTCAATCTCCACCTACTGTTTTGATTATTACAACTTTGTAATACAATTGGAAGTCAGAAAGTGTGATGCTTCCTACCCTACTTCTAATTTAATTTTTATGTCCCTGCTACGACATCTTATTTCAGATAGGAAGCAAACGTAAAAAAATGTGCTTACCTAATTGTAGTAACAAATAATATTTATTGAGCACTTACTACATGATGGGCATTCAGGTGTTTTATTCATTCTAACAAAAAGCCCATAACATGGGTATTTTTTCTCACTTTACAGATAGGTAACTGATATATTCAATAATTTATTCTATAAATGTATTAATTATCTATTGCAGTGAAGCAAATTACCAAAATGCATCTTAAAACAACACGTTTATTATTTCATTTTCAAGAATCTGGACATATCTGGGTCCTTTTCTTTTTGGTCTCACAAGGCTGAAATCAAGGTGTTAGTCATGGCCAGGATCTCACCCAAAGGCTCAATTGGGGAAAAAAATCATTTACTGGCTCTCATAAATGTTGGCAGGGTCTAGACCTTGTGGGCTGTGGGGCTGAGGGCTTCAGTTGCTTTCTGGGCATTGGCAAGTGCTGCTTCCAGTGCATGGCCATGTGCCTTCTCCATGCGGCCTCATCACAGCCAGCAAAAAAAAAAAAAAAAAAAAAAAAAAGAGAGCCTGCTGGCAAAACAGAGGTTGCTCTCCAATGAACCATAGAAATGACATTCCATTACTTTTCCTGTATTGTATTGGCCATAAGCAAGTTGCTAGGTTAGCTCTTACTCAAAAAGAGAGGAATATACAAAAATATAAATATCAGGCAAAGATAATTGAAAGAAACTTAGAGTTGACTCACCACAATGAATATTTTTGTGTACCTACCAAAAATATTTGTTTGTTTCATTTTTGTGTTCATGAAACTTATATAGTACAGGGGCTTAAAGTAAAGTAAATACCTTAAGATAAACGAATTTTAAAACAAGGGAAGAAATCAGAAAAGAAAGTCATGGGAGCATATTTAAACAGTATCTAAATGCTCTCAGAAAGAATCCACTATAACAGTGAGATCAAGCTTCACATCAAAAGATAAGATGTGATTCACATTCAGGATTAGGCAATAATGACTTCTTTTGTCTCAAAAGGTAGGAAAACCTACCATGAGTTTGAATATATTTTGTTTGAGGGAGTGGAATGTTTTCTGGCTTTCAAAAATAATATAAAATTATTTGCAACTAACAATATATTTTACTTTTCAAAGAGACAAAATATTTCAGTTTGGTGGTGAGAAATAGTGTTTGAAGGTGATACTACACACCTCCTCTTATTAAAAGTTTTTTTTTAATTAGTGCAAAGGAAGTCATACTCAGGAATGCTTTTGTGGTCATTTTTACTACCAATAAAACATCACTAAGGTGGTCAAATCGATTTTTTGTGGAGTTTATAGATCATTTTAGATACTGTTCAAGTGCAAGAAGAAGAAAAATGTATAACTATCGAGTTTGATCAACCAGATATATATTTTGAAGCAAAGTGCCTTCTCTTCTATTTGTTTCACAAATACTTTATGTTCATGAAGAAAAAAATAGTGAATAAATATCTCTGTCTTTGAATAACCACAAAAGCATTTTATTATAGCTCTTTACCTTTTTTTCTATGCATATATACACATAAATACATGCAAGGGTATTTACTTGCTTGTGGTCATCCCTGAATTCTCTTTCTTATATGCCTACCACTTCCTTCGACATTCTCTGCTACTACTCTAGCTCATTTCTCCTGATTGGTGTCCTTAATTCCACCCTTCTCCTTATTACCCAATGTCTATACAGCAGGCATCCTTTTAAATGTACGGCAGTTTATGTAGCTTCTTAGCTCAGCACCTTCCACTGGTTTGCCATCCTCCTCAGTATAGTCAAAATAGAAGCAGCAAGAGATAAGGGGACAGTCACCTACAAAGGAGTTCCCATCAGACTATCAGCTGATTTCTCAAAGGAGACTTTACAGGCAAGAAGGGGCTGGAAAGAAGTATTCCAAGTCATGAAATCCAAAGACCTACATCCAAGATTGCTTTATCCAGTAAAGCTCTCATTTAGAATGGAAGGGCAAATAAAATGCTTCTCAGAAAAGGTCAAGTTCAAAGAGTTCATCATCACCAAGCCCTTATTATATGAAGTGTTAAAGGGACTTATCTAAGAAAAAGAAGATAAACAATAAGAACAGTGAAAGGACAGCAAAGTCACAGTTATTAACAACCACACCTAAAACAAAAGCAAACTAAGAGGACAGCTAGATCAGGAGCGGAAACATAGAAATGGAGATCACATAAAGGGTTAGCAACAGGGGAGTGGGAGGAGGAGAAGGGGGAAGAAGGTACAGAGAATAAGTAGCATAGATGGTAGGTAGAAAATAGACAGGGGGAGGGCAGGAATACTATGGGAAATACAGAATCTAAAGAACTTGTGACACATGGACATGAACGAAAGGCGGGGGGATGGTGGGGGAGGGATGTGCAGGATGGAGGGAAGTGAAGGGGGGAAATGGGACAAGTGTAATGGCGTAATCAAGAAAATATATTTTTAAAAAAATTCTTATGTTTTGCCCTAGAAGGCCTTTGTGATCAGAAACACTTCTTGCCTTTCCCTACTCTTTGTCCTATTGCTCACTTCCACACAGGATGGCTCCCTCGATGTTCTTTGAATCCACCACCACGTGCTTTGCTGCTTACCTTCTACTTTCTCTTTTATCTGTTGAACCAGAATGCACATCCTTCAATATTATCATGGCTACCTTCTTTTTCCTTTCAGATTTCTGCTCAAAGTTTACCTTATCAAAGAGACCTTTTTTTCTTTTTAAAAAACCACCTCTCCCTTTATTATTCTTTATACCTTTTACCTGATTTTATCTTAGTGAACTTACTGTTTATTTACTGAATTAAAGCTTGTCATCCCCACTAGAATGTAAGTTCCATGAATAAGAGCAGAGACTGGAATTTTTAGTTCAGTGCTACATTTCTAGTGCTGAGAAGAACCCTGGACATGTAGTAAGTGCTTCTTGAGTTTTGTTGAGTGGATAATTAAATAATTGAATTAAAAATAGTAACAGTGGTAATAATAAGAAACTTGCTTTTTAATTTAGCAATATTTCATAAAGTTGGTTCAATATCAATAAATATAAGACTACATCATCAGAGTATTCTATTGTATCATAGTATATTTACCCCAACTTTAATTTTTTTAAAGGTTTTATTTATTTAGAGAGAGGGGAAGGGAGGGAGAAAGAGAAGGAGAGAAACATCAACGTGTGGTTGCCTCTCGTGAGTCCCCTGCTGGGAACTGGCCTACAACCCAGGCATGTGCCCTGACTGGGAATCTAACTGGCAACCCTTTGTTTCTCAGGTCCGTGCTCAATCCACTGAGCTATACCAGCCGGGGCTAACTTAGAATCTTTGTTTTCTTTTCCCAAATTTTTCAAATGATAGATAATATTGTAGCAAAAATACTGTACATAAATGCTGCACACACATATATATTTAGCATATTTTTCTAAAAGTGAAATTGTTAATTCAGAGATCATGCTAACTCAAATAGAGTAATACATACTAGTAAAATATCTACTGGAAAGATGGTACCAGCTTACATTCCTTTCAATGGAATATGAAAGTATTAGTTTTCTTACAGCCTTGTTTTGACCTAATATCACCAGGCTTTTAAAACTTTTTCAAAACTGCGAAGTAAAATATAGTGTTTTTCTTTAAATATTTCATTTCTTCAATCACCTCAAATATATATTTAAATAATTGCCCATAAATTGAATTCAAATTTATTTATTTGAATTTATTGAATTCAAATATATTTATTTGTCTTCTGAGGGGAAGGGAAGGAGGGAGGGAGAGAAACATCAATGTATGGTTGCTTATCGTGCATCCCCTGCTGGGAACTGGCGTGCAACCCAGGCATGTGCCCTGACTGGGAATTGAACCGTGATCATCTGGTTCACAGGCCCTTGCTCAATCCACTGAGCTACACCAGCCAGGGCATATATATATTTTTTTTTTTAAAGATTTTATTTATTTATTTATTTTTAGAGGGGAAGGAAAGAGGGAGAGAAACATCAATGTATGGTTGCCTTTTGTGCGTCCCCTGCTGGTAGTTAGCCTGCAAGGAACCGGCCTGCAACCCAGGCATGTGCCCTGACTGGGAATCAAACCTCGTTCATCTGGTTCACAGGCCCGAGCTCAATCCACTGAGCTACGCCAGCCAGGGCAAGATACTATATATTCTATGCAAGCATTTTATATATTTGCTTATTGTTGTTTTTTAAATTATTTACCATATGTATTGCAAAACATAAGAATACTTTATGGTAATTTTTATTTTAATTAAAGTAATTTTATCTTATGTAATAAAATTTATATTTTCATCATAAGATGTTCATCTTAAACTACCTAAATTTAAACTTATCAATGGTGTCACATGTGATCTTCAGTGCTTTGGGACTCAAGTTCAAGACTCCTTGAAACATTTTCTGTTAGTAGGTTTTTCTGCTATAACCACCTAAAGTATTGAGAGCTTTGTTGGCATTTCTTACTATTTTCCATTCTTAATCATTAGGACTACAAAAACAATTTAAGGTGAAACTTCAGTGCTACATAAAATTGATCTAATTATAAGTATACTAACACATATGCTACCTCGGTACACTTACTCTTTTTACTGGAGGACTGGTTAGTCAGCTGACTCCTTTTTACTTCTAATCTTTAGATTCCCACTCTGCTAGTTAGATTTATGCTGTTATATAATATTACGACTTTAAAGATTTTAGGGATCACTCATCTGCTGCATTTCTCAAATGACATTAACAACTTACGTGAGTTGAGTGTCTTAGTCAAGATTGATCTGAAGCAAAATTAAAACCTAGGTCTTTTGATTTCTATACCACATTATGCTTCTCCATGGATCATCATAGAGATATTTGCCAATTTTAATTTCCCCTAATTCATTGACTTCTGGGAAAAAAAAAAACAACCCAAGAGTAAAATTGTATATGGTGATTGAGACATTAAGGAACAATTCTAAAAGGAACCTGTTCTTTTGTTCATCAGAGGCCAGAATAGGGCTCCTCAGTTGCTTTATCTCCACTCCCAGGAATCCTGAGAGTTAGACAACAGTGCTTAGGGAGAGTATCACTGTACTAGAAAGAAACAAACTGAATTCTCATTTTCAGGAAATTATTCATTAAAAATAGGAGTATTAGAAGATAATTCAAATTTCTAAAACCCTGGGAACTGCACTAGGAGTCAGCATTATCCAGGTGATTCAAGGTGTGTCAGAGAAAGGGGGTCCTGAATGCAGCTGATGAAGATGAAAGAAAGCATGAGTCAGGGGCAAAAGCAGAGCCAGAAGCACATCAGACTGGTCAGAAATTGGCAGCGGAGTCAAAGACCAGACAGTCACACTAAACAGGAATTTCATAACAAAGCACTCTGATCACTTGGACTGGGCCTCTGGCCCTCACTGTGTTTTTCTCTGCATGGTCAAGGGCTGGATAACTGGGGAAGGTGCTTGCTTCCTGGTGCCCCACTTGTTTCATTTAGGGTCACCACTGTTCTCAGTCTAGTTACTCAGATACCAATGAGCTAATTCTGCCCTCATTTCATGGCTATTACATGAGTTTTGGGGTCAAAAATACTCAGATTCAAACCTCATATTCACTATTATTAAATACGGGCAATTCAGTTAAACCCTTTGTGTGTGTGTATGTGTGTGTATGTGTGTGTGTGTAGGTGTATGTGTGTATATATATATATATATATATATATATATATATATATATATATAGACTGTGACTCTTTCTGTCATATTCTAATTTACTGAACTTTTGGATTGTTTTAAAATCTTTTAGTTCATACTCAGTGACCAAATAGATTTTGTTTTTACTTTGAAGATGTAAGTTAAAAAAAGTGACATAAAGGCAATAAAGAGATAAATCCTGTTTCTTGTTCATTGTTTACTTTGATGCATTGAATGAGAACAAATAAAGTAAGATATTAGTTCTAACTAGAAAGTGAAGTTAGCATCTAAAAAAAAACCCTCACAACTCCTAACAAGTTAGAAGTCTCAAGAGAAAGAAATAAATGACAATGAAGTACTGCAGGCATGTATATAACTCTCTTTTAATGCCTGGTTACAATATCTCTAATTTGTACAAGTGACCAGCAATTCCCTGCGGTTTGAAACATACTAGAGACTAATAATAGGAGATTGGCATTCTTATATTTTTAAATAAATTTTTCATTGCAAATACATGAAAGTTAAGTAGATGTCTAAAATTTGGATAACAGAATTTAGAAACTCTCAAAAAATAAGTTACTAAAGGCAGACAGTAATAAAGAGAAATGTAATAAAAGAAATTGATTTTATTGTACAAAATTTTCTATTTGTAGCTGCTTAGAGTAACATTTTTAAAAATCTTCAAATTCAGATATCAGGTTTATTAGTCTTACTCCCTAATTTATTTTATTTTATATCTTCCTTTTGCTCCTTTTAAAAAAGTTGTTGACATTATTTTTTATTGTTGACACTACATAATTTATTTTATTCAACTGTTACTATGAAAATTCTTTCATTATTAAAAAGTTTGTCTTCTCAGCTTTTGCCTACATAGCAAGTTTAAACAATTCTTTTAAAAATAAAATAAAGTATAGTAAAATTATGGACAAAAATTAAGGAGGGTGGAAATGGGAGGGAGGTGGGGAGCACTGGGGGGGGGTCTGGGATAGGAGTAAAAGGCAGAAAACTGTACTTGAACATCAATTAAAATAAATTAATAAAATAAAATAAAATGGTTAATACTAAAAACAAAACAAACAAACACACAAAAACAATATTGCCCTGGCTAGTGTGGCTCAGGTGGGTGGAGCATCATCCCCTAAACCAAAAGTTGGCGTGTTCCATTGCAGGGCAGGGAGCACACCTGGGTTGAGTGTCCAGTTTCTGGTAGGGGTGCCTATGACAGTCAGCTGAGGGTGTTTCTCTCTCATGTTGCTGTTTCCCTCTCTCTCTGCCCCTCACTCTCTTTCTAAAAGCAATGAAAAAATTATCCTTGGGTGAGAATAAAAAATACATCTTATATGTTTATCCTTTCATTTATCTGTATGGGCTAATATTCTGACTGGTGGTGTATTTCATATTCATGTATACCATCTCTTTCTTACTCTCTCACTAACTCATTAGCTCACACAGTAAACCACAGAATATCTCTAATTTGGCTTGAACCTTCAAATTGGATTAATGTTTCTCTGGGCTCCAACAGGTTTACTCAAGGTTCTAACAGAAAGCCTTTTTTAGGGTTAAGATAATTAGAAAGATAGACGCTATTGCTACATGGCAATGATTTCATTTCCTTTTCAGTATCAGTCAAAAACGTTTTGTCTAAAAAAACAGTCATAGGAAATCAGAAGTTCACCTTCACAATTACTTAAATTTAACAAAATGGATTTTCTCACACACACTTGAAAAGGTATATGCAAAATAAGACCAACTTTCTGGAGGGAAATTTGGAAGTTTATCTGTTAGATTAATTCCATATCTAGAAATGTAGTTAATTGAGGAAAATCAGAGATGTGTACACATATTTCTGGAAAACATAGTAAATATAATATCTTACCGTAACAAATTGGCACATCTAAAATACCTAATACTGTGAAATTAAATAGTCATTAGATTTGGCTATATTATAAAATACAGCACTTAATTATTTTAAAATTAATATGTAGGAATATGAAAATATGCTTATGATATAAAGTTAAGTAAAAAAATAAAAAACATTATAAACCCATTTTGGAAGGATATATGCCAAAATTTTCCCTGTAACTATTAATAAGATAGGATTAAAGGAAAATTTATATTCTATTTTATACATTTGTTTTCTACAATAAACATAAATGACATATATAATAATAAAATGATAAATGATACAAGTATATATAAAATTTATAGTATAAGTGCTCATAGTCTGTTATGAGCACCAGAACTTCACTGACAGATAGCTGCATATTACAGTATGTGTAATATTCTTGAATAGCTCAAGCTCACATGTCCTTCAGATATACTACTCTTCCGTGTTCTAATAATTTTACTTATTTTGCTATTATCTGCTTAGTCACCCAAGATACAATTTAAAATTCATAGTGACCTGTTTCCCTTTCATTATTCAAAAATAGTTATTTCCTAAGTCCAATATATCATTTCTCCTAAATGGCTGTTGAATGTATCTTCTACTTAAACCAATAGCACCTATAGAAAAAACTTCAATGTTCTAAACATGTTACAGAAAGTTTACAAATATCAGTACATGTTGAACTTACTCTTTCGGAGAGTCCAACTCAGTCCTGTGTTCCACCACATGCAATTCTTTACCATTTCCTAAGCAAGAATTGCTGTTCCCTTTAAAACTCATACATAAAGGAGCAAACATGTCTCCTCTTTGCTGACTTCTCCTCTGACTATTCCTTGGACAGTTAACTAAGACATTTTTATCATTCCCCGAATGTTTCCCACAACCTGCTTTTGAAGAACTCAGCATACTGGATTGTAATTATTTGCTTTGGGTAAGTTCTCTTTGCTGGATTGCAGTCTTCTCTTTAGAAAGGACCATCCTTCAAATCTTCCATTTGGATCTCCTTTCATGTTTCTAATATTAACAGAGGGTAAACCATATGGCAGACATTTAATTTGTTTTTAACTGTATAACATTATTTTGATTGTCACTCCGTGTTATGCTAAATTTAAAGTAGAAATTTCTACCAATCCATTAATAAATATATCTATTTCACTTTAACCCCTGTTTATATAATACTTAGAAATAATGTTGCTTCTATTTAATAGTCAGAAAAGAAGCCCATCTTTAACTAAGGAGGATACCTTGTATTATCAAGATATTTATAACAACTTTGGTAAGGAAATCTGTCTTTGCTGAAAATCTATGAGGATTTTGCCAGACTCTTTAAGAAGTATTTAATTTTATTTAATACCTTACTTAAAGATGAAGAAATTGAAGCCCCCCAAATTTAAATAACTTAGATAAGATCTTATAGCCAATGAGGATTTGATTTACCTACAACAGAATCCAATTTTGTACCATTAGAAAACCATTTCCCTTAAATCAATAGAAAACTTATTGTCATAAATAATACACACTTATTTGAGTGGATATTACATGGGTACATGGGTGTTTTCTGAACTAAATCACAGAACTATTCCAGAAGTAAGAAATTTTATAACAGAAATTATAAAATGACTCTAGTATTTGTAGGAAATACTACCCAGCTAAACAGTAAAAGTCTGAGATGGCACTGAATTTTCTTGTTTCCCCTGTGTAGCTGCTATAGAAGAGATATTTGACAAGGTATCTCAAGATCCTTAGGGTTAATACCAAGAAATACAGGCTAGATGTTAATGTAATTAAGGGGATTAGAAAATGCTTGTCTCATTACACTTAGAATTTATTAATGGATTGCTCCCAATCTGTTGTAGTTTTATTACTTCTTTGAATGAAGAATTAACATAGGCACTTATTATAATGCAGATAAGATTGTTGATGGGACAAAAATACACTGGAGAAATGAGCAGGGTGAAATGACATATAGAGAGATTAGAAGATTGGACTAAGTCTTTAAAAATTGCATGTAAAAAGAATTAATATACATTTTTACCCTTGGTTCCAAAAATCCAAGTAGCTTATTAGGAAAAGATATAGGAGAAAATGGAGAAAGTAGGAAAAAAAAGATTGGTTGTTTTCTTTCAATTAGTAGCTTAAGGTAAATCAATAGATAGTATGGCTCATCTCAAATAAAACCAAGAGAAGGAAAAATATTTCCTGCCTAAATTAATATTGTTTTAAATGAATTATTTCCACTAATAAATGCAGAATCTTTCAGGTTTTAGCAGCTAGTAGCAAATAAAGGCTCTCTAGGTGGAGAAGGGTACAATAGAACAGACCTATGAGATTGCCAGTTCATTTCTTTCTTTTCTCCAGAACTCAGCCACTGCGAGTACGTACAGCAGCTGCCATGAAGTTGGGCGCCGCTGTGCAGTGCTCCCCTCTAATCTAAGCAAGGACAGCAGTGCTTATTTTGTATGTGCATCACAAAACAATGTTGTTGGAATTTTCAGGTATTTTATTGAACACTAAGAGAAAACAAGAGAAATTATCAGAGACTTGAAGAAACGTAGAAACAGTATGAATCAAGATTAGAGCCCAAGGCTCAAATTCTGTCTCAGCCTGCAGATTGTTCCATACAAAATTATTTTTTTAGCAATGCGAAGAATTATTTACAAAGAAGAAAAGTGTCCCAAAGGGTTTAAAAAAGTATCTCCTAATATTTTAAAATTTTTGTCTATATAACCCAAGGATAATGAATGTATTTTTGCATGTATTGTGTGAGTATGTATACAGGACTGTGTACATGTGAACTGTGTATTTGGAGAAAGAGACTGAAATTATATACTATACTTCCATAGGAATATAGAAATGTGTTTTATATTTTGAAATTCTTCTGAATTTTAAAGTTTTTAAATATTTTCTTTATGGTTAAAATTAGTTTTCCTAAAGATGGTTGTGTGTATATATAGATAGTCACATATATATAGTCATTTATGTGTAAACATATGTGTATTTGTATGTGCATGTGTATACAAACTGATATGTATATGTTGTATCCAAATTAACAAAAATGTCAAGTGTCTAAGTGTCAAAAATTGGAGCCCTGGCTGGTGTAGCTCAGTGGATTGAGCGCGGGCCTGCGAACCAGACGGTTCCAGTTCGATTCCCAGTCAGGGCACATGCTGGGTTGCAGGCCAGTTCTCTGCAGGGGCCGGTTCCCAGCAGGGGATGCACGAGAACAACCATACATTGATGTTTCTCTTCCTCTCTCCTTCCCTTCCCCTCTAAAGATAAATAAATAAAATATTTTAAAAAAATTGGTATGTGATCAATGCAGATTATCATATTCTAGAATCAAAGAATAATTCTGAAATTTTAATTAATAAATTGATTATTTTAGTAACTTATTGTTTGGCTTTTAAGTGCAAGAGCAGTAATGTCTCAGCACTATGATGTGCAAGATTATTGTGTTAGTCACTACACTGAAGATTTGCAACAGTAAACTGCAGTGAGGTGTCTTTTGGCTAATTCTGCTTAGGCTTCTGCTCATGATATTACTGCTGCTTATCACATGTAATGAACAAGGGAAGCAAAGCTGATATTCACCTGTTAAATCACCTTTTCTACGATTAAAAAATTACCAAATAAGCCTTTTTTTGTTTGGCCAGGAAGCAAAAATAGTGAACTTTCTTTAAAAAATATTTTTTAAAATTCATTTATTGGATTTATTGGGGTGACATTGGTTAATAAAATTATATAGGTTTAAGGTATGCAATTCTATAATACATCATCTGTATAATGTATTGTGGGTTCACCACCCAACTATCCTCCCATGGCCATTTGTCTCCACTTTACCCTCTTCTACCTGCCCCAACTCCCCTTTCCTCTGGTAATCGCCATACTGTCATCTGTACCTAGGAGAGCTTTATCTTTTTTTTTCCCTTTTTTTTGCTTAATCCCTACACTTCTGGAAATATATCTGAAGAAACCCCAAATACTAATTCAGAAGAATATATGCACCCCTACGTTCATTGAAGTGTTTTTTATAATAGCTAAGATTTCAAAGCAGCCTAAGTGCTCATCGGTAGATGAGTGGATAAAAAAGCTGTGGTACATTTACACAATGGAATTCTACTTGGTTGTAAAAAAGAAGGAAATATTACCCTTTGTGACTGCATAGATGGACCTGGAGAGTATTGTGCTAAGTAAAATAAGTCAGTCAGAGAAAGGCAAGTGCCATATGATTTCACTTATATGTGGAATCTAATAAACAAAATAAACTAACAAACAAAATAGAAACAAACTCATAGATACAAAGAATTAGTCTTGACAGCTGTCAGAGGGGAGGGGGTTGGGAAAAGGTGAAAAAGATGAAGGGATTAAGCAAATAGGCCTTTTTATTGCAAAATTTAAGGCCGATAAAAATTTATTGCAAAATTTAAGGCCAAATAAGAATTAATTAATTAAACACTAGCGTTTTTAGAGGTGGTTTAGCATACTGTTGTGCATCCTAAGGCCCCAAACAATTCCATAAAAATAAAAACATATTCTGACCTAGTCTTTATTTTTGATTTATTAGTATTAAAATTATTTATAACATTTTTGTAGCTCCAAAAGAACATAATGTTCTTTCTAAAATTTATCTATGTAATATATTTTATGTTAACATTCATAAAGGTCAATTTATTTTACTATTTCAAAGTTCTTAACAGGGTTTATGTAAATATAATTGAGAACTTTCACAACTATTTAATTTTTATTCAGTTTTACTACTGCAATTATATATATATATATACTTCAAATTAACTAATAAAATTTTATTGTTGAAAATATTTCCACTTAATTACCTATATGTGCAAGTGAATAATGAGACATTAACAATAAATCCGATGTATATATGGTCCGTCCAGATGTTATCCAACCATATAATATTAAAAATAGAAACAGCTGCTCCACTTTATTTTCCTGAATCTCATCAACAGTCTGAAATCTCTTCCCTTTCAAAGGTGATTTTAGTTTTGGGGAAAGCCAGGAGTCATAGGATGCCAAATCTGGATTGTAGTGGGGCTGAGCCACCTGGGTGATTTGATGTTTCACCAAAAACTCTGTATTAGACAACAAGATGCATGAGTGGGCGTGTTGCCATGATGAAACTGCCAATTACCAGTTGCCCATAGCTATGGCTTTCTGAATCATCTGAATAGTTCCCCAAGTGGAATGTCCAAACTTAACACAAAATTTGATGTGGATTCGTTGTTCTACTTGCTCAGTCATTTTGAATGCAATGGTCACACAGTACACGTGCTCACTCAATGGCATCCACTGCCCACTCTGACTAATACGGTAAAGTCATCATTGTTCACGCATGCACATTCCAGTCCACTCTCCCTGGCTGCCGGATTACACTGATGTCACACAAACCATTCTTGTTATATTAACAGTGGCTAGACCTTTTCCAGGTAGACCTTGTATTCTTGGTCCTTATTCATATCATTAATTTTATTTGCTTATATATGATGGTATTTTATCTGATTGCATTACTTATGCACATGTTGATTATACCAGAAGTAATGTTGCTGCACGCATTTATACTTCCAAAGGGTAAGACTAAATATGAATCCAAATATTAGATTTTGGCCAAATGCAGAGGCCCAAACCAAACTGTGATGCATCCTTAAATTATATCCATCTTTTGGCAATAGTACCTCAAATCACCATGGGAATTGGATGACACTGCTCCAAGACAGAAATAACCAAAATTTCTTAGATTAATAGCATTTCTTAACATAACACTAGGGGCCTGAAAATATTTACCTGATTGATTACACACGCACATATACACATATATATATCCTGTATATGTATACACATATATCATATATACACACACACATATATATATCCTGAAGCCAATGTATATCATTTCAATGTTTTATTCATTTATTTACTATGTACTATTCTTTTTTGCATTTAAGATTTTAAAAAATACTAAACTACAAAGTTGTAGAATAAATTTTATTTTTTAATCTTTCAATGAACTTTTCATTGGCCTTCTTCCCTGACATGGGATGCCCCACTTCTGCTTCCTTTAATGCCTCAAAACTTTGGTGTCATTGACATCAGACACCAGTTTGCAGTCCACCATCCTGTGAGTTGTGGTCTTTCAGATAGTTTGTAAGGAGGGGCTCTTGTCCGGGGCATCAACAAGATTGAAGTCCTTCTCTTCTTCCAATAGGCTGTGGTATGTGGCAATCTCAGCCTCCAGCTTGACCTTGGTATTCAGCAGGACCTTGCACTTCTGGGCCTGGCACTGGCCCCCTTCCCAGGTCTGGGCCAGCTCTGACTCCAGGTGCAGCAGGGTCCCATTGAGCTGTTCCATCTGCATGGTATAGAAGGTCTCCACCTCCCTCAGGCTCTTCTCCAAACTGAGCTTCAGATTCCTCATTGAGTCCAGGTTGATCTCCAATGACTGGACCATATGTCTCAGCTCTGTGAGTGTCCTCTCAGCAGCACCTACCTCAGCAGTCTGTGAGGTGACCACTGTGGTGCTCTCTTCAGTCTGATGGGACCAATACTTGTCCAGCTCCTCTCAGTTCTTTTAAGCCAGTTTGTCATACTGGGCCTGGATGTCTGCCATGATTTTGCTGAGGTCCTGAGATTTGGGAGCATCCAACTCCACAGTCAACCCAGAATTGGCAGTCTGGTTTTGGAGACCATTTACTTCCTTCTTGTGGTGGTGTTCTTCTTCATGAAGAGCACCTCCTCCTTGAGAGCCTTGATCCTTGTCTCCAGCTGCAGCTGAGGGATACTGGTGTCATCAGTGACCTTTTGGACCCCATTGATGTCATTCTCCACAGACTGGCGCATGGCTGGCTCCGTCTCATACTTGACTCTGAAGTCATTAGCAGCAGGATGGGCATTGTCAATCTGCAGAATGATGCATGCATTGTCCACAGAATTTGCAAAGATCTGAGCCCTCGAGTCTTCAATGGTCTTGAAATAATGCCCCCAGTCTTCAACCTGGGGTCCCTTCTTCTCTAAGTGTTCTGGATTTTGATCTCCAGTCTCCCATTATCAGCCTCCAGGCTTCTCACCTTCTCCAGGTAGGAGGCCAGGTGGTCATTCAGGCATTGCATAGTCTCTTGCTCTGGATGCCCCCTGTGCCCACCAGACCCCCAGTCATCACTGCAGCCAGGCTCCTGGATCCCCAGCTGCCCAGTATGCTGGTGGAACAAAACACGGAGATCCAAGAGACCAAGCCCCCTGCACCTGCATAGACACTGGCTGTGCTGCTGGCCAGCCAACCCGGTAGCTGGGTGACTGTGTGGAGCCCAGGATCCAGTAGCTTGTGGAGAAGCTGGAGCATGTTCTGAAGCTCATGTTGTTCAAGGAGGAAGGTGAGAAGCCAAGACTCAGGCTGGTGTTCCCAGAATAAACTTTATTCATAAGGCTTCTATAATGGGAGGTTGAAACTTTCTTTCAAGGAGACTTGAGTTGGGGTAGTGAACACACAATATCATATACAGATGATATACTATAGAATTGTACACATAAAGCTTATATAATTTTATTTACCATGCCACCCCAATAAATTCAATAAAAAGTTAAAGACTTAATATACAACCATTAAAACAACTTTCTTTTTACCTAAGCAACATCAATATATTGTCATCCTGAAAAGACATAAATAATTCTTATTAGTTCTGAAGTACTATTTGTAAAAGCTTGTACTCTGAATTCTCTTGGAATCCTTATTTGGACAATTTGAAAACCTCACTGAAAGCCAGTTTTTAAACACAGTTCTAAGGGGTTACTGTTTGACACTTGGCTTTTTGTGGTTGCTTGACCCAGGAATATTTTCAAAAGGCTGTATTCACTGTGATTATTGACCTGGATTGGTTTAAGTGCTAGCTTGACATGGCTCAGTATTGTAGCAGCGTTCCGAAGTCCTTGCCCCGTGGGCACACAGCCTGCTTTCAGAAGGCTCAGCACAGAGAGTGAACGAAACCACCTCATCCTGTTGTATGTGGCTTTCAGTACATGTCCTGCAAATTCATTATAACTGCATTTGTGCTCCAGATCTTGCCAAGTGACCTATTTGGCAGTGACCAAGTGAACTCATGTGGGAATGTGGCTTCTGCTGTAACAGGATGACAGCATTTTTTAGTAAATCTAAATATCTTCTTTTAATTAATTAATTAATTTATTTATTTATTTAATTCTTGTTCAAGTACAGTTTTCTTATATTCCCAGCCCTGCCCCCCCAGTGCTCCCCATCTCCCTCCCATTTCCACCCCCCACCTTAGTTATTGTCCATGTGTCCTTTATACTTGTTCATGTGATTTTCAATGAACATTGGTCCTGAGATCAAAATAGTTGAATAGATTATCTACATATTATCTCATTTTAGTTTCTACANTCAGTATTGTAGCAGCGTTCCGAAGTCCTTGCCCCATGGTCACACAGCCTGCTTTCAGAAGGCTCAACACAGAGAGTGAATGAAACCACCTCATCCTGTTGTATGTACATGTCCTGCAAATTTATTATAACTGCATTTGTGCTCCAGATCTTGCCAAGTGACCTATTTGGCAGTGACCAAGTGAACTCATGTGGGAATGTGGCTTCTGCTGTAACAGGATGACAACATTTTTTAATAAATCTAAATATCTTCTTTTAATTAATTAATTAATTGATTTATTTATTTAATTCTTGTTCAAGTACAGTTTTCTGTCTTATATTCCCAGCCCTGCCCCCCCAGTGCTCCCCATCTCCCTCCCATTTCCACCCCCCACCTTAGTTATTGTCCATGTGTCCTTTATACTTGTTCATGTGATTTTCAATGAACATTGGTCCTGAGATCAAAATAGTTGAATAGATTATCTACATATTATCTCATTTTAGTTTCTACATTGGGTTTATATTCATTTGGCCAAGGCTAGGTTTTCTCTCCATTGTCCATAGAATCTCCATCTTCTCTTTGTGTATTGCAGAAGTGCTGTAATCAAGTGCAAGGTTTAGCATGCCCTTAATTAGTTTGCAAATAAGAAAAGTAACCGACATCTTTCAGGACCTTGCCTGTCCCAAAACAACCCATGAAGGGCAGGAATAATAAGACAATGGGGGGAAAAGATCCAAAAGTAAATTTGAAAAAATACCTAAAGAGATGTCCAGAAAGTAATTGTTACATTATATTAGAGAGACATTCATTACCTTTAAAATTATTTTAGAATTGAAACTTCATATTTCACACACACACAAAATTCCAAAATCTTATATAGTCCAGATATTGTTTATAGATGTGAATGTATGATCAATCATTATTTCAACATAAATAGCTAAATGTTTAAGTATTTTATATAAAGTTACATTTATAAAGCTCATTAATTTTTCTCTAAACAAATTCAAATACACTACAAAAACCAGATATTGTACATTTTCTCTTTAACTTAATCATTATTTATTTTTAGAATAGAAGAAGCAGTTGATTTATTTTTGGTTTTGTCCTAGTTATAATCTATCAATGTAAAATAAAAATTTTTGTTATGAAAAGGAAAAACCTTTTTTCCTTTTCATAACAGACAAAAAGAAAAAGAAAAACTTTTTTTCTTTTTTCATATTCTTCTGCAGTAACAAAATTTAAAAAATATCAGCTACTATTTTTAGAAAAAAGTCAAACCATTTCTGAGAAATTAATAACTTAGCAGCATTAAAAAGATCCAGAAATGAATATTAGGGAAAATTCTGTAATTTGCAATAAAATGTTTATTATTTTTAAGACTGATTATTTTATATTTAAGAAAATATTAGGTAGACTATTTTTTTCTTTACATGGCAGTTTTGACACAAGAATACCTACATATTTAAAAGTAAAATGGTATCTAATTTGTGAACTTAAATATTCTTTCAGAAATATAACAAGTTGATATTTGGACTTTCCAGTTATTTTGTTTAAAAATATAAAAAGCAGTTAGATAATTTTGGAAAGATTGTAGTTATGTAGGATAATAAAACTAATAAAAATCAGACCACTTCACTGGGACCCATTAATGCTACTTTCCAACTAAATGGGCTGACATATAAGCTCAGGTAAAGCACATGAATCTGGAAATACTCTGGCAAATGGTGCTCCTGAGGCATAATAGCAGTGAATAGGCCACAGGATCTGCAAAAAGCTATGAATGTGTAGATTTTCAGCTTTCCCAAATACTAAGCTTACAATCTTGGACAGTTTATTTTTCTAATACTTAAAATACACATGACAATTCAGAATTTGATAACAATATATCATGTATCAAAAATATATGATAGTACATAGTAGATGGCCTACAAAATTAGTTCCCATATTATTACATTTCTAAAACCTTGAGAGGGGACTACAAGGTTAATATGATAGCCATTAAGGTTTGTAGCACTATATATTACTAATACTGATAATAACAATAACAATAAAATGATGATTTAGGAAAGGAGGGGGAGAGGTGGAGGAGAAGAACAAGTAAAAGTAGCCAGATTATTAGTGACTCTTTTGACTAATTCTGAGTTTGTTCAAATGGTTTTTATTTAATGTGTTACCTTTTGTATTATTTATGTGTAATTATACTGACATGAGATTTTAGGGGGCTGTATTAATCCTATTGGGCTGCCATAAAAAATACCACACACTGGATAGCTTAAATATTTATTTTTTCACAGTTCTGAAAACTGGAAGCCCAACAAGAAGGTGTCTACAGGTTTGGTTTCTGGTGAGACCTCTCTTTTTGGCTTATAGATTGGAGCTTTCTCACTGTACATTTCTAGATGTCCTTTCCTTTGTACACATGTAGTAATGTACCTTATGATTTTCATTAACCTTAATTATCTTCTTAACAAAATATATACGCATACCTATGTTTATGGCAGCACTACTTACAATAGCCAAGATTTGGAAACAGCCTAAGTGCCCATCAGTAGATAAGCGATCAAAAAGCTGTGGTACATTTACACAATGGAATACTACACAGCAGTAAAAAAGAAGCAGCTCTCCGTTTGCAACAGCATGGATGGACCTGGAGAAAATTACGCTAAGTGAATTAAGCCAGTCAGTGAAAGGAAAATATCATATAATCTCACTATCTCACTTATATATGGAATCTAATGAACACAATAAACTAACAAATAAAATAGTAACAGAAGCTTAGATACATAAAACAGACTGACATTGGCCAGAAAGAATGGGGGTGGATAAAAGATGGTGAGGGGGTTAACCAAAGAACGTTTATGCATACCCTGTGGACATGGAAAACAGTATGGGGACTGACTTGGGGAGGGGTGAGGGTAGGTCTGGGAGGGGGTGGGAAAAGGGAGACAAAGTGGGAACAATATTAACAGCATAAGCAATAAAAAATTTAAAAATATATAATTATGAAAATGTAAAAAAAGATTATTTTCATGGTCCTTTTGATATCTAGCATTTCTTAATGGTTCTTTCTTAGAATTTCCATCTTCTGCTTTTACTACCTATCTTTTCTTGCATGCTGTCTACTTCATCCATTAAGTCAGTCGTCTGCTACCCCAAAGAGTGTCATCACTAGAAGCCAATCATCGGCATCCTGATCTCAGACTTCTGTCCTCCTGAATAATACAGATTGATTTGATGTTTACCAACTGACATTTAAGATTCTAAGTTTTTTAGTCTCTGATTCAATTTCTTATTTTGAACTATTCTGATTTAAATGGCAAATCCAAGTTAGTATACTACAAAATTAGAAAGACATATGTGAAAGATAACATTATGGACTTATGAGGAAAGTTTTTACACTTTGCACAATTATGTACAAGTGGTCTTAAGTGTCTAAGGGTGATAACTTGTGATAAGACCTAAGCTGGGGTGATGGTCGTCTTAGCAACAGCCAGCACAGCTTGAGGTTAGAGCAATTCAACTGAGTGAATCTATAATGGTGCTTAGCAAATAGACACTTGTTTCATAACACTTGGCCTTGCAGTTATTTTTCTCTAATTTTAGATTATTTTCTTTCAACCAGGTTTCTAACAAAGTAATTGTGACCTAAAGAATGATAAGTCACAAAGCCAAGGATATCTATTTCTGAAAATTAACTGTGCTTTGAATAAAAGCCTTTAAGACAGTGAATGAGCTAGCCTCCAAATTTATATTGGTTTATCCAACTCTGACTCCAATTTTAAAAGTTGAAACAGTAAAGGCAACAATTCTGTGTCTTTGTTAAGCTTAAGGGTTATTTATTTATTTATGTTTGCTAAGTGTTGATCAGCAACATAATAGGTAGTTAGAACTGAGAAAACTTACAGGATAGATCATTTTTATAGTGAAAATAGAAAATGCTAGGCAGAGAGAGGGGTTGTGGGCAGACCCAAAACAATGGGCAAATTAATGGCTGCATCTGTGGTGGCTAGGTCCATATAGCTTATTAAAATATTATTGTAAAGTTATACTGTTTTAGGTATAACTTACTGTCTCTATGAAAAAAAAAATAACTTTCCTCCTCCTTTAGGAACTTTTTTTCAAGAAATTAATTTTACATTTCAATTGAACTTTGGTCAGTTTGATAGTTTCTGATCACAGATAGACTACAGAGTGTCCAAAGTTGGGGCAGGAAAATTACACACACACATTTGTATGTCTGTATATATGTATGCATGTATATGCGTATGTATTTTATTTTGCTTCTCTTTAATCATCAATTTTGATATTTTATATTACAAAATGGGTTTTTACCTTAGTAGAGAAAGTCATTTGTTTTTTAAACCAAGAGCAGTCAGACGACAGAGTCCTGGCCAATGATATATGAATCAGTGGGTAGAAGTCAGTGGGTGGGGCTTGCTCAAAGTTTTTAAAAACATCTGCTTTTGCTGGTTTGTTCAAATGAAATTATAATCAGAGAAATAATTTCACCATCCAAAACTAATTAAAGAACATCAGAAGGCTCTCCTTAAGAAAAAATAAATCAGCACTTAAAATGAAAATCTAATGTTTAATAGGCAAGAAAAGAGCCTGGGGGAAATGTCAAGTGGTGGGTTTGTGACCATTTACTAAAGCGGAGAATAATCCATTAGACTTGAGGAAGTATGTGGCAAAAAGTTTTCCCACAGGGAAATTCTTTCATATGAAGATATTAATTCTGCTTTTCAAAATCTTATTTTATTATTTATTTTTTGTGCTTTATACTTGCTCTTCTTGCTGAAGTTTGAATTCTCACAGTCCACGTGTTCTCAGAATGTATCAAGTAGCTATCCCCTACCCTCCCAAATTTGTAGCCATGGAAATGATTATATTTCAGTTATATTGCCAAAATAGTTGAGTCATGGCTCTACCTAGTGTTTGATTTATGAATTCTTTCTTCAGCTTGTGTGGTAAATCATGTCTATGGAATTTTAGCTTCCTTTTTTTTCACAAAAGAGGCAAGTCAACTAAGTGAAAGTTAGAAATGAAAGAATACATTGGTGTAATGATGATTGGGTGTAGAGTTTTTCTACCAGCGACCTGAGCAGTGTTAGCAGCACAGTTTGGCTCTGTTAGGAACTTTGCTCTAAGGGAATGGGCATCCTGTACTGCTTGCTACTCAGTGCCCTGGTGCCAGCCACCTGCACCCAGTATTGTAGTCTAGTGCTGGGGTTCTGGGGGAACAAACAAATCAGTTCTTTTATCTAATTTATTGAACTGAAAAAAGAACTGCTGCTTTTGCAGTTAAAATCCAACTGTAATTTAAGATGAAATCTGTAGCTTTTTTTTTCCATTTTTTCATTCACCAACAAGAAAGTCACTATAATAATTGCCTAGTAAAAATTAACCCCAAAATATAGTGGTTTAAAACAAACTATTTATTTAGCACTCACATCTACAAATTGGCAATGGGGCCTGGGCTCAGCTGGATGGTTTTCTGGGTTAGTCATGTGTGAACGGTCTGTCGCTGGCTCGGTAGCGGGCCGGTTAGTTCAGGATTGCCTCAGCTGGGAAAGCTGTTTTCTTCACATGGCCTTCACTTGCCTCTGTGGCTAGCCTGGCCCTGTTCACATGATGATGACAGAGTTCTGAAAGACAGGGTTACATGCAAGGCCTCTTGAGATCTAGGATTGGAAAATGGCACAGTGTCAGTCCTCCTACATTTTCTTCACCAGGTCCGCCCAGCTAGGCATACTTCAGAGATGTCACAGGTTCAGTTCCAGGCCACCGCAATAAAATAAGTATTGCAATTAAGATAGTCAGAATGTTTTTTTGCTGGTAAAGGTACTTGTCTTAAAATTGTGAAAAAATTCAACATCTGTAAAGCACAATAAAGTGAAGCTCAATAAAATGAAGTATGCCTGTACAGAGTTAAGGAAATAGCTTCCATGGTTGGTGGGAGGAGTTGAAAATCAATTTGACAAGGGCGTGGATACAGAAGATGTGGAGTGTGGTCCTTTTGCTAACTACCACACTTGAGATTGTCCAGGAGGACTGCAAGTTAATACTAGGAAAACTGATCTTGGTTGAGGGCAGCAACTTGGCTAATACCACATTCAGGTAGCAGATTACTTATGTGGTGTGGAATGTATATGAGGCAAAGAAGAGCTTACTTGTCAATTTCTGTTTTGTTATCAGATTTTGCTCTTAAATTGCCTGGTGTTTTGTTGTTACTGTTTCATTGAGGGAAAATAAAAAATATTTCTGAAATGTGGAGCATGCAACTCTATACTTTAGTCAGCATTTAATAAAATATTTTTTAAAAGAAAGGAAAAGAGACACACATACAGACAATCAAGAGTGTTCTACTAGGTTAGCTTCATGTTGAAGATCTATCAAGTTTATAATTTATTCAGGTAGCACTTGTTTTTGGTATAATAACAAATTGGTACATTAGTCCATTGCATTCTCCTCTATTATTATTTTTTTCAAACAGGATACTGTGCTCAACTGAACCATGAAATAAATTATATTAAACGACAACAACAAAAATGTTTCAAAGTGTCATCTTTATTTTCATTTCTGATTGTTTAATTCTTTTTACAATTATTACTTTGATAGTGTAATGTTTTTATGAGACAAAGCAAATTAGCGTAATTTGACATAATGAAGGAATCAACGGCTTCAGTAAAAGGAGGGGTTACTGCACAAGTCTCCCAGTCCCATTCTTTTTCCAATGCAGTATTTAATTGACCCCAACAGGTTGCTGTGACACCGTCATTCTTTAGCCTGATAACATGAATTTGAACATGACCTGAAGTAGGTGTAGGAGTAAACTAAGCTAACAGCAGGGGAAGAGAATTCCAGCACCTGGAATGATCAAATTAGGCAGGTTATTGGTGTCCTTTGGAATAGCAAGCTGATCACTGTGGCTGGAGAAAATTGAGTTAGGGAAATAAAAGGGAGAGATTAGATTAGATGTTGATATTTTAGGCCTGCTATAATGAGTTTGACTTTTACTCTGAGATATGGGAAGACATTTATAGGATTTTGAGACAAGACTTAAATGATTTGTTTTATTTATAGAAGGATCACTTTGCTTGCTCTGTTGGAATAGACTATGTGTGTTGGGAAGTGGTAGTGAAGAGAAAGCTGTATGATAGAAGCTGGGAGACAAATTAGGAAATGTTCTTTTTTCTCCCAAATTTATTCCCTCTCCTTCTTCTAATCAGATCTATATATTAGACGTCTAATCTTTGCAAATATATTTCCTGGGACCCCTTGCTAACAGTTTTCAAGCTGAATTTGATTAAGGGAAACAATGTTTTGGAGATAGAGTCAGGAAAATGGAGAATGAGGGTAGTGCTCCCTCTCTCATGTGCTTTGGGTTGCTTCTCTAGCAGCTGCTGAACATGCTCCATGGCCTGTGCCTGCTGAGCAGTCATTCTGGTTGCCATTTTAGTTGAATGACCTTGGCTTTTAGTTTCCAGTAATACTACCTCTAGGAGTAGGTTAGTAGCTCCCTGTAGTAACTAATATCTGGATTATTGTAACTCCTCTGTTTGTTCTTTCAGATTAACATTTTTGTAATTAGCTCTCCAGAGTAAGCTCTGTTATTCCACTAGAACTTGGCTAGTAGAGTGGGCTATGACAATAGTCTTGACTAAAGGTGATAGTGGCTTAGAACAGGTCTGTAGCAATGAAAGTGCTGAGAAGTCATTAGATTCAAGACATACTTTGGAGGTAAAATCAATGATTTCTACAGGTTCTAAGACTGTGGTGAGAGAAATAGTCAGAAATGACTCTAGTGTTTTCCGTGCGAAATTAAAAATACCATAATTCCCATGAACTAAGATGAGATATAGGTGAAGAGAACAGTGAAAGGAATTTGGTATCCAGTGTTGGATATGTTTGAGATGTTGTCATTGGAGATGTCAAATCTTGTTGCACACACATGCACATATGCATCTGGTGTTCAGCAGAGGGATCCAAACTGGAGAGATGCATTTGGGAATTAACAGGTTTTCTAGTTATCTATTAAAAGTTATTAGACTAGAGAAGAGCATCCAGAAAATAAGCATATATATAAAAAAGAGAAGACTATAAAAGCTGAATAAGCATTTCATTTACCACACCTTCAACTATTTAAAATCTTATAAGTCATTGATGTCCAATACAACTTCCTGAAATGATGTAGATGTTCTATATCTGCACTATCTAATATAGTAGCTATATTGGTTTTATATTTCTACCAAATCATTTCTAACAAATGATCTCAAACTTGGTGACTTAAATAATACAAATTTAGTAACTTGCAGTTCTGCAAGTCAGAAGTCCAACTTGGTCTCACGACACTAAAATGAAGATATTGGCAGAGTTATATTTCTTTCTGGAGGTTCTAAAGGGGAATCCACCTCTTCAAAGCTTCCAAAGAACATCTGCATTCCTTGGCTTGGATACCTTTCTACAACTTCAAAGCCAGTAAAGCTTGTTGAGTTATTACATCTCGCTACTCTGATATCTCATTACTACCTACACTTGTGATGACCCTTGTGATTACACTCAGCCTACTGAGAAATCCAGGATACAATCCCTATATCAAAGTCCTCAACCTTGATCACATTTGCAAAGCTCCTTTTTGTTTTTAGGGGAACACAGTGACAGGTTCTAGGGATTGGTTGGGTGTGCACATAACTTTGTGGGGTCGTTATTCATTTCAGCAGCATGGCTGCTGTCCCCATATGGCAACTGAGCACTTGGACTGTGGCTAGCACAACTAAGAAGAATTTTTTTTACATTATTCAGTTTTAGTGAACTTAAATTGAAATTTAAATACCCCCATGTAGATAGTGTATGCCTTCTTAGATTACATAAATCTAGAGGAATAGAAGAGTGAGTAGGTTAAGGAAAAATATAGCATAATCACAGATCCAGCATTAGGAGTCCATGTACATTTTGGAATCATGAATTTTAAGTAAGGGTGGCATGGTTGTATTTCTATAGCCTTTGTTTAGTTAGTGATGGCAGCCACCATATACTTGTCTTGAGGACACATTATCAGAAAAAGATAACTACAAACCAAAGAAGATGAAAATTTTGGATTTGAGAAATAATGATTAAGAAATAGGCCAGAAAAATGTTTTCTTAACTCTAAATAATTATTGATGCTGCCACTCCAAAATTTAATTTACTATAATGCTTAAAGGAGGATTTATTAAACAGAAGATTCATAATGTAATCACCAATTATAATAACTTATTACTATTCAGATTATAGATGACATTCAAAGACAAAGAAAATGCAACACAATATGGCAGAAAAATTTCAAACATATTGATTAGGTAAATTCCCCTATCTAACATAAGAACATGAGACAAAGAACATAATTAGATGTTTTTATGAACCACATCTAAATGACACACAAAAGTAAAAACTGAGCAAAAAAATTAGAAGCCAGTCAACACACAGAAAGAGGGTTCAGTGGATATAGGAGCCATTCTTCTCAGGAGAGATTTGGATTCACAATAGCTGTGGGGCCCAAATCAAAATTTAATTGAAAGTGGTCTCCAAATGGAGTCAATGCAAATAAAATCTATTTAATTTATTTTTTCTTTTGTGGTGAGGGGCAATGTCCCTGACTGCTACTGCCTGTGAGTCTTCTAAAATAAAGCCTGCAAATTCACGTGTCTTTCTCATGCACCCAGAGATTGCATTTTTTCCCTTTCAAGAATAAAAGCCTAGGTCCTGACCAGTCCTGGCTCAGCTGGTTGGGTGTCATCTCACAAAGTAAAAGGTCATCCATTTGATTCCTGGTCAGGGCACATGCCCGAGTTGCAGGCAGTCCCCAACCAGAGTGTGTACCAGAGGCAACTGATCAATGTTTCTCTCTCATATTGATGTTTCTTACCATCTCTTTCTCTCTCTCCTCCCCTCTCTCTAAAAATAAATTTAAAAATATAAAAAATAAAAAACTTAAAGAAAGAGGTATACATAAAAAGAATAGAATTCTGTACTAGCAAAAATCAAATTAATTGTTTATAGTAAATAAATTGACCGCCAAACATACACAAAAAAAATTAAGAGTCAAAAAGAGAAACACAATTAGATAATGAATTTTAGTCAAAGATCTTTGTCTCTAAAAGCCTAGATAATTTTCAGGGTATGTTGCAGAAAAATGTATAATTTTTCTAATAACAACAGAAAAATATAAAAATGACAGGAAAAACTAAAGTACACACAAGGAATGGTCCTAATACTGAACAGAGTAAAATGTGACTTAAATTTTTAAGTCACTTAAAATGTGACTTAAAATTTTCTGTGTAGCTATAGAGATTTGTCAAAAGAATTTAAGAACAGAGAATCCATTTGAAATTGATGTTTTCAGAGTCGCTGGTGTCAGGGTATTAGACCCATTGAGAAGGAAAGGTTAATTCTAGTACATTCTTTGGCTCAGGAGTGAACAAAACATAATCAAATTATGGTTTATTGTTTTGAATATTTTGATCAAACTTTTGACCAAGCACAGATAAATTAAATGTAATGTTGTTGTCCTTTTGACATAATGATAATGAAGGCATCTATATAGAAGTTTGAGATGAAGAGAGAATGAAATGGTAGGGATAATCATATCTTTTCATTGTACAGTGGGTAGTTTAGATCCTTGCTTAAAGTTATGTATTGTTATAAAAGAGTGGCTTGGGGATTTTGTTTACAATTACTAAGGTAGCCACAGAGGAATTAAAAAGAAAATATCAAGTGTAAAAAATGACAAAGGCAAGAAGAGAGAGTAATGGGAACAAATCCTGATCTTTTAAAGGGAGGAGACAATAGATAATGTCAAAAACTATTTGTTCAAAAAAAGAGAGATAATTTTTTATGCAGAGTTAAGGAGATATCTGTCAGAATAGCACAAAATAGAATTGGAAAAAGTGGTTGCCTCTGGGAAATGTAATTATGAATATTATATTATATACTGTCAAAATCTACTTATAAGAAAGAGAAGATATGAAGAGAACAATATTTTATTTGTATTTGTATTCTCAGAGAATGTCAAGAAAATAATGTAGCCAAAAAAGAATAATATATATTATTTGAAAAGATGGCTTTCTTGAAAGTCAAAAATGCCATAGTCTTCTATTTTTTTCTGTTTTGATTTTCTCTTTTAACTAAATAACTCTGTGAGTTATTTAGAAGGGTGCTTATTCCAAATTAGATAGGTTTATTTATTTTATTACTTTTTCTGCCATTTCCCTACTAAACTTCAATTTTATTGTGTGCAAGAAATGTTATGAATTGAATTTCTACTTTAGTGAATTTTTAGAAAACTTTTAGTAAATTTTCTGTGTAGCTATAGAGATTTTTGTAACACCTGTGAGACTTTAAAAAGAATTAAAGTTATCCTTTTTTATCAGGTAGAAAGGTTTATGAAGCCTAGTTTTATTAGGATGCTACATAATAGTATAATACTATTATTTCAGAGTATGTATAATTTTTATTCTAGGCCATGTAATTACTTCTGAGAGTGGTACGTTAAAGCCGTGGCCTTTTGGCTTTGTTTATTTCTCCCTCTACATCATCATACTTCAAAGTCATGTTGCTTACAACACAAAGACCATAACTACTTTATATCTGCTAAGTATTTATTCCAGCCATTAATATTCTTTCGTATTTAGAGTCTACTTTTGAGTAGTTTGGGGTTCCCGGCACAATGGAGAAGTACAGGGAGTTTGCATACACCCCAGCTCCTACACATCCATGGATAACTCCCATTGTCACCATCCCTAGTCCCCCACAGTGTGGTACACATGTCACAATTGAAGTACCTTTGCTGACACTTCATAGTCACCCTAAGTCCATTGTTTATATCCAGGTTCACTCTTGGGATTGTATTTTCTAAGGATTTGGGAAAAGTTATAAAAGCGTGTATCCACCACCATAGTGTCACATAGACTACTTTCACTTTCTTAAAAATCCTACCTACTCTCTCCCTATTTATCACTCTTTCTCCCTAACTTCTGGCAACCAATGACCTTTTTACTGTCTCCATAGTTTTTCCTTTTCTAGAATGTCATATGGTTTAAATGATACAGTATACAGCGGTTTCAAATTGGATTGTTTTACTTAGTATCTTTAAATTTCTTCCATGCCTTCTCATGGTTTTATAGCTTATTTCTTTTTAGTACTTAATAACATTCTATTGTCTGGATGTAGCATATTTGTTAATCTATTCACCTATGGAAGGGCACATTGGTTGTTTCTAGGTTTCAGAAATTATGAATAAATCTGCTACCGACATCTATATACAGCCTTTTGTGTGGACACAAGTTTTCAGCTTCTTTGAGTAAATCACAAGGAGCATGATTGTTGGACCTTATAGTGAGAATATATTTAGTTTTATAATAAACTGCCAAATTGTGCTCCAAAATGACTATCATTTTGCATTCCTCCCAGCAACAGATGAGTATTTCTGGTGCACTACAACTTTGTCAGTATTTTGTGTTGTCAGTGTTCAATATTTTGGCCATTTTAGTGGGTGTGCAGTAATAACTTATTTTAATTTGTATTTTCATGACAACATGGTGTGAAGTATTTTTTCCAGATGCATATTTTCTATTTATATATCTTCTTTGGTTAGGTATTTGTGGATGTCTTTGCTATTTTTTTAATCAGGTTGTTCTTCTATTGTATTTTTAAGAATTTTTTTTTATTTTGGATAGTAGTCATTTACCAGATATGTGTTTTGCAAATATTTTCTCTCACTCTGTGGCTTGTCTTTTCATTTTTTGACATCATCTTTCACAGAGCAGAGATTTTTAACTTTAATTATGTCCAACATCAATAATTTCTTTCATAGATCATGTCTATGGTGTTTTATCTAAATACCATCACCCCACCAAAGATCATCTAAGTTTTCTCCTACATCATCTTCTTGGAACTGTAAAGTTTTGTGTTTTACATTTAGGTCCATGTTATACTTTAAGTTAATTTTTACAAAACTTGTAAGTTCTCTAAGTTCTTTTTATTTTGCATGTAGATATCCAGTTGTTGACACTAATGCTTTCACTTTGAATTTTACTTTGTTGAATTTAAATACTGTCAATTATCCATTCTTTCTTCATTATATTTCCTAATCTTCCATGATTGCTTTAAAATAAAGGGTAGAAGAAGAAACACTATAGACTAGTGAAGCAAAACCCCCAAATTGCCTCTCTATTAAAAAAGCAATAAACACTAGCAAAGTATCAAAATCAAGGTTTTTGGAACTCAAAAATAACCAAAGGCTTTAAAAATCAAAATAAATTTTACTTTAGAAAAATCTTTGAATTTTTGTTTAAAAAGTGAGCTTAACAATGTTGTAACTTTCTTTATTCTCATTCTTCTCTTGCCAGCTCCATGGTAGCTTTGAAAGCCAACAGAGTCACAGGTGCCACCATGGTAGCTTTGAGACCACCAGTGTGGAAGTCAATGGAGGGGAAAGAAGAGGCTTGAAATGCCTCCCAAGCCCATCCTGTATTGTTGTCATCCCTTGACCTTTCTGGAAGCTCGGGATTAGTCTTTATTTAGCCTGATTTAGAACTCACTCAGTAAGAATAGCTGTACCCCCAGGGTATGTATCTTTAACAATCATCAATATGTATGTATGTATGTATTTATTTATTTATTTATAAATTAATGTTGACACCATTATATATATTTATCTCCCATTTCCTTCCCTTTGCCTGCCTCCAACCATTCCCCTCCACCCCTGGCCTTTACTACATTGTTATGTGTTCATGGACAATGTATATATATGCATATCTTAAAAATAAAAGGTAAGTAAGAGAAAATCTCAACCAGAGAATATCAATAATGATATACAGACACAAGAAATAATTAAGCAGAAATCTTTTACTTAAACTCAAAAAACTGGTATAAAAATTACTAGGGGGACTCAATAAAAGATTTGGAATAGCAGAAGAGAAAATAAATGAAATTTAAGATAGATCTTTTGAGCTTATTTATTCTAAGAAACAGGGAAAATAAAAGAATGAAGAGTATGAGTAGGGACCAAGGCACATATGGGACACCCTCAAGCATACCGACATATACAAAATAGGAGTCCCAGAAGGAGAGGAGTGAGAGGGAGAGGTTAAAGAATTGAAAAATTAGATAGTAAAAAACAATTTAAATAAAAACACCAAATTAATACCAATAGTTAAGTAAAGCAACAAGCTACAGGATATATAAAACACAATAGGGTATACATAAAAAACTCATTATTACCCAGATACTATACTGAAAAAGAAAATGTGCAATTCGTGATACGATTCAATGTACAAAATACTTGTGAATAAATAAGAGCCTGGAACAAAATATTTGTAGCCTATACAGTAGATTATTGACAAACATCAAGTACAAATAAGCACATAGGTGAGACAGTACTTAAAAATCAATAAAATAGACAAACAATATAACAGAAAACAGCAAAGTATACCAATACATTTATAAAATACTTTGAAGTAATGGGTAAACCACGTTAAAAAACATGATCAACTTTATGAAAAGCAAGAAAATATTAATTAAACTAAATCCCATTCTGTGTATAACTGCACTGTTCAATATGGTAGACACTGGCCACATGTGACTATTTAATTTTAAATAAATTATTTGAACTAGAAAAGAATCTGCATTTTGCTTCTTTGGGATGAAAGGTTGTATATATATCAGTTAAGTCCCTTTGATCTAGGACATTGTTCAATGCCACAATATCTTTGTTGATATTTTGTTTGGAAAATCTATCCATTGTTCACAGTACGGTGTTAAAATCCCCTACTATAATTGTGTTACTGTCAATATCTTTCTTGAGGTCCTCCAAGATTTTTCTTATATATTTGGGTGCTCCTATGTTGGGTGCATATGTTTCTAATGATTATGTCCTCTTGATAGATTCTTCCCTTGAATATTATGAAGTCTTTCTGGGTCTCTTTTCATGGCTCTTGTTTTGAAGTCTATTTTGTCTGATATGAGCATTGCTACCATGGATTTTTTTTCCTGTTTGCTGGGAACATTTTTTTCCAACCCTTCACTTTCAATCTGTGAGGTAGTTTGTCCTGAGGTGGATCCCTTATAGGCAGCGTATGTGCAGGTCATATTTTCTTATCCATTCAGCTACCCTATGTCTTTTGGTTGGAGCATTTAATCCATTTATATAGGTTATTATTGATAGATAGTTATTCATTGCCATTTTCTCCATTTTTATCTGTATTCCTCTCTCTCTCACTCTTTTTCTTCCTTTTCTTAAAGTACTCCCCTTAGTACATCTTGCAGTGCTGGTTTGGTGGGGGTATAACCTTTGAGCCTTCTATTGTCCAGAAAGCTCCTTATTTGGCCTTCCATTTTAATTGAAAGCCTTGCTGGGTAGAATAGTGTTGGTTGCAGGCTTTTGTTTTTCATTACTTGGAATATTCCTTGCCAATCTCTTTTGGCTTGGAGTGTTTCATTCAGAAGTCAGCTGCTAGTCTTATCAGGGTTCCTTTGTATGTTGCTTCCTGTTTCTTCCTTGCTGCCTTGCTTCCTCCCTGTGACTTTTTCTCTTATCAAATTAGGGAAGTTTTCCATCATTACTTTTTCAAACAAGTTTTCTATCCCTTGTTCTTCTTCTTCTCCTTCTGGTACCCCTATCATATGGATATTATTATGTTTCATGTTGTCTTGCAGAACCTGTAATCCTTCTTCTTTCTTTTTAAGTGTTTTTTTTCCTTTTCTTGCTCTTTCTGGGAGTTTTTTTCTGCCTTGCCATCCAACTTGCTGATTCAATCCTCTGCTTCATTTAGACTGCTTTTGGTTCCTTCAACTTTGTTCTTTAATTCAGAAATTGTATTCTTCATTTCCTCTGGGCTCTTCTTGATAGTTTCAACTTCCTTTTCCATGTTGATATAGTTTTCAGTGAGTTCATCATAGTTTCCCTGTAGTTTTTGGTAATTCTCAGTGAGCTCATTGGGCTTCCTCATTATCATTTATTTGAACACAGTATCTAATAGGTGACTTGCCTCTTTTTCATTTAGCATTCTTTCTGAGGCTTCCTCCTTTCCTTTTGTTTGGGGTTTGTTTCTTTGTCTACCCATTATTTGTGAGACTCTTCTTATTAGCCTCTGCTTCTTGAATTGATCTCTTCTGACACCCTGAGTTTGTGGTGTGAACTTCTATGGTAGGAGACCTATGAGATCCAATGGTATAAGCTCCTTGATCTCCTGAACTTGCTGCTCTTGGGATGCTGTTTACATTGGCTCTCTTTTCAAAGATAGAACACATAATAAGACACAAAACAAGCCTCAACAAATTCAGGAAAATTGAAATAATCATATGAAGCATATTCTTTGACCACAAAAGACTGAAACTAAAAACCTACCTCAAGGAAAATACTCAAAAACACCAAAATTCATAGAGATTGAGTAGCCTGTTATTAAACAATGAATGGGTCAAGAAAGAAACCAAAAGTTTCTGTAAAGAAATGAAAATTAACTCACAGCAATTCAAAACTGATGGAACACAATGAAGGCAGTCCTGAGAAGGAAGTTCATAGCAATATAGACCTGCCTAAAAAAAAAACAGATACATTTCAAATAAACGACTTGACCCTACATCTACAAGAACTGGAAGAACAACAACAAAGACAGCCCAGAACAAGTAGAAGGAAGGAAAAACCAAAGATCAGAGCAGAATTAAATGACATAGAGAATAAAAGAACAATTCTAAGAATTAATAAATCCAGGAGCTGGTTCTTTTGAAAGATAAACAAAACTGACAAGTCTTTAATTAGACTCATTAGGAGAAAAAAAGAGAGGATCCAAATAAACACAATCAGAAATGCAAGCAGAGAGATTACAACTGATGCTACAGAAATACAAAAGATTGTAAGAAATTACTACAAAGAACTATATGCCAAGAAATTTGAAAAACTAGGTGAAATGGACAAATTTCTAGAAAAAATATAGTCTTCCAAAACTCAATGAAGAAGAAGCAGAAAGCTAGAATACACCAACAACAGCTGGTGAAATCAAAGCAGTAATCAAAAAGCTTCTGTCACACAAAAGCCCTGGACCAGATGGTTTCACAGAAGAATTTTACAAAACATTTAAGGAAGAGCTAACCCCTATCCTTCACAGATAACCCAAACAATCCAAGAAGATGAAAGATTCCCAAACTCTTTTTATGAAGCCAGCATTATTGGAATCCCAAAACTAGATAAAGACACAACAAAGAAAGAAAACTACAGGCCAGTATCACTGATGAACATAGATGCTAAAATTCTCAACAAAATATTGGCGAATCACATCCACCAATACATTGCAAAGATCATACATTGTGATTAAGTGGGATTCCTCCCAGGGATGCCAGGATGTTACAATATTTACAAATCAATAAACATAATACATCACATAAACAAAAGGGAAGACAAAAATCACATGTTCATATTAATAGATGCTGAGAAAGCATATGATAAGGTACAGCACCCATTTATGATAAAAACACTCAGAAAAGTGGGAGTAAAGGCAGCATTCCTCAATCTAATAATGGCCATACATGAGAGATCTACAGCCAACATCATACTCAATGGGCGCAAAGTAAAAACTTTCCCATTAAGATCAGGAACAAGACAAGCATTCCTGCTCTCACCACTTCTATTTGACATAGTATTGGAAGTCCTAGCCATAGTAATCAGACAAAAAAAAGAATAAAAGGCATCCAAATTGGAAAGGAGGAAGTAAAACTGTCATTGTTTGCAAAAGACATGATAGTGTACATAGAAAATACTATATACTACACCAAAAAATTACTCAACCTAATAAGCGAATTTGGCAAAACAGTAGGATACAAATTCAATATTCAGAAATCAAAGATGTTTTTATATACTAACAATGAAATATGAAGAAAAAATCAGGAAAAATCTCATTTGATATAGCAACAATAAAAATAAAGTACCTAGGAATAAACCTAACCAAGGGGATAAACGACCTTTACTCAGAAAACTACCTAACATTGAAGAAAGAAATTAAGGAAAACAAACAAATGGAAGCATGTACCATGTTCATGGATTGGAAGAATTAACATAATTAAAATTCTACTACCCAAAACAATTTATAGATTCACCCCCTATTTAAATACGAATTACATATTTCACAGATATAGAACAAACATTTCAAACTTTATGTGGAACCATAAATGACTCAGAATAGCTACAGCAATTTTGAGAAAGAGGAACAAAGTAGGAGGGATCACAAGACCTGGTATGAAACTGTATTACAAGGCCACTGCAATCAAAACAGCCTGGTACGGGCATACGAACAGACACATGGACCAGTGGAACAAAATAGCACAGAAATAAACCGAAGTCTCTATGATCAATTAATACTTGAGAAAGTGAGAAGAAACACAAAGTGAAGTAAAAATAACCTCTTCTGGCTGGTGTAGCTCAGTGGATTGAGCGTGGGCCTGTGAACCAGAGGATCACGGTTCGATTCCCAGTCAGGGCACATGCCTGGGTTGCAGGCTGGTTCCCTGCAGGCCAACTCCCAGCAGGGGACACACTAAAGGCAACAATACATTGATGTTTCTCTCCTTCCCCTCCAAAGATAAATAAATAAATTAAAAAAAAACTCTTTAACAAATGGCATTGGGACATCTGGACAGCTACACGCAAAAAAAGAGAAATGTGACCACCAACTTACACCATACACAAAAGTAAATTCAAGGTAGATAAAAGATTTAAATATAAGTCATAACACCATAAAAGTCCTAGAGGAAAACATTGTAAGGAAAATGTCAGACATTCCACATAGCAATATTTTCACCAATATGCCCCCTAGAGCAAGGGGCATAAGGGAAAGAATAAACAAATGACATCTCATCAAAATAAAAAGCTTTTGCAGGGCTAAAGAAAACAGCATTTAAATGAAAAGAGAACCAACTGTATGGGAAAGTATATTTACCAATGATACCTCAGACAAGGGTTTGATCTCCAAACTGTGTAAAGGACTCACATGACCGCACTCCAGAAAGAGAAACAACACAATTATAAAATGGGCAAAGGGCCTGAACAGACACCTCTCCAAGGAGGACATACAGAGGGCCCAGAGGCATATGAAAAGATGATGGACAACACTAGCCATCAGAAAGATACAAATTAAAACCACAATGAGATGCCACTTCACACCAATGAGAATGACCATCATAAACAAATCAACAAACAACAAGTGTTGGAGAGGATGTGGAGAAAAGGAAACCCTAGTGCACTGTTGGTGGGAATGCAGACTGGTACAGCCACTGTGGAAAACAGTATGGAATTTCCTCAGAAAACTATAGATGGAACTGCATTTTGACTTGGCAATTCCACTGCTGGGATTGTACTCTAAGAATCCTGAAACACCTATTCGAAAGAACCTTCTCACCCCAATTTCATAGAAGCACAATTTACAATAGCCAAGTGCTGGAAGCAATCTAGGTGCCCATCGATAAGTGAGTGGTTCAAAAAACTGGGGTACATTTACACAATGGAATGCTACACAGCAGAAAAAGGAGCTCCTACCCTTTGTGACAGCATGGATGGATCTGGAGAGTATTATGCTAGGGGAAATAAGTCAGACAGTGAGAGAAAAATACCATATGATCTCATCTATATATGGAACCTAATCAACAAAACAAACAAGGAAGCAAAATATAGCCAGAGACATTGAAATCACAAACAAACTGACAGTAATCAGAGAGGAAGTGAGAGGGGATAATGGGAAGAAAAGAGAGAAGGTTTTTCAGGAACATCTGTAAAGGATGCATGGAAAAAAACAAAGGGGGGTAGAATCAAGGGTGGTAAGTGGGGATGGCTGGGGTGTGGAAAGTGATGGGGGAAAGGAAAGACGATTGTACTTGGACAACAATTTAAAAAGTTAAGAAAAGTATTATACCTTCTTGTGCCAGAAAAAAATAATAATTTAAATAAAATTTAAGATTCAGTTCCTTAATTATACGTACCAAATTTCAAGTGCTAAATACCCAAATGTGGCTAGTGGCAACTGTATTAGATAACACAGATACAAGACATTTCTATAACTGTACAAAAGCTTACTGGCCAGAGCTTGTCCTTAAAACTCAAATTGAGAAGGTGAAAATGGATCCTGGTTTACTACTGGTGTGGATATAAATGTGTCCAGTCTTTTTGGAGAGACATATTACAATATATATTAATGTTAAAAATGAAGTAGATTATTTTTAGGGAATTATACTATAATTATATTTTTACATTTGTGCAAAGAACATAGTAAAAGTATACAGTGTTACATTCATAATAGTGTGTAATTGGGAATATCTTATATATCACTGAGAAAAATGTAACTAATTTATAGAACCTATAAGGTGAAGGAAAGCAAGTCATGGAAAATATGAATAGCGTAATATTGTGAATATTTGTGATCAGTGGGTATTTCTAACTTGAAAGAAATGAGTTTTAAAGGATACCTAGTAAATTTTTATAATATTGATAGTATAATGGTCAACTTTAAGTTAAAAGTGACGGTCATGTTTTGCCCTTCTCTGTAGTGTTAGAGTTTTGTTTCTTTTAGAATGAGAGAGAGAAGAAAAGAGTGAGATAGAGGGAAAGTTTTAAAAAGCCAGGTGGCTAGGTAGTGATGGAAGGAATGCCCTAAGTATTTTTCCAATGTTGTGAAGACTTCAGCCATATCAGGGAGGTAGTGTTCGGGAAACACTGTCATCACACATGCTGAAAATTATGTCACTTACCCCTTGTCCTAAACATTCTTGCATTTATGTATGGAATTCTCAATAAAAGGAATCGCACATACTTGAGAAATACATGAAAGGATGTTTTCATGCTTTCTTTTCCTTTTTTAAAATATATTTTATTCATTATGCTATTACAATTGTCCCATTTTTTCTCCCCTATATTCCACTCCACCTCGTATTCCCCCCTTCTCCCTGCATTCCCCTAACTTAGTTCATGTCCGTGAGTCATACTTATAAGTTCTCCGTTTCCCATACTATTCTTAACCTCCCCCTGTCTATTTTGTACCTACCATTTATGCTTTTTATTCACTGTACCTTTTCCCCTATTCTCCCCACATTGCTCTCCCCACTGATAACCCTCCAGGTGATCTTTATTTCTGTGAATCTGTTCCTGCTGTAGTTGTTTGCTCAGTATGTTTTTGTTTTTTTAGATTTGGTTCTTGATAGTTGTGAATTTGTTGTCATTTTACTGTTCATAGCTTTGATTTTTTTCTTAGATAAGTCCCTTTAACATTTCACATAATAAGGGCTTGGTGATGATGGACTCCTTTAACTCGACCTTATCTGGGAAGCACTTTATTTTCCCTTCCACTCTAAATGATAGCTTTTCTGGATAGAGTAATCTTGGATGCAGGTCCTTGCCTTTCTTGACTTCAAATACTCCTTTCCAGCCTGTTCTTGCCTGCAAGGTTTCTTTTGAGAAATCAGCTTATAGTCTTCTGGGAAACTCCTTTGTAGGTAACTCTATCGTTTCCTCTTGCTGCTTTTAAGATTCTCTCCTTATCTTTAATCTTGGGCAATGTAATTATCATGTGCCTTCATGTGTGCTTCCTTGGGTCCACCTTCTTTGGGACTCTCTGAGCTTCCTGGACTTCCTGGAAGTCTATTTCCTTTGCCAGGTTGGGGAAGTTCTCCTTCATTATGTTTTCAATTTATTGCTCTTCCTGTTCTCCCTCTGGCATTCCTATGATTTGGATGTTGAAATGTTTAAAGTTATTCTGGAGGTTCCTAAGCCCCTCCTCATTTTTTTGAATTATTATTTCTTCATTCTGCTTCAAACCATTGATTTGAGTCCTTGTTTCCTTCCTTTCACTGTCGGTTCCCTATACATTTTTCCTTTATTTCACTTTTCATAGCCTTCGCTTTTTCCTCAATTTTATGACCATGCTCAACCATTTCTGTGAGCATCCTGATTAACAGTGTTTTGAACTGTGTATCTGATAGGTTGGCTATCTCTTCATCACTTAGTGGTATTTTTTTCTGGGGCTTTGATCTGTTCTTTCATTTGGGCCATATTTTTTGTCTTTGGTGAACCTGTTATGTAGTAAGGGATGGGACCTTAGGTATTTGCCAGGGCTGGGCAACCCATGCCACTGTCTTGTGCCACTGTCAGTGGGGGAGGGGTCTGAGAGGAAACAGTGCTGCTTGCTCAGCTCTAGGCTGGCTTTTAGTCATTTCCTCCACTACCCCCAAGCAAATTGGGCCCTTCTGGTGTGTATTTCAGGTGGGTGGTTTTGTGTATGTTTTAGGACCCTGTGGGTCTCTCCAGTGAAGTCTACTGTGAGGCTTGGAGTTTCTCCTGCCACTGAAACCCCACAGAAGTTTTTTAGTCAGAGGTTTTGAGGTTTTATTTCCCTGCGCTGGAACCCTGGGTTGCATGGTCTGTCTTGTTCCCCAGTTGTTCCTTTCAGTTTATCTGCATGCAAATGTGGGATTTCCCACTCCACCAACCACCACCTCACCAGGTCTTCCAGCTGCCACCTTGCCTCAAGTCTTCTCAACCCTGGCTACCTGTTTCTGACCTTCCTACTGGTCTGGATGAATGTTTCTTCTTTAACTCCTTGGTTGTCGGACTTCCATACAGTTTGATTTTCTGGCAATTCTAGTTATTTTTTTGTTTTTAAATTTGTTGTTGGCCTTCTTTTGGTTGTATGAGGAAGCAAGAGGTCTCCTACCTATGCCTCTATCTTGGCCAGAAGTCTCATGTTTTCTTCTAAGGCAGTCCTATACATAGTTAATTCAAATAGAATTTATTCAGTGGCTTGATTGTAGCAATACCAAAACAGTGGCAGAATGAACTGTTTCCCTCAGTTGTACTCTGTGTGAATTGAGGTTTTCCTCCCTCTTCCCATAGACTTTTTGGAATTAAAATTTTTGTTTTGAGATAATTGTGGATTCACATGCAGTTGTAAAAAGTTACACAGAGAGATATCAAGCACTCTTCACCTAGTTTCCTCCAAAGGTAACATCTTATAAAAATAGAGTACAATATTATAACCAGAATATTTACAGTGACTCAATTAAAACACAGAACAGCTCACTATAGTTTTGATTCCTTAGTAATTGGTAACAGGATTAAACATTTTTGATAGTATGGTGTGTTTTATATGGTTTAGTTCATTTAGTTGTAATTATAGGCTGTTTTATAAATGAGACCCAGGAAAAAGTTGGGAGGTAGGTTCAAGATCTGTCTGACCTCAAGCCCTCATTTCTCTTCCTACAACATGTCAGCCCTGAAAATATCTTGAAGGCTTTATCATCGCTTCATGTGGCATTAAGTTGCACCATGCAAATAACTGAAGATATATGTGCATCAGGTTTCATCTGGAATTTTGCTTGCACTGCTTTACAGAGCACAGGCCTCGGAAGATTTAACACATTCCCAGGTCTGGGCTGCCCAGCCTGTCAGCCAGGATTTGCAGCGTCTGTCTTCCGGACTCACTCCTTTCATTTTCACCTTTTAAACCGTGGCCTCATTCTCTGAGTGATAAATGGTGGCAGAGCGCAGGGTAGGAACAACCAAGGACACTTTGAAAAGAGTCATTTGTAGTTCCAATGAAAGAAAAGTAGTTTCATAATAATATTTGCTCAGATGAGTTACTCATTAATGTTTAAAAACTACTTTATTATGAAATTATAAACACAAAACTTAAAATTATATTACTCAGTCTTCTACCAACACTTTTCCAATCTCCTAAGATAGCAAACATCAAAGTCTTTCTGAGCCTCTGGGAATTCTCAGACCATTGTTGTCCAAGCCCTTTTGAAGTACAATATTACTGTATCAATTAATTTAGACAACTATGTATTGAATTTCCACTAAGTGTGAGATTTAGAACACTAGGAACATATGGTAGACCAGACAGAAACACCTCCTGTCTCCTTGGTGGGGGGCAGAATTTTAATGAATAATTATGCAAAGAAATGTATACTAATATTCCATATGCATTATGGAGGGAAGTCACAAGGCATTATGACAATGTATAACATTGTATGAAATCATAAAAGATCCCAAATAGCTAAAGCAATCCTGGACAAAAAGAACAAAGCCAGAGGTATTACACTCCCTGACTGCAAATTATATTACAAAGCAACAATATTCAAAGCAGCATGGCAGCGACAGAAAAAAAAGACACACAGATCAATGGAACAGAATTGAGGGGCCAAAAATAAACCCACTTGTATATGGAGAAATAATTTTCAACAAAGGAACCAAAATGGAGAAAAGAAAGCCTCTTCAATGGTGCTGGGAAAATTGAATCTTGTTAATTTGACCCCAATGCAAGGAAAGTAAAGGCAAAAATAAATGAATGGGACTATACCAAACTGTATAAAAATCTTCTGCACAACAAAAGAAACCCCTATGAAAGTAAAAAGGCCACAAACTGAATCAGAGAGAATATTCATAAACCAGAGCTTGAACAAGGAATTAATATTCAAAATATATACAGAACACATACAACTCAACACCAAACAAAGTAATCTGTCCCACTGGCAGAGGACCTGAACAGGCACTTCTCCCCAGAAGACATAAAAATGGCAAACAGATATATGAAAAGATGCTCAACATCATTACTTATTATGGAAATACAAATCAAAATTACAATGAGATACCTCCTAATACCAGTTAGAATGGCTATTATCAACAAGACAGGTAATGACAAGTGTTGGAGAGGTTGTGGGAAAAAGAAGGGAGCCCTTATTCTCTGCTTGTGGAAATGGAAACTGGTGCAGCCACTGTGGAAAACCATATGGAGGCTCCCCTAGAAATTAAGAATAGAGAAAACATTTATTTGCAAAAATAATACTCAGCTCTATGTTCATTGCAGCATTATTTACAGTGGCCAAGAGATAAGGAGAAAATCACAGTGCCCCTCAACAGAGGATTGAATAAAGAAGGTGTGGGCCTGGCTGGTGTAGCTCAGTGGATTGAGCGCCGGCCTGCAAACCACATGATCGCGGTTCGATTCCCATTCAGGGCACATGCCTGGGTTGCAGGCCAGTTCCCAGCAGGGGACTCACAAGAAGCAACCATACATTGATATTTCTCTCCTTCTCTCCCTTCCTTCCTCTCTAAAGACAAATAAATAAAATCTTTTTTTAAAAAGTTGTGGTAAAAATATACAATGGACTGTATATTGTATACAGTCCATTGTATAAGGATGCCATAAGAAAGAATGAAAAACTTCTATTTGCAACAATATGGATGGGCCTTGAGAATATCATACTAAGTGAAATCAGTCAGAAGAATGATATATTTCACTCAGATGTGGGCTATAAAACTGAAAGCAGCAAATAAGAAAAACAAACGAAAACTCATAGGCACAGACAACAGTATGGTGGTGGCCAGAGGAAGGAGGTGGAGGAGCAGTAAAGGGTGAATGGGGTCAAATATATGTTGACAAAAGACTTGACTTTGGGTGGTGAACACACACAGATGATGTATCATAAAATTGTGCATTGACACCTATATAATTTTATTAAGCTATGTCACCCCGATAAATTTAATGATAAAAAGCACAGTTTAATTGACACGTAGGGTTCAGAGAAAATCTTTATGAGAATGGAACATTTAATTTGAAAACTAAGGGATGAGAGGACAGGTTTTCTGCTCAGAAGGAAGCCTGTGACCTGGGAAGTGGCATTATCTGAATGCTTGCCCATTCATGTACTGAATATCCTGCTCTCCTCAGTCTTTCACTGGTGGTATCAGCTGGAACACTTACCTGTGGCCACTCCTTGTGGCTTGGGCTTCCTCACCACTCAGTGACTGGGTTTTATGGATAAGGAAAAAAGGAGAGGGAGTTAATGTGTGATAAAATCTATTTGTAAATCTGCCCCTTATTTGCTTAATTCCTAGAGATCTAAATACAATCAGATGTTTGATACATAGTTAAAAAGTAAATGAAAGTTAACATATGAAAGAATACATATATGTGATATGTTCCTTTATTTACTCCCATCCAAGTACTAACCAGGCCCGACCCTGCTTAGCTTCCGAGATCAGACAAGATCGGGCGCGTTCAGGCTGGTATGGCCGTAGACCTTTATTTACTGAATATAAAATCTGGAGTTCTCGATTTAGGTTTTGCATCTATGGTACTAAAGTGGACTTACAGCCTTTTACAACCCGGCTAAAGCACTCACAGAGGCAGCTGATAATGTGCTCTTTCATAGGTTTGAACTGTGAGATTGCGTTGCCTTCCACTTTCTGCCCCTCTGAATAAAAATCCTTTGTCTTCACAATAAATTGGCTACATTCAAGTTAACCAATGTCATCTTTCTTTTTTGGTTACCACTCTCTTGAGACTTGACTTATTCCTGGGTGAACAAACATAATATTCTAACTATGACAACTATATTCAGCTGTCCTATCAGAGACTCTCAAGAGAGGATGGGACTGAGCAAAGTGAAAGGAGAGGCAGAACAATATAGTAGCTGAGGGCACAGGATCTGGAGTCAATGACCTCAAGTTCCATTTGTGCAACTTGTTTATTAAACCTCTGTACCTTGGTTTCCTTTCTGTGACATAGGTTAATAACAGGACCAAACAAATCAAGTTAAGTATAAAACAAGGTAAATCTTACAAAACACCAGCTCAGTGCTTGGCATAAGCCCTTTGGAAATGTTAGCTCTTGTGCCATAATTGTTTTTGTTAATGAGAAATGGCACCCAGTTTGTCTTTTGAGTGAGGTTCAGCACAGAGGGAAAGGCACTGCGTGAGTGCTGCCCTGTGGTGTACGCTCAGGCACCTGGGCTTCCAGTGAGATAGGCTTCAGGTAGAGCTGGGGGAAGGGCTTAGCCTCGTGGGAAGTACAGCATGAGCTCAAATGATCTTGGCCTCTCCGTGTACCTAGACCTTTCATATTTCCCCAGGAATCTGCAGTGGCCTCTGCGCTCTCACATAGCCAGTTACTCTAGCTCTGTGTCTAACCAGCTGAGGTTTATTTGCTTTTGTCACATTGACTCAAGACAGAATCACTTGTGCTTAAAGGGGAGCTTTGTGCCTGTCAGGCTTCTAGAGCTTCATAAATTCTCTCTGAAAACAGACATGTTTGTACAAAAATAATACACAGCTGAGTTCCTATGCATCACAGGAAGATAAAGACTCCCTCCTTCCTCTGTTGTCTGTCATGGCCTTGTTAAAATGACCCAACTCTAGTGTAACCAAGCGGCTATATGACCATCTCTGTTAGCACTAAGAACAACTCAGGATTTGGTTTGTAAATGCTATATCATTCTCTACTATGGATGGTGTGGCCTTGCTCCAGAATGCTTGGGATTTATGCTGTGAAGTTCCCACTGGGAATTGACAGAAATCCCACACAATGTGGTTTTTTTCCACCCCAAAGGCTGGGGCACATTTTAAAGTTTAAGACTGTAAGGTATCTGAGATGTTACTGTACTTGCATATAACCAAATTATTTGGCCTTTCATCTAACTATCTATCTATCCATCTATCTATCTATCTGATAGCTATGTACCTTCTAACAGAAACTGCAGATTTCTGGATGAGAGGACAGACAATTTAGTCACAGAGCATCTTAGCAGTGCGCCCAGCTCCACATGAAGCAGCACAGTGAGGGGCAAATATCACTTGTGCATGCAGTGGTTACACTGCGAAAGCGGAACCCTGAAATTGTTAACAGCCGGAGCTTATAGGGCAGTGACACATCTGCTCTCTCCTCTCCTGGAATAGAAATAAATTTTCTCCAGGGAGGAGAAGAACAAGCCTCCAGCTTTTCTTTTCTTTTTTTAAGAACCATTTTGGAGTATAAACAAATGGCTCCAGGGGAGATCTGTCCAGGGTGGGCTATCCAATCACTCTTTACTCAGAAAGCCAGGATCATGCAGAAACCTGAAAATATGAGTGCTTTCATAAGACTACGAACTGCTTTCACAGCAGCCTAGGTCTGCTACGGGACCGTTTCCTGTTCCAGGTCCCGTTCAGATTTGGCTGCCTTCCATGCTGTCCACTAGAAGGTCAGACTATTTCCACCAGCAGCATATTCTGCCACAGACCTAAAGATACTTTCCTCTTGGCTTTCTTCATACCCTAGTCCTCTTTGGTGTGAGATGCAATAACTCTGGGGACAACTCAGCATGGCCCAGACCATTGGGCCCTTCAAAACTTACCAATGTAGTGGGCCCTGGTTTATCTCCCTCTGGAGTTGATGCATTTAACTGAAACCTCTAATATATTTGTGGCTTCTTGCTCATTTGGTTCCCCTGAAAATTATGCTATCCACAGAGTTTATTAATGTTGTCTATAAATGTTCAGATAGTCCAGATCTCTTCCAAATATATTATGAAGGATGGCAGGAGAGTTAACAGAGCCCTGGCTCTGCTGTCTGTTCCAAATGACTGCAACTATGTTTAAATTCTCCCTAATAGAAATAGAAATGAAAAGATTTGTTAGGTCAGTGAATACACACCATGTATCAGAGCCCATGTTGCCTTTAGACAGAACTCATCTGGTTGACTAGTGAATTAATTTGGGATATAATTAGGACCATCACCCCCACCACTTTTAAAGATGGTACTAATCTCTGCCATTCCCTCCAGGATCCAATACTGTTTTTGATTAACTCACTTGGCCAGTGCGGGTGGGTGGGGTGGTGATGGTTATAAAGGCTTCCATGTGGCCTTCCTCCATTGTAATACATTCTACTACTCAAGACAAGGAACTTAATTGGTAGTTCTCAGAATACCCAAGTACATCCATACCTATTATATATTGAGGGCCATGTGCCAGATATGTGACTACTGGGTGCTTCCAGGGACCAGGGAACACACCATAAGACAACATAAGACGGCATTACATTTATGTGCACTTCACATTTCTGAGTGACAGGTTCACTCAGAGTCAGTGTCTAACACTCTTTGAAATACTTTTGTATTCCCCCTTCTCAGTATATGATAACTTGAATAAATGGCTCTAAGTCCCTTTGAGGAGGAACTGTGGGGATTCTTTTTTGAAATACTTGCCCATTTTCATGGTCTTGCTGGGTCTTTCCTTGTAAAGACTTCAGTCAATGTTTCATATTTGCAAAATGGCTCAGGTCCAGAAACTGGGCATTTGAAATATTTTATTGGGCCTGGTGCTCTCAGCCTCCTTTCTTGATTTTTTTCTTCTTTCTTTTTGTAATTGGTTATACCCTTGCTGGCTGCCCATCTAGGTTACCAAGGTGGGTGCCTTGGTCCCTTGTGGTCTATGTCCCTCATCTGCTACTCTGCTCTTACAGCTCATAGGGTTTCATTGTAATGGCCTGACATTGAGTTTATTGTAACTTCTGACAGTTAAGTGCCACTGGTTGGCCTCTATTATTTTGGGATTCTGTCATTCCCAATTCTGTTATTAAGCCCAGTTGTAATAGAATCTCCTACTGTTTTTCCTCACAGAAGAAAAGTCACCACTGAGGGGGTTTTCCTTTTCTTTTTAATGGTGCTGGTGCCCCTCTTACATTCTGGAGCATCATTTATCACTTTGGTAGAAGTGTCCTCCAACTCCATCAATGGAACATGGTCAGCTGGTGGATTTTCAAACTTTGCAGGGATACCCATTCTAGCAGGCCTGCTTCCACTGCTATCGCAGCCGTTCCCTTTCTGCTTTACTTACTGTGGACCACTGCTCCATTCAAACTTCTGAATGCCATCCAAATTAGAATTAGATTGATCAAATCAGCATATTAAGAATTAGCATATTAGCATCGTCTTCTGATGTCCTTTGCCAGATTATTAGATTTTGTATCATGAGGGAATACCCCCATGCCAATCAAGTCTTCATTATCCAGCCTTCTGTTACATTTCCCACCCAGCCGATTCCAGAGCCTAGACCCTCAGAATTCAGTCCCATACCATATTTACAGGCTCTCGCTGGTATATCCTGGCTAAATCTTGCAGCTTTTTTGAAATGTAATCCATTTCTTCTCATCCAGCCCCAACACCTCACTGGCCGTATTCTGCTGTGACTTGATGCTACTTCCTCTACTTGGTGCGGTGGCTAGGAGCAGATGTGGAGCTGGATCCTATGCTCTCATGGGAGTACAGTCTAGAGGCTGTTGCACTGTATTCAAGAAAGGGAAAATTGGGACCTTTTGATTTCTGCTCTAGCAGGGATATGTGAAGTCTTCCTATAGATGCAGAGGATTCAAGGGGATCTGAGGCTTCAATATTTCCCACCCACATGACTCCATCCCAGTCTCAAAGTCACCGCTATCCATCCAAAGCTTTGACTTGATGTAGCTAAAATTTCAACTCCTTTAAAGTTCTATGACTGGCCAAGATCCTCTGCTTTTTTGTTCTATGCTGTAAAAAAAAATGAGTTGCTTAATATGGAGGCCAGGGGGATCACTGAATTATGTTTTTGCTTCTGATTTGTGAAATCACCCTCAGCCTTTCAGCGTCTTTCTCCAATGCATCAATTATGCTCAGCAAGAGCCATCTGATTCCTTTGTCTTTATAATTAGTGCTTCCAGTGAACCTTCCAAAAGCCTAATATGTTGTATCAGCCAGTGCACTTGCCTTTTCTGGCATTTCATCCATTTCAACTGGAGAAAGTTTAATAATAAATAATCACTTGCAACAAAGTTCATTCTATCTTCTAGTTTGATGCTTTCCCATTACACAAAATTCAAACTGAGTTGTAAGCCCCTACCTCAGTATCTGGCATAGTTAGTCAGTTTATTAAATATGTAAATATTACATTTCTTCTAGGGCCTATGTGATGATTTTCACTAAATTCAATAATTTATTCCTTTTTAATATAGTACAAATAGGACGAGACTGATTTTAATTGCTTACCTATTAGCTGGGTTCTATCTACTGGAATGTGTCTGATCCTCAAGAAAGATTGTATATAAACCAATAGTTACCACTGATCTGAAATTGACCTGGCCAGGCTGACCTGTTGTGCTGGGGTCTGATGTAGATGGATCTGGACCACAGTTTTTGCTTAAGCTTGTTGGAAGTAGCCCCTAGGATTCTTGACAGGGGTTTCTCTGCATATAATGAAAAAAGCTATCATACATAGTTGTAGGTTAATTTGAAAATCCTATGTCAATTTTAGTTGCATCAGTCATGTTACATGGAAAAATTATCACCACATGCAACATGCTTGTGATTAAAGTTGAACTGACGTGACTCACAATAGGTACCAGCAAAATTCTGGTAATGCTGCCTTAACCCATGACATGTACTGGAATCAGTTTGTATAGACTCCCTTATCTATACCCACAGAAACCTCCGCCTTTCATTCTCAGTGCAACTTTTTTCAAGGCAACATAGCATGCTATCATAGAGAGAATGTCATTCTAGTTAGTTTTAGTCCTTGAGAGTGAAGGTCAAGAGCTCCAAGTTTAATTGATTTTCTTCTTGCAAAGAAAGAAAGGGCAAGAAGATGGGGCCTTGTGGAAAATTGCTGGTGCACCCATGCATGGCATTTGCAAGTGTGCAAAACAACAAGGCTTTCATAGTCTCACAGACATCCATGCTTGGTTCCTGTCTTTGGTGTACTGCTGGTATCTGGCCCTGAATCTTACACAGTGTGGAATGTACAAAGGAATGCATTGTATTTTTTGTCATTTCCTTTCTTCCTTGAACCCCACTGATGTTGCTCCAGCTCAGCAGTCAGCTGCCAGACAATGAGAGCCTGTCTCTTCATCTTGCAATTTCCTGCTTTCCATTCTCCACTCCCATGATCCAACAAAGGGAATTCATTAAAGGAGTTAAGTGCTTGGTTATTATCAGAGGGAGAAAAACAAATTTAGCTATTTTTGACTGCAAGGATCTTTCACAGCAGCCACTGAGTCAGTTCTACCCTGACTGTAATCATAAAGAACCACCTACAATTTCTATTGGTCAGTTCATTATACCACCCCAAAGACAAATGTGTCAGATTAATTTTCACTGGGGGCCACATCAGCCTTGCGGTTGCCTTCAAAGGGCTCAATGTAATTTTAGGACTATGTAAATGGAACTACTGCTGAACTAGGGGCAAGGAGCTCGGTGCTGTCACCAGGTAAAAACAAGGTGCTGGCCAGATAAAACTAGGTGGCTGGCCAGATTTGGCCCTTGGGCCTTGTGTTTGCCGACTTGCCATAGAACAAGAAGAAGAGTATATGATTTGTATTGTATAAAAACCAAGGGTAGGTTATGTAATTATTTGAAGAACTCAGTGTTGTTTTTTTTGTCCTCTTCTTATGTATGTGCCACTTGTATAGTCAGTGAATTTTTTTGTAAATTCTCAATGTTAAAGCAAGTAAGGCTGAGACACGATTATTAACTTTCCTGGAGGGCAAGTTTACTAACTTCATGAAGCACAGTCGATAACAGAGTAAAATTCTTTAATCTAGGAGCAATCGGAAGATCTAATGTCTTGTAATGCACAAAAGGAAACCCTAGCTTATTTCTTAAAAGGCATAGACCCATAGATTCTTGATATATGCTTTAGTACATAGAAAAGTTACTTTATTCTTTTATCATACCATTAAGGTTTCAACTTTCTATAAAATTTAACAGTTGATTGATTACATATCATATCCAAGACTTTGCAAAAGCACAAGGGGGGGTGGAAAGAAACTTTAAAGCCTATTAGGGTGGGTATGTCTCCCCATCTCCAGTGTTTACTTATATAAGTAAAACTGAATGGGTTTTGTAGTACTTCCCTCTGCATACCACAATGCAAGACTGAGCATCTATTGTAGTTGTGTTGCTGAACTGAGAAATGACCTTTCCAGTAACTTGTAAACAAACACTCTCAAAGTTAGAATCATCAACTTGGATAATCACTGAAATTTAATTTGAGAAACTATCATACTTCTTGTTGGTGGTAGGCAATGAAATAGCTCTTGGCTTAGTGATAAGCATTCCTTCTCTTTGAAAACTGCCTCTGATTCAGAAGAGGGCTGGAGGAGATCTGCATCAGTCACGACTGTGCCTATGCCCCGCTTGGCCTACTGTGTGCAATGGGTTGGGTCATAGGTGAACACTTCATTTCAGCAGTGGCCATCACATAATCCCAGAAATTTAGGAAGTTGAACTGAGAGTCACAGAGGCTGGGAGCTTCTTGGGAGTTGAATTTTATTAATGGCAGTGCCCCTGAGGCCTGTGAAATCCTCTAGCTGAAACCTGCTATGTTTTACCTGAGAGCCAGTTGCTCAACTCTCGCTAAGCTTCTGTCATTGTACCGGCATATTCCTAAAAGCATGCTAGTTTGATTTAGCACCAGTTGGTGTCTGTGCAACCCAATGACATTCATGTATTGCATCAAAGTCTATTTCAATTATATACATTTTTTCCACTGTAAACATTAATGTCATTTACATATCTGCTGCCTACTAACAAATGTATGACAAGTATTTTTTCTTTGAAAACTGTTACTCAAATTAGAATGTTTATATTAACTACAATAAAACAAAATGTCAAGGATACCCATATTAGAAAATCCACATTTAGTGTTGTAATTTACTGAAATAATATTGTTGACAGAGTATGCCCTTAGTCTATCTATAAAGAAGGTATTCACTCAATTCTAATTAATTTAGATCAATTCTATTATTATATTTTTAGAAAAAAACATATTCTTAGCTCATTTCTACTGTTCAGTATGCTACATTAATTTCTGATAATTCAATGTCCTTATCACAGTGGTATAAAAGATAACTGTTAAAGGAGATGGTGTAGTAAAAATAAACTCAGAATTTTAAATATTGTTATGTGTCTAACATAGTTTTTTGACAACATAGATTCCCTAAGGATATTTATAATTATTTTTTAAATGTACAACCTCTTGCCATTTTACTAGTGAGGAGTAATAGCTTCCTAAGCAATCTTTAGGAAACATCAAAATAGCATTTTATATTATTTATTTTTTACAATTTATTTAATTATTTTTCAAGTACAGTTTTCTATTACTCCCATCCCATCCTACCCTCTGTGCTCCCCCCTCCCTCCCATTTCCACCCTTCTCAGTTGTTGTCCATGTATCCTTTATATTTGTTCCTCTAAGTCCCTCCTCTATTTCCCCTGAAATTCCCTCCCCTCTTAGCATTTTAAAAATGAGAAATCAAGTGAATCCTTATCTTATTTACTACACTTGCAAAAAACCACTTATCCAAAAATTTGTCTTATTCTTGGTAGATAAAGTAGCAGCTATTTTTGTCCTTTGCTGTCTTGAGAGATAGCTTCTTCCAGTCCTGAAACAGATCTTCCCAAATGCGTGTATTCAGTCTCACGCTATCGTGGGTACTCCATAAATATTGTTGAATAAAAACTTCTCTTTCCTGGAGGCTAATAAAGAACAGATGTAGGTAAAAAACAAGACGGTGCAGCTAGTGGAGAAGGAGGAAGCTATAAAACATTATTGCGAGCAGAGGGAATAAAAGAGAACTATCAGTTGTCTGCTTAAATGGAGTCCTTGGATATAATGGAAGAGCTGATAAAGTAGGTAAGAAGGAAAAGATGACCTGCAATCTTATTTTCTCTCTGTAGTTCACAGCTGTGGTTTTTGCAGAAATATAATGCATTTCTGATTAATTTATAAAGAACATCAATCCTATAGGCCTTTATAACATTAGAAGCAGTTATATAAAATGTGTGAGTCTCAGAAAGTATGACAATGGAGATCCACTCTCATTCATGTTGAATTAGTAAAGTGTTTGATTCTTTCTTTTTGGCTTTGTTTGTTTTGACATAGATTTATAATAGATTAAACTTCAAATCCTAGTAATCCTACCTATAAAATATAGCTCTTGGCTATACTTATCACATTTTACACTATTTCACCAGCGACTATATTCTGGAGCTTGCAGGTGAAACATTCTGTGCCTTTTTTTTCTTATCTGTCTTTTACTGTTTGGATCTATGTTTTTTTTTGTTTTGTTTTGTTTTCTGTATACCTGCTGACTAGCTAGGGAAGAAATACTAAGGATCTTGAGACAACAGAGCCAAACGATATATATTACATTTTTTTATTTCCAAAAGTAATTTGCCCAGGTGATCAAAAATATGTGGGAGTTACTCATCCATTTGGGACCTGCCAGTCAATTTACCTAGTTGTTTAGACCATGGTTATTGCTTCTTAGAAAATAACATGGTGTCAAAGGCACAGTCACTATTTTACTCAATAAAAATTAATTTCAATTGACTTATAAAATTCTCCTTGGTTATCTATCACTGAATGTTTAAGCAGGAAGTTCGAACTCAAATGACTATTTCTCCAAGGGTTTCCCTAAAATACTGGAGGTGGGCGGGCCTGGATACTGCTCCTACAGATAAAGAGTTTTCCCTGGGTAGGTGAAGTCTGTGACTCTGCCTTTGGCATCATGCTTTTGGAGGTGAATAATGTTCATTAAAATGTTAATAGCTCTGAAGAATATTGTAGTATATATGTTTAATTTATCCATTAAATAAATTTATGTCTATTTAACTCCCTAGGAACTAGAGTTTTATAGAATGACTTTTGTGAAAATAAGGTTTTAATTAGTATTTCTGATATATATCCCTAGAAAACACACATTATTCTTTAATTTCTTAACCTCTTCTGAGTCAGATTCATTTGATTTTATTTTTACTTTTCATCCTCAGCCAAGGGTATGTTTATTGAGTTTTTTGAGACATAGGAAGGGAGGGAGGAAGGGAGGGAGGGAGGAGGGGAGAAAGAGAGCAAGAGACACCATCAATGTGAGAGGGAAGCATTGGTGGTTGTGTGCCACCATATATGTGCACCCCAACTGGGGGTTGGACCCACAACCTTTTGGTGTACATGACGATGTTCCAAGCAGCTGAACCATCTGGCCAGGGCGAGTCATGTCCATTTTAAAAGTGAATGAAGACTGTAAATCCTTTAAATATTTTTTATTATTCAAGTACAGGTGTCTCCGTTTTCACTCCACCATTCCCCCGCCCCACATTTCTGCTTCATATCCTCGAACCTGTCCCCTTTGGCTTTGTAAACATGTCCTTTATACATGTTCCTTGATGGCCTTTCCCCTATGTCCCCCCATGATTTCTCTCCCCCATCCCTTTTTGTTACTGTCAGTTTGCTCTTTATTTTAATGTCTCTGATTGTATTTTGCTCACTTCTTTGTTTTTTTGGCTAGGATCCACTTGTAGTTGAGATCATATGGTATTTGTCTTTCATCACCTGGCTTATTTCACTCAGCATAATGTTCATCAGTTCCATCCATGGTGTTGCAAACAGTAGTAGCTCCTCTTTCTTTCTGCTGTGTAGTATTCCACTGTGTAAATGTACCACAGTTTTTGGGGTCCACTCATTTACCGATGGGCACCTAGATTGCTTTCAGCTCTTGGCTATTGTAAATTGTGCTGCTATGAACATTGTGGTGCATAGGTTCTTTTGAATTGGTGTTTCAGGATTCTTAGGGTATAATCCCAGCAATCTGGAATTGCCAGATCAAAAGGCAGACCCATTTTTAGTTTCTGAGGAAATTCCATACTATTTTTTCACAGTGGCTGCCCCAGTCTGCATTCCCACCAACAGTGCACTAGGGTTCCCCTTTCTCCACAGTGTCTCCAGCACTTGTTTGCTGTTTTGTTTTTTTTTAATGATGGTCCTTTTCAGTGGTATGAAGTGGTATGCCATTGTGGTTTTAATGTGCATCTCTCTGATGGCTAGTGAGGCTAAGCATCCTTTCATATGTGTCTAGGCCTTCTGTATGTTCTCCTTGGAGAAGTGTCTGTTCAGGTCCTTTGCCCGTTTTTTTTTTTTTTTTTTTTATTGTTTGTCTTCCTGGAGTGTACTCCTATGAGCTCTTTATGTATTTTGGAGATCAAACTCTTGTGAAAGGTACCACTTGTAAATATATTTTCAAATACAATTGGTTCCCTTTTCATTTTAATGCTGTTTTCTTTAGTTGCAAAGAAGATTTTATTTTGATGAGTCCATTTGTTTATTCTTTCCTTTATGTCCCTTAAGGAGCATATATCAGCCCTAGAGGATATATTGGTGAAAATATTGCTGTGTGGAATATCTGAGATTTTCCTGCCTATGTTCTCCTCTAGAACTTTTGTGGTGTTTTGACTTATATTTAGTTTTTATCCACCTTGAATTTATTTTTGTGTATGGTGTAAGTAGGTGATCAAGTTTCATTTTTTTGCATGTAGCTGTCCAGATCTCCCAACACCACTTGTTGAAGGGGATATTTTTACTTCATTTTATGCTTCTGCTCCTTTTGTCAAATATAAATTGACCAGAGAGATGTGGGTTTATTTCTGGGCTCTCTGTTCTGTTCCATTGGTCTATGTGTCTTTTCTTATGCCAGTACCAAGCTGTTTTGATTACAGTGGCCTTGTAATATAGTTTTATATCAGGTATTGCCATCCTTCCCACTTTGTTCTTTCTCAAAATTGCTGTGGCTATTCAGGGTTATTTATGGTTCTGTATAAATTTTTGAAGCATTTGTTCTGTGTCTGTGTAATATGTCATTGGTATTTTAATGGGGCTTGCATTGAATCAACAAATTGTTTTGGGTAGTATGGAAATTTTAATGATGTTAATTCTTCCAATCCATGAGCACAATATATGCTTCTATTTATTTGTGTCTTTTTAATTTCTTTTTTCTCTGTTTTTGTAGTATTATTTTTTCAACAATCCTCCTTGGTTAGGATTATTTCTAGGTACTTTATTTTTCTTGTTGCTATAGCAAATAGGTTTTTTTCTAACTTCTGTTTCTGATATTTCATTGTTGGTGTATAAAAATGCCTTTGGTTTCTGAATGTTGACTTTGAATCCTGCTGTTTTTCCAAATTCACTTATTAATTGAGTAGTTTTTTGATGGATTCTATAGGATTTTCTATGTACATTGTCATATTAGTTGCAAACAGTGACAGATTTACTTTCTCCTTTCTAGTTTGTATGCTTTTAATTTCTTTTTCTTGTCTGATCATGGTGGCTAGAACATCTAAAACTATATTGCACAGAAGCAGTGAAAGCCAACACCGTTGTCTTGTGCCTGATCTTAGTGGGAAAGCTTTTGGTTTTTGCCCGTTGAGTATGATGTTGGCTACAGGTTTCTGCTATGTGGCCTTTATTACGTTGAGGAATGTTCCCTCTATTCCCGTTTTGCTGAGTGTTTTTATTATAAATGAGTGCAGTACTTTATCAAATGTTTTTTCTGCACCTATCGATATGATCATATGATTTTTGTCTTTCCTTTTGTTTATGTAATGTATTACATTGATTGATTTTTGAATACTGTATCCCTGGGATAAATCCCACTTGATCGTGGTGTATGATCTTTTTAATGTATTGCAGTTTGCCAATATTTTGTTGAGGATTTTAGCATCTATGTTCATCTGCAATATTGACCTGCTATAAATGTTTTCTAGCCAGAAAAATATATATGAACATTAAATTTGCATAAATTTTAAAATATTGCATTATTTAAGTGCAATACTTAAAATCATACCTGGTACCATATTAAGGAAACCTGAACCTTTTGGTTCACTTATGTATTAAACTTTCTTTCAAGTGCCACTATCATGGAGAATATTCATCTATTGGTAACTGAAGTTTTACAGTTTTACTACTGTTTTTATGTAATGCAATATTTGCCTTTTGCTTGTGTTGTAATTTTTTTCTGGCAAATGGAAAGGTGATAAATATTATAAAAAACCAAGAACAAAAATATGAAGTTGGTTCCCCTCTTTTTATGTATTCTAAAATACAGAATTTAGAATACAAAATTTTAAATGCATTTTCTTAGTGAATAAAGTCCAAAAACATTAAATTTTCTTATTCTCTTTGTATTACTGATATTCAGAAGCATAATATTGAGTCGGTTTAACAATCTGTAAAAACATTCTATGCTGTGCTATGACCAAAAGCAAAAAAAACAAAACAAAACAAAACAAAACACCACATGCTCTATACGGTTGAAGTACAGTCAACTTTAAATATATGTCTAAGGATGATATACACATAGTTTTTCTTTTATTGTCCTTTTTTACTTCCATGTAAGTTTGCATGGTATAAGTAAACAAATAGCTTTCGATTTGCAATTTAAATTAAAGTACTTTGTCTATGTACTTCTTACTAAAGCAAAAGGCATTTGTGGAAATTCTCTCCAACATAATGTACAGGAAGTTATTTCTACATTGGTAATGAAGTTGGAATATTTATTTAAAACATTTTCCTTTGGTGTCTTTTTGCCTTCTATTTCCTTTTATTTTTCTATTATTCCCCATAGTAATGCAAAGAATTACTATATTTTCATGCCAAACAAATATATTTATTTGAAAATACCTATATCATTTTGGTTTTATTACACCTTACTCTTAAATATTTGACTTTTTTGGAAATTGTGAAGATGAGAAAATGGAAATGAAGATTTAATCAATATTTTGAATAATTTAATTATATTAGAGTTTATTATACTTTAACAATAGAGCATATAAATATCATTATTTTCAATTTACATTTAATTTTTAGGGAGACCAAGCTGTTTCCTAGATGTGACTGGGAGATGGTAGAGGTAAGAAGTTGAACCCACGAATTTTAGAAATACTTGCAAGGATTTTTAAAAAATTTACTTAGCAATTTCAAAATAACTGATAGAACAATTGTTTGGAATAAAGTTGTAAAAATGAATAGGAGTTTGCCTTTAGAGGAACATATTTCTAAGGTTAATGGCATAGGAGTTTTGGGTTAGTTTGCACAGTAATGGGGATCAGTTTCCTCATTTTACCATGGTATCCAACTCTTACCTCTGTTTTCCCATACCTATTGTTCCTGTTCTAGCATCTGAACTCATGGTATGTCATATATAAAAACACTCATAATTTTAAATGCATAACACACACACACACACACACACACACACACACACGTTTATATCTTTTCTAAAGTATTTCCGTTCCCTTACCTCAGTGTGAAAGGATACTTAAGTGGCTGGCCTAGTTTGGAATCTTGTCTGTTGTATACTGGCTGAGTTCACACTTGCTGCTTCTCCATCTGCTACAATTTTAGATCAGGAAGACATTCTTGAAATATGCGGAAAATGTCAGCCATACTCCCCAAAAGTGCTGCTTGCTTTCAAACTGATGGTGTCCTGGGATGACTGAGGTTTTTGCTTTTCCCTAAAGATTAACACTCATCTACCCCCCCCCCCCCCCATAACCTAGAGTTTATTTAATGGACCAGGACAATTTGGTCATGGTTTAAAGAGCAGAGAAACATCATTTCAAAAGTAAATGTTGTTCTACTTGATGATAGGCTCTTAAGGCTATTTATGCTATATTTATAAGATATTAGTTGTATAACAAAGATATAACAAGTTTTGGTCATGTTTTCATATTTAGCCAGTGTGCAAATGGGTTTCTTTTCATCTAAATCTTAACATATCTGGTAGAAGATATTTTATGTTTAGGAATAATACCTAGTAGCTTGATTTAATCATTCAGATATTTATTCTGAGCAAGATTCAACTTGGAACTGTGCTATGAGGGCCCAAACTCTACGCAGTAAGGAACTTGCTAAAATTGTATTTGCATGGGTATAGGGTCATTTTAACTTGAATATTCTTATTTTTTTGCATTTAGAATTTAGACAGAGAATTTGTCTATTTTCTTGTACACTTCTATGTAAATTTATTGTACTTTTCTTAGCTTAGTTAAAATTAGATTTTTTTCTCACAAGCAGTTAAGAAGATGTGGGAGTAAGAGTGAAGACAGTGGCTCAAGGAGCAGCCAGTGAATCCTGAATGTGTGGTGTTGAATTGTCAATGTTTCTAGCAATACGATGAGGTCTGTCCAGAAAGTATCTAGCTGTGTACTAGAAGATACAAGATACAAGCAACATTGTACATAAGACAATGGCACCTCAGTCTCCTTCAAATTAGGTACCTCGGCACCTCACACAGTTCTCCCAATCACCATCAGTTACTCCTTGACATTTCCTAAATCTCATCAATGGTCAGTCTGAAATCTCTTCCCTTTCAAAGGTGATTTCAGTTTTGGCAAATGTCAGAAGTCATAGGGGGCCAAATTTGGGCTGTAGGGGCACTGAATTGTCTGGGTGATTTAAAGTTTTGCCAAAATACTTTGCCTGAGGTGTGATGCATAAGTGGGCACCTTGTCATGATGAAGCTGCCAATCACCAGTTGCCCTTAGCTGAGGCCTTCTGAGTCATCTGAATAGTTTCCATGGAGGAATGTTTAAGCTTAATGCAAAATTTGATGTGGATTCATTGCACTGCTCACTCAGTCATTTCGAATGTGATGACCACACAGTACACATGCTCACTCAACAGCCTTTACCACCCCCACTGACTAGTAGAGTAAAGTCATTGTTTACCCATGCACCTTCAAGTCCAGGCTCCTTGGCTGCCAGGTTACATTGATGTCACAAAAACGAGTCTCTTTATATTAACAATGGTTGGACTTTTTCCAGACAGATCTCATATATGCTTTCAGTGTATGTTGGATTTTAGTGGTAATATTTTTGTTTCTTCTAGAGACATTTATTGGAATATTGCCGTGAGGTAGAGTGGAATTCAACTGTAATATTTTTTGCATCAATGGTTGAAATTTTTTGCATTTATTGGTTGAAAGTTTGTTTCAATTTTATCCAAAATGTCAAGACTATGCAGTCTTGGGTGTCTGCTTGTTTCTAACCTGAAGGCATTGGACAGTTACAAGCAGAGGTGATTTTCTGGTCTTCATCCATTCCACTGCTTCGTGATCACACTGGAGCAGACTGCTTTACCACAGGAAGGGCTGATGGGGGAGGAGAGGTGGAGTTCGTCTTCAGGGAGAGCTGTCGGCAGCAACTGTTTGGTAGACTCTCAGGTGTGGAGCTGCTGAGACTGATTTTCCTTCCTACAAACATGTTAGATCCTCAATCTTGACCTGGTCTCACTACTGAACTTTTTGTACGGTTTAAGAGTTCAGACTCTTCTGCACTGTTCTCTCTTTGCTGTCACTTGTGGAATATCACTGTAGCAATCCCACTCACAAGTCCTGTCTGAATTTGGGATGAAGGCATCCACCAAAAAGAAAACTGGCCAGATAACCACAGGCAACACAAACCTAGTAGGATTCCACCTAGGAATTTGGACTTTTTCCAAGGTGCACTGAGGACTTCAGAAAGCACAATAGCAATCAATCTGCTTCCTGGAAATGATACATAAAAGGTAAAAGGGGCTCTGATCTTTCCCCTGGGGAAAAAAACAAACACACAAAGAGTGAACTAAAGCATATATTGTTTCTTAGAGATTTTGAGACCCATTTTTTATGTTTCTGCTTTACCTTGGCCTAAGGTTTTCATGATATCATTTGGTTCTCAACAAAATTCCCAACACAAGCCTTCTTGAAACTGAATTTTTCCAAGTGTGGAGAGTATGGTAAGAAGATTGCTTATTATTTTGCCAGCTACCTCTGAGTCAAGGCTGACATTTTGGCTACCTGGTTGAAAGGGTGGTAAGGCATTTTAAATAGTTTATTGTTAATCTCTTCAGAACTCTTGTCTTTTGGTTGGCTGGACCCTGATCTTGCCAATTCACTGAAGCCTCTAGAATCCCATAACTGACCCCTGGTTTGGGTTGGGGATATACTGCTGCCTTCCCTGGTGCTGTCCAGAAGAACAGTGCTTGTCCCTACATTCTTAGGGTTCATTTTACCCACATGCTTCTGGCTACTTCTTCATGGACCTTTAATGCACAGTCATTTAGTGCACAGTCATGGACATTTAGTGCACAGTCATTCGTTGGATAGCTTTGTCTCTATTGATGATATATTTACACCTCTTTTCAGTATTTCCTTCTCTTTCTAGATGAGTAAATTTCAAAATGTTTTTGTTTCCAGTATAAACTGTACTACAAGTACCTGAGCCCTCTATACCTAAGTGTTATGTGATACCTTCCCAATTTGTAGAGTCCTCCATTGGGCCTTTTCTTTAAAATGAAAAGTAATACTTTTAATTCTCTCATTAGGAGGCACTTTCCAAGAAGCACTTGGGACTTAGGCTCACTGCTTCTAGAAACCTAGAAAATATGACCAAGTAAAACATCTATTTTGGCCATACTGTAGGCTTGCACTAACGGGGAAGATGGTGTAGTTTGCCTAGTCTTCCATACTTAGGCTGGTCTGGGACTTTTACTATTTCTCCCTCGACAAAGGTCCTAGCTATGAGTATATCTTTGATTATAGGAAGTTATAATTTGTAATGGTTCCACTTGACTGTGCTATGTTTTTAAAAGAGCTGTTTGATTAGTTTCTACCAGACACAAAAATAGGAAAAATTAGAATGGCTCCTCTTTTCCTTTGCAAAATAATAATATAAAACAATCACAAATAAGAACAATGACAAAATATATCTTTTACCTGAAGACTCCGAAAACTATGTAATCTCTATATTACCCATTCAAATTTGACCACCAGTTAGTTCTAAGAAATATAGAACTAACTGTAGGGTTTAAGTGTATTATTCCACATATATCAAGTAGACTTATTTTTTCACTCTCTGTAAGTGATTTCTCACTTTAAAAACTTTAACTTTATTTTATAGTCCAGTGTGATTTTGGTTTATTTGTTTGATGGTTTGCTTCTTTGTTGCAAGTCAGGTCTGACTTTTTTGGGTGTAGGTTGGTCATAAGTGAAAAAAATGCATTCAGAAGTCAGAAACATTATACTGATACCAAGTGTTAAAGATAAAAGCATTAATGTATTCATATGTAGTGCATTCCACAGTTAAATATTCAATATTACAAGATTGGTCTGTCTTAAGCTTTTTATGAGTGTGTGGGTGAATAGGAATGGAGAGGTTTGTCAGTAAAAAAAAAACTGCTTAAGGAATTCAAGTCAGTTACAAACTGTCAGTATGAATTATCACCTATAAAAAGGTGCCTATTGTGTGGAAATCATTGTTATTCTAGAAAGAATTGCTTTTAGCAAACTTTGTAGTACATTCAGGAGTTGTTGACATGAAAACTATGACTAAAAGCTGTGTCTAACGGCCTGGAACTAGGTCTGATAGTGAAAAGTCGACAGTGTGGCATTTGAATGTCTATTGTCCCTATGAGCAAAACAACCAGGTCAAAACTCCTTAATATTAATGTGAATAGCTGCTCCTAGACATGACTTCAAGTTGTGCTGGACTTCTTTTCAGAAGGGCACCGTGTGTCCACCAATATTTCACCTCCAGAAAGTGCTGTGATAATCAAAGCTTAGTATCAGTTATTAGCAACAGATCATTTACAGTTGCTTTAAATCATGTGTTGTCTTTCAGTTTAGACAAGATTAAGAAAATTGTGGGAAAGACCTTTATCTTAGCTCCACCCTTTTGTTCATCATTCTTAAGCCAATGACCTAGCTCACAATGTGGTACAAGCTGGCTAAGGATGCCCATGGCTGATTGCCAGGTACGTTTTCCAGGAAGACTGGCCGGATTTCTCATCAGTCAACGTGGCACTCCATCTTCAACAGCAGCAGCCAGTCCTGCTGAATTACGAATGCTTGGCAGCTTCTCAAGACTTGTCCTGACCATTTCTATGAAGAGTTGAGTAAGGCCTTATGTGATAAATAATATGCTGTAGATGCTCAGTTGTCTGGATTTTGGTGTTTATTTATTTATTTTTTTTTTTAGCATAGAGTTGATCTTTGTTAGGAAAGAATATTGAACAACAACTTTATGCTACTCTAGGCTGTTTCTAACAGTCCAGAAGGTAAAAGGATGAGCACACAGTGTTCTACTGATTGACTCTCAGTGCATACGGTGCAGGATGACTAGACAGAGCAGAGCCAAGGCAGGTGTCTTATCAGCTCACCCACTGTCCTTTGGCAATGCTTTTAAGGGACTCACCAAAGACATAAAGGGAAAAGAAATAGTACTTTCCTTAAACCATTATAACTGCTGGTATTTCCATTGTTTTTAGCATACTGCAGAAATTGACATGTAAAATATTTTATTCTTTTGCATTAAAGTGAGATTTACCAAGCAGCAGGAATATGGGGGAAGACAGTGGGAAATGGATGAGATTTGGGAAATTAATGGAGATTTAAGTGGCTGGTTTTTTCCCCCTTGTGGTTGATAATGATCTGTTTTAGACCAGTGAGTTTTATTTCTGTATATACAAGTCCTTTGTTTCTAGTGACCAGAACCAGACTCAGTGAATGTATTGTATTGATGAGTATAGCTGAGTCTAAAGATAGATTTGTTTCATTAAGATAGTGTTTATGGCCTTGGTGCATATCCACCCATTAGTAAATTGTGCTTCAATCAGTTTTTGGTGTTATGTGATATTATACTAATATCTATATTAAATCATTAAAATGCTCACATAGATACTAGTAAACAGGTTTTGCTTAAGTCTCCAAAGTATCTCCAATATCATCCTGATCTTGATGTATAATGTTATAGTAGTTTCAGGTGTAGAACATAATGATTACAATATAATGATTTAATATTTTTATATATTGAAAAATAATCACCACGATAAATCTGGTTAACATCTGTTAGCACACATAGCTAAAAATTGCTTTCTTGTGAGGAGAACTTTTATAATATACTCTCTTAGCAACTTTCAAATGTAGAGTATAGTATTATCAACTATAGTCACCATGCTGTAGACTATATAGGACTTTACATCCACAGGACTTATTTTATAACTGAAACTTTGTACCTTTTAATCCCATTCACCTATTCTGACCATCCTCCACTCTCCATTTCTGGCAAACATTTATCTATTCTATGTATCTATAAGTTTGAGGTCCATTGTTTTTTTAGATTTCATGTATTAATACAGTTCTTTGTTTGATTTATTTCATTTAACATAATGCCCTCAAGGTCTATCCATATTGTCCCAAGGTAAGATTCTTTGTTTTTTATGGTGAATAATATCCCATTATACCTCTGTGCTTGTGTGTGTGCATGCATGTATGTGTGGTATTTTATTATCAGTATATTCATTGACAGATACTTAGGTTGTTTCCAATGTATTGGCTATTATAAATAATGCTGAAACAAACATGGGAGTGCATATATTGAATATATTTTCAAGTTATTGTTTTCATTTCCTTTTGATAAATACCCAGAAGTGAAATTTCTGGATCATATGGTAGTTATTTTTAATTTTTGGTGGAGCCTACATCCTGTTTTCCACAGTGCTACGATAATTTATATTTCCAATTTACATTTCAGTGGTTCCCTTTTCTCCACATTCTTGTCAACTATTTTTATTTCTTTATTTTTTATAATAGCCATTCTAACATGTGTGAGGTGATATCTCATTGTGGTTTCGATTTGTATATTTTCCTGATGATTACTGATGTGTTTTTCATTTGTCCATTGGCCATCTCTATGTCTTCTTGTGATGTGTCTATTCAGATCCTCTGTACAATTTTTAATCAATTTGTTTTGCTGTTGGGTTATATGAGCTTTTATATGTTTTGGATGTTAGCTCCTTATCAGATGAAGAATCTGCAAATATCTTCTCCCATTCAGTAAGTTGCTTTTTTATTTTATTGGTGGTTTCCTTTGCTCTAAATAAGTTTTTGACTTTTCCTTACTTTTTATTTTGTAAGCCTTATTTTTCTTTTGTTATTGTGTTTGCATTTGGTGAAAGAACCAAAAGTAATTATTGCCAAGATTATTGTCAAGAAGCATAATGCCTATATTTTCTTTTAGGAATTTACAGTTTCAAGTCTTATGTTCAAGTGTTTAATTTTCTTTGGGTCAATTTTTGTGTATGGTAAAAGATAGTGGTCCAGTTTTATTCTTTGTTATGTGGCTGTCCAGTTTTCCCATCACCACTTATTGAAAATACTTTCTTCCATTGTATATTCTTGGCTTCTTTGTCATAAATTAATTGACCCTATATATGTGAATTTATTTCTAGGCTCTCTACTGTTGCATGGATCTGTCTGTCTTTATGCCATACCATACTGTTTTGATTACTATAGCTTTGTAATATAGTTTGCAATCTGGGTGTATGATGCCTGCAGTTTTGTTCTTTCTCAAGGTTACTTTGGATATTAGTATTATTTTATACTAATAGAGAGGATATAAATGAATATTTCTAAACATTTTAATATTTGTTATTTCTTATTTATTTTTACAAATACAGTGTAACCTATGACTACCATTATTAGTACTACTACTACTGATAGCATCTTTTATTCCTTATTATAGGCCAGGTATAGTCCTAAATATTCTACTTATATTAACTCATTTAATGCATATAAAAATGCAATGAGGTACTATTATTATCATCTTCATTTTCACAGACAAGAAACCAGAGGCACTATGAGATTAATTAACTTGCTCCAAGTAGTATGTGACCTAATTGGGAGTCAAACCTCCATAGTCTAGTTTTAGAATTCAGGATCCTCACTCCTACTGCTGCCAGCCTGACTGAGCAAGCATCCCTGACTATTCTAGGTCAGGAGTATTGCATTTTCTTCTTCAATAAACATATAGACTTGCTAATATATTTGTTTAGATTCAAGTTTACTGGAGCCCAGTTTAGCTTTGACCTTTGCAGATCTGGGTTAGCTTTCATCTTACTGCAAGTGATAAAGCAACTGGGTATTTAGTTTACCTGCAAAAGGCAGTTAGGCAGCCCTAGAGGAACCTAATTAAAAGGCAGCACATTTCCAAGGCACCATATCTTGCTGTGTTGCCATAGAAACAGTGGGAATTTCTGGTCATTGACCTTTAAGGGAGTCTGAGGATACATTCTCATAAGGTTCATAAGAGAAGCTCCCCCAGTACAATACCTATAGTTGCAGGATGAACTTGGGAAAGTCCCTATGGAATCCAACCTAACTTTAGAAGTAATATATATTAGCAAAACTTACTAAAGGCCCAAACTCAGGCTTTTAGAAGGAATTTTTTAAACTGCTTTCAATATACCACTTGTGCTATTGGATTTTTAAAACACCAAAGATACTATTGTAGCAGCAAAAAATTAGAGGAAAATATTAGATAATTATACAGTAGACATCAGAACTGAAGTCATATTTTGAAGTAGTTTGTGTTATATCTATTCTACTGCTTTTGCGCTCTTCAAATCCGTGCTTACACAAAGAATAAAATATAGCTTTATTATATCCAAAATATACCTAGAAAATCAAAACTTACTATGAAATGTTAAGGTGCTACTATTCTTTAGAAATACAAATCCTTAATTCATTGTGCCTTTTCTGATTTATTCACTTATAAATTCAGTCATTACATTCCTATTAAGTGAAAATCTTAGGTAAACTTTTATACATACACACATCACACACACATATACCATTTGACAGACATCAAGTACCTGTCACTTAGAAAAAATGACAAAACCTGCCTTACTAGAGATTGCTCTTATTATATTAAATAGTTATCTTCTGGAAATAGATTAGTCTGTGGTCAGGATATGTACAGTTTAGTTATATGGTAACATCAATCAGTGGTATCAGGGGCTGGCTACTTTCTCCTAGAATTAAAAATATATCCCCACATATATATGAGGATCACTGATTCTAGACATGAATATGTGAAGAAAAATAGGAATACACTAATAATTGCACGTAGAAACGTGAGACTACTACCCACTTCCTAGATTTCTGGAAGATTCTCTTCTACAGCTGTGTGTCCTCACTTTGAGAGACAATGTTGAGTGGGGGCTGAGAGCACAGACTCTATCCCTGTATTGATTGGGACTCCAGCTCTCCCACTTGCTCCCTGCGTGACTATGAGAAAGTTCCCTGGCCTGCGGGCACCTCAGTTTGCTCAGGTATGAAATGAGACCTGTACAGGACAGGATGGGCAACAGGGTAATTGGTGTTATAATAACTATGTATGGTGCCAGGTGAGTACTGGAAATATAGGGGGTCCACTTTGTAAAGTGTATGAATATCTTACCACTATGCTGTAAACCTGAAACTAATACAAAATAATATTGTAAATTATAATTAAAAATAAAAATTTAAAAAGTCACTGTTCAAACTACACTGCAATTTATATCTTTACAAGTACTTGATCTTGGAAAACTTTCAGTTATCAATCTAACAGCATGTGTGGGGCAGAGGAAGGCAGAGGAATATACATTTCTAAACTGTATATCCCTAACAATTTCTAAAACTTTTTTGGAGGTACTTGAGCAAATATTTTTGGCAACAGCCACTACGGGATCTGGAAGCTCATGTGGCAGAGTCGCACCTCTCTTCCCCTGACAGGTGGGCAGGCCAGCAGCCACCGGTCACACGTGGCTCTTGAGCACCTGAAATATGGTTACTTAGTCCAAATGAGATGCGAGTCCTGTAAGTGTTAAATAAGTACTGGGTTTCAAACCTTAGTGCCAAGAAATGTAAAAAAAAAAATCTCATCAGTAATTTTTGTATTGGTTACATGTAGAAAAAATATTTTGGATGTGAATTAAATAAAATGTGTTGTTAAATTTTGAAGAAGTAAAATGAGGGTAATAGCACTTCTTAGGGTTATTTTGAGAATGGGCTATTACTGATAAAGCACATCAATATTTGACATATAGTCAGTTTTAAAATCTCTCTCCATTTCCAGGGACAAAGCAAACAGGGAAATGCCATCCCTGTTATGTTCCTGCCCACGACAGAACAAACAGTGGGGTGGACTCGAGCCAGGAAAAAACAGACTGCTGTCAGTGTGGTGGACAGAGAAGTCTATCAAGTTTGCAGTTAGAAAATGATTTTTGATTCCTCAGTATAGATGTGGACAATACTATCTCAGAATTAATGGTGGTTCTTAAGGGTGTGTCGTGTGGGTGTGCGTGTGCGTGTGTGTTTAATCCAATAGTTACCTGCTGGATGAGCCAGAAAGAAACAACTTGCATCTCCCATTGGTGGGGAGATCTTGAAAAAGATCCATGTTGGAATGCCAAACCACATAATAGGTTCTTGTGCTGCCAATCATGTGCCAAAGCCCCCTGACCTATTTTGCTAAAGCTTTTTGGGAGTCTTATGAGGCTGAATAATTCAAGTTTGGAAACATGATATCTGCAAAGCAAACCTAGGAATAGCTGACCCTTAAGAAGCTTGTCAGGTGGATGTCTCAGCGGTGGATGTAGGCAACCTCCCTGAAAAGGCTTGTATGCCTTACACAGCTTTTTGCTTCAGTGACCGGCACAAAATAATCAATACTAGTGTATATCATCCCAGGTATTTTCTATGTGCATATTAGTACTAGAAGGCTTTTTGTACAAAGATATCTTTTCCATGTTGTTTTCCTAATTAGAAATGCTCATTAATGTACATAAATGAAGCAAGAGACTTACCAGTTTTCTCCAGTTTGAGACTGCACAGGCCACTTAACACTACTGGTAGTCTCTGTCCAATTGAAAAAAAGGAAGTATCTATGGTGGTCATTCTTACTAATGCATGTAGTCATCATACACATCCCTCCTTCCTTCCTTGCCAATGCCTAATCTACATCGAATTACTCACAATTACATATAATCTGTCTAGCACTTTTAGAATATTCTTTCTTAAAATTATACTTTCTAAGAGTGATTTTTTTTATTCCTATTCCTCCAGCCCCTCCCCTTTGGCAACCATCAGCTTGTTTTTTGTATCTATGGGCCTGTTTCTGTATTGTTTTATTGATTTTGTTTTCTTTAGATTGTGTTGTACGTATCAATGAGATAATGTTATTTGTATTTTTCTGACATTTCACTTAGATGCACCTTGAAGGTACAATGCTATGTTGTCACAAATGACAATAGTTCATTATTTTTCATGGCTAAGTAATATTCCATTCTATATATGTACCATCTTTTCTTATACATTCTTCTATTAATGGACATTGAGGTTGCTTCCATCTCTTGGCTATTACTAGTAATGCTGCAATGAACATAGGAGTGCATATATATTTTCCAGTTAGTGGTTTTATTTTATCAGATAAATGCCCCAAAGTGGGATTCCTGGATAATATGGCAACTCAATTTTTAATCTTTTTGAAGAATCACTATACTGTTTTCTATAATGGATGCTCTAATTTATAAATCTACCAATAGTTCATGAGGCTTCTATTTTCTCCAAATTCTCACTAGCCTTGCTGTTTGTCAATGTATTGACAATGGCCTTTCTGACCAGTGTGGAGTGATACCTTCTGGTGGTTTTAATTTGCATCTCCCTGATGATTAATGGTGTTGAGCATCTTTTCATAAGTCTGTTGGCCGTCTGCACACTCTCTTGGGAGAGAAGTCTGTTCAGGTCCTCTTCTCACTTTGCATTTGGAGTGTTTGGTGTTTCTGTGTGTGTGTGTGTGTGTGTGTGTGTCTGTGTGTGTGTTGTTGTATGAGCTCTTTATACATTTTGCACATTAACTTTTACCGAATGTATTTTTAAAAATATCTTCACTCATTCAGTAGGTTGTCATTTTGTTTTGTCAATGATTTCCTTTGCTATGCAAAATCTTTTTTAGTTTGATGTAGTCCCATTAGTCATTTTTTAATTTCTCTTGTTCAGGGAGATATATCTAAGAAGATATTTCTAAAAGCAATGTCAGAGTTTACTGCCTATGTTTTCTTCTAGAAGTTTTATGGTTTCCATCAAACATTTAAGTTTTTAATTCATTTTGAGCTTATTTTTGTATGTAGTATAAGAAAGTTGTCTGATATTTTTTGCATATACCTGTTTAGTTTTGTCAACACCACTTATTGGAGAGACTTTACTTCCACTGCATATCCTTGCTTCCTTTCTCATAGATTAATTGACCATATAAGCAAGGATTTGATCTCTGGGCTCCCTGATTCTATTCCATTGATCTAACTACTTTTAAACGTGACTATGACATTTTTCTCCTGAATAGTTAAAATAAAAACCAAACAAATTTTTGGTTAATTTATGTATAGTTTTCACTCTCAAGTTTACTGCCAGTACCTATTAGGAGTTAATGGATCCTCCTACACAGAAAAAAAACATTTTCTAAAGCTGGAATTCATAAACTCAGCAGAATTTAAAAAGGCCTATGAGATTTTTATAAGTCTGGAAAACTAACATTTCTTAAGGTAGTTCCTGGAGATCTTTATTAAATAAAAAAAAGGAAAGAAAGTTTTGGGTTAAACAAAGTTATGTTTATTCCCTCAGAGCCTTTAATGAATATCTAAAGGGGATGTGGTAAAAATGCTATTTTACATTCATCCTTCCATGGAAACCACATCTGCAGTCTGGCCCCGCAAGGCGCCAGTGCACATCAGAACACACGTAGGCTTCCCGTTGTCTCTAGAGTAAAAGGTTGGTGTTCTTTGTCATGTGTTTAACAGCTCTAAAATTTCCCCTCTTCCAAATGGTGGTCAGTGACTTTATATTAAACTAATTGTTGTTTATAAGCATCATTTTATTAAAGTGAGATGGGATAAAAATAAGATTTCTGTAATGAGATAACATTTTATTTTAATTTTCACCATTTATATACAAACAAAAATTAATAAAACACATCACAAAGCAGTAAAATTTCATAGTTAATATGTATAGGTGCATAGTTTCATGCTCACATGTTTTTAAGTATTGTATAGATGAACAGATTTCACGATACATCATTATTCTTAGACAGGATCATTAAAAGACACTTAAAAATCTTATAATCTTTTAATATATGATAATAAGTCACAACTTCTCAACAGGAGCAACAAAAAAATAGTGAGGATCTGGGAATAAGTGGTAGTCACTTGGGTGTTTTTAGTTTGCTTTAACATTTTATACTTGAAGCCACACTACGCACACAGCACACAAGGACCTGCTACCTCATATTCACGCCAGTGGGAGGGAAGCACCGGAATGCTCAGTGGGGTCAGGTGCAGGCGCTGCGACCACTGCTGATGGAAGACTCCAAAATACACTGTAAAAACTTCAGGAAAATGACTGGGCATGTTGGAACTGAGCACTTATACAGGATGGAACATCTGTCAGCAGACCTCGAGAAACTGGGAGCGAAGATCTTTCTTAGGCTTCAGGTTCATAGTCTTGATACCCTTCCTAATATTAAGGAAATCAGAAAGACAACATACAAAGTTAGTGTGAGGGACCCATAACCAAGGATTGAGGGGGAGTGAGACAGGGTATGGCTTGCCACTTGGAATAAAGGTCATACCCATAACTGTTCTGGGACTGTTCTGTCTGCTACATCCAATATAATTTTTGATAGTTTTGTCTGCCTGTCAAATATAAAAGTGAATTATGCTGGTGGTCAGGGTATCTGGCTTCTACTTTTACATGTGCCATTTAATGATCATATGACCTAGTCTTGCAGGACAACTTAGTTGGCTTATCTGACTGTCAGTTTCCTGAACCGTAAAATGTGAGAATCAAATTAAGAGGCCTATAATGCCTCTTTCAAGCTAAGATGCTCTAATTATTAGAAGGAAACTAAACATGTAAAGGCTGGTTATGTTTCCTTTCCTTTTACTCTCCCAGTCATGGCTTCAGTTCTTTCTTCTAAAGAATTGTCCCCCACCCAGCCCAGCCATACAGTATATGGATAACATCCACAATAAAAATATCAATGGACTTAACAAAAGGGGTCACATTAGTCCTTCTAAATAATAACTAATAATATCAGGATCCTGCTTACAATAAAACACTTACCTTTAATTACTCAAGCTGCTGTCTCCACAAAGTACAAGTTTAAATGCAACAGTCCCAGTCAGTACTCTATAATTTGTCTTCGACCCATCACTGCAGCTGTAATCTGTCACTGTTCTCTCTGTTCCCTAAGTTTGACTCTTATTCAATTACCCACTCTTCTTCAGACAGATTCTCAGACATGCCTGCCTTCACTTCTTTTTTTTTAAATGATTTATTTATCTTTTAGAGGGGAAGGGAAGGAGAGAAGGAGGGAAGTATCAATGTATGGTTGCCTCTCATGAGTCCCCTGCTGGGAACTGGCCTGCAACCCAGGCATGTGCCCTGACTGGGAATTGAACTGCAATCCTCTGGTTCACAGGCCTGCGCTCAATCCACTATGCTACACCAGCCTGTGCATGCCTTCACTTCTGATGCACCTTGGGGCTAGAATGTCCTGTCTTCACTTTGGCCTATCACATTTCCCAGCTCCTCCCACCGGGCTCAGCACCACCCCCTCTGTAAAACTCCTCTCAACTGATGTAAAAAGACCCATTCAACTGTTATATTATTTTGTCTAATTTGTATATTTTTGCTTCTGTGATACCTGGTGCAGAGAAGGTAGTTAATAATGTTTGTTTAAAGAATCATGAGAAATAAATGAAGAAATGAATTTGTATTTGTTTTTAGCAAACCTACTCAAGTGTATATCCCTATGTCCTGGTACTATCAGTTACTCTTGTTTGCATTTTCTGTAGTGTTAAGCATTTTGCTATGCATAAAAGACCCCAAAACATTGCTAAAATCTAATTAGGTAAAGAAATAACTGACTTTCAATTTTTATAAATGGGGTTACTAGCAACATGCCTTGCAATGATGCCATGAAGAATAACATAACCTAACTACAGCACACTTCAACTCAACTTCTAGTGAAGCAGTAACACATTTTCTTTTTCTATGGCATCGATTTTGGTATCATGGTAATATTATCCCCATATTATTAGTTGGGGCATTCTCCTGTGTCTATTTTTTTGGAAGAGAATTTAATTAGTATTCATTGGAATTAATTGTTACTATAATTACTCATTAGATGTTTAGCAGAATTCACCAGTGAAGACATCTGGTCCTGAAATTTTCTTTCTGGGTAGCTTTTAAATAATAATTCAGTCACTTTTCTTTGTTATATATCTTTTTGGATTTTCTGTTTTCTTTTGAGTCAGTTTTATTCATCTAAAAGTATTTTCTAATTTCCCTTCTGATACACTTCCTACTAAAGAAATTTTATTTTCAAATTAAAATAAAATTAACCAAATTATACTGTTTAAAATACTATACTGACTTATATCAGTTGTCACAAATCATTCATTTATCATCTTTCTACTTATGATCTTTTGGATAACTTTTTTATTATGCAAACATGTCACTAGAAATGTGTGACAAATAGTAATTACTTTCTTTTGGCATTTAGTTGCTTTCTCTAGCTTTTCATTTTGGAATTTATTTTAGAATGTAAGAGTTCTAATAAAATACTTCTATAATGCAAGTTGGCAAACTTTTTCTGTAAAGGGCCAGTTAGTGGGTATTTTAGGGTGTAGGCCACATATGGTTTCTTTTGCTGCTGCTACTTTTCCTTTTTTAACAACCCTTCCCAAATGTAAAAGCCATTTTTAGCTTGCAAGTTGTCCACATAAAGCATATCTTGGAGTTGGCCAATTTGTTCGTCTAGAGCGTAAGTCATTCTCACCAAGCAGAGATGTGTGGGAAACCTGAGAGGGATGGGTTTTAGTACTGCTTATTATAGAGACCAAACTTAAAGTCCCAGACTTTAATTTTGGAGTGTTATGTATATAAAGTTTACCTCAGAAGGCATTTCATAAGTCTCATTGTCAGGATCCCCGGGCATATCTTCCAGAATCCCTTCCTGTGGAGCTCCTTCTTCACTCTAAATTTAAGTGGAAGCACAAAACCTATATGATGAAGTCCCATTTATCGGTTTTGAAAGTCACAAACATTTGGAAAACATCTTATGTACAATACTGGCATGGATGTCATAAAAACGGCACTCTTGAATATCACTACTGGCATTCTAAGCTATACAATGCCTTTGGAAAAACATTGGGACAATGTGTTTATTTCTCCTAAATATGAACAATTTTTTTGCCCAAGCAATCCACTGTCCGGGAGATAGTTCAAAGCTACAGTCCAAAGATGGTTTTTATAGGATCAGTGACAACAGTAAAAAGTTGTTAACCTAAATGTTCAGTGGATGAAGAAGAGCTAGGGATATCATCATTCACCAACTCAATAGATAACTAAGACATGTATTAATGTGACATGAGAATTCCATGACAAAACAAGAACATATTTATGACAAAATGTCAGGATAAAAAGTACTGCGCATATCATGGACACACCCTGTGTAGAATTCAGATGCAAAGGTAAAACAATTGAAAGAAAATACAATGAATTATTAAAAGTACATTTTGTTGAGTAGTACTTTTTTACTTTTTTTTTACTTTTTAAATAAATTTTAAGTTATAACCACTTATGATGTAAAAGCATACATATTTGGTAATGTATTTTAAATTATGGCATATAATTTTTTTCTGAAATTTCAAGATTTAAACTATATATATTTGGAGAAAGAAAATCAAATACATGGTCAGTTTTTCAGGTCTCTCCCCTTAGAAATAGGATACCACAAAATTCAATCTGAAACGATTGTGATTTTATTATTCTTCATTAATCACCCTTTGCTGTGTTGCATTTATTCCAGGAAAGCAGTTGTAAAAAAGATACAGTTCATTTCAAATGGAAAGAGCAGAGAAGCAGTGTGAGCTTAAATGGATTTACTGAAAGAGATCAAGTAGACCCTCAATCAATGCAGCTATGTCCAAAAATATGCCTGACATAAAGGATGTCTCCTCGTGTCCTCATGTCTTCAGCATGAAGTGACAGGAAGGAGGATAAGGAAATGGCTACGCTGACCTTAAGAAAGCGTCAACCTAATGCTGATGCCTACATTAGTTGCGCAGGGCAGTTTACAGCTCATCCTCCCTGACCACCTTTTTTTATAAACCCAAAAATCTCAAGTTATATACAAAAAATTGAATATAAACCACTCCCCAAATACCTTTTTCTAAATACAGAGTAAAGATGTTGTTTTCATAGTATTTTGCCACCTAGTACAAGTCAAGAATACAGATTCTGACGCATTGTAGTTAGACAAAAGGGCCGTAGCATCACACATCTGAAGCTCATATCCTGAGTCCTCCATATTCCGGATGTTTCGTAATGTTAGACAAGCAACCTCAGTTTTCTCTAAGCACAAACAGCCTTAATAATAAATTGAGACAGCAATTTACCTCTTTTAATGGGGAGGACCAATAACATTATTAATTCTCTCTATATGTAACTTTTAGAGATAGTCAAGTATGAGAAAAATAGGTAAATTTCCTGTTTCCATGTATTTTTTAAACTAACAAGTAGAGACTTCTTTTTCTAACCTGCTAGAGAATTTTATGTAGACCGGACAAGTAAATATGGTAGAACTGACTTGTTTGCTGTTCAACTGTCACAGATGAGGTCTACTGTAAAACTAAAACTGGTGACTGTTACTGTGTGTGTGTGTGTGTGTGTGTGTGTGTGTGTATTTTGGTGTGTCCGTGTATGTTCTTCAACATTCAGCCAAGTAACGTTGGGTGTTGCTTATGAATTCTTTGGCTTGATTGATCATGCATTGGAAGCAAGTGAAATCCACCCATGTTAATTTTAAATACAGATTAAGTCAGGTGGCGAGATCATAACAAAAGTATGTGCATTTCTGAGCATGCGTTTACCTAATCTTTTGAAAATTATACTTTATCACTTATTTTAAACTACATACATAAACTACATACAATTGTACTCATATATGTAACCAGTTTATGTACTTGAGAAATTATCTTATAAATCAAAAATATAAAAGAATTATAAAACTGGCCTAATTATAGGGCCAGGGTTTGAGAAACCACAGAGGTAATGCTAATACAACATTAAAAGAGAGATCCAATAAGTGATTAGGGAGAAGGTAAGCTACAAGAATGAAGATACATAAACAAATGGAAAAAAGAGGAAATAAAGATATAAGAATGAACAATCCAAGACAAATTCCAAGATATTAAATATTATTCCAAGATATTCCAAGATATTCAATAATTATAAAATATCCAAGATATTTTATAATTATTCAATAATATCTCAGTAAATTATATCCAAGATATTATCTCTCAGATAATATCCAAGATATTTTATAACTATCTATGTTTCACAAGAATAGGCACCTACTTTCAGAAATGTTTACTCACTAAAACAATAAAATATATGTTACTTTCACAAGTCTGATTCTGGAAAATGAGATGATTGATTTCATTAAAATAAAAATGCATTTATTTTTAATGACTTAAATATTATTAACAATTGTGAAGATCTTAAATAACTGCATTATATTACATGAAGTGAAGGCAGCTTACAGATCTCTGAGGCCAACTAGCGTGGGCACATCTTCCCAGGGAAGCTTGGCCTTAGAGGAGTTTAGTGATTTACTCAGAGTGAAACTGGCAGAGGTGACTTCAGAGACTGTGCTCTTAACCACTGCCATGAGAGTGTTGATATTCAAAAGTGTTTTCTTTAATCAAATTATCTATAGATTCCAGTAATTGAGAGGGAAAAAGACATTCTATTGTGTCCTTGATTAGCCTTGGTCTAGGCCTTTAAGATCCACTTAAGAATCTATTACTGGTAAACAAAATTCTTATAATTTTATTTCTGAAACACACCAAAGAAGTCTACTCACAAATATTATGATTCTCGAAACATAAGTAGCCTCTGCTCTATGGTATCAGGTCCTCCGAGGCCAGGTTCTATTTCCCTGCCTCTGGTTAACAATCCTGAACCAGGGGAACTTTGCTTCCAGCCTCTACAAAGAAAGTCATGCAAGGCAGAGGTAATCAGAATAAATCCCCCCTAGAGTCTACAGACCCTTCCATTTCACTGGCCTTCATGGCTGTCACAGACTCAAAGGGAGATGCCAAGAAGCATTCATGATTCAAAATTTGTTCTTTGGCAAATCCCTACTCCCCTGACTAGCAGTAAATGCAATGAGGCTATGATCAGGACCCTCTCCTTAATTATTGAAAATACTGCAGAATCTGCTCCTAAAGCAGTAGCTGCCCTACAAAAATCCCTAGGTTCTCTCACAAAAGTTGTTTTTGATAATAGGATAGGCCTCGATTCTCTTTTAGCTGAAAGAGTGAGGTGTCTTTGCTGTGGGAAAGTTGAGACTGAGCTCTGTAAAATCACAAAACAATTCCACTGGCTTAAGGAAGTGACACCTTCACTGGAGTCTTTCTCCGATGTCTTTGATTCTGATTAATTTGTGCCTTGGGGACCATGTCTCCAAAGTGCACTGCAGGCATTGGGGATGATCCAGTTTATAACCATAGTAATGTCCCTGATGCACTGCATTTTCTCAAAGGTTTCAAATGTGTGTTTGCACTTGTTCAGCACCAAGCATATGATCTTATTAAGAATAGCACATAAGAAGCATATAGAATGACCAGTTTAAGGAATATAAACCTTAAGCTGTGACCTTCGAATAACACACAGATTTTGCAAAAAACACAAGAACCCCAAAGCCGTAACAGGGAGTAGTGCTAATGCCTTAAATCTTTGATCAGGTCTTCCATTTAGGCTGAGAGTCTGATCAAAGGGGTACCATGCCCCAAATGAATATGCTTATGCTAAGTCCCATGGCATCAAACAGACTTTAGCCCTCCAAGTAATTAAACCAGTCAATCAGGAAATCACCAGATCAGCACTAATCTGCCTGATGTCTATGCCACGCCCTAAAGGAAAGTAACCTTTTAATAACCAATATGCTTTTTAACCCAAGTATAATTTCCTTATTTCTATTCCCTTCTGCTTATAAAAGTCTCATTTTGTACAGCTGTTTGGAGATCCTTTCTATCTGCTGGATGGGATACTGCCCAACTGGTTTTTTCTCACCTGAACTGTTAAATACATCCCAGTTTGCCTATTAACAAATATAGATTAATACTTTGTGTAACAAAATTATTTTTGTTCAATTGCATGCCATATTTTATTATATATTTAATGTAACTTACAATGGAGATAAAAATTGCTTTCCCAAACCACCTTCATATCTAAAACCTACACTGATCTGTCATCCCTGTTAAACATGCATCCTAGGGTCCTGTGAGTGTGTGATAATTACCCAGCATCACTGTATGTTCGTAAACTCTGTGGCATCATTTGGTACAGACTATAGCAATTACCTGCTGTCAGTGTGAAGTCTCTCATTTTGAAGTCTGTAAAAGACTGTTGGCAAATGGTCAGATTTTCTAAAGTCTCTGAGACACACTCAAAAGTGGTATTTATAACAACAGAGCTTCAATCACTACCAGGCTTTTATGCCTCAAACATTTAAAGCAGCAGAGGCGCTCTTCTCCCCACTTCTCTTACACTGCGAGGTGCTTTGTGTGGAACCATCATTTCCTGCACTGTGAAACCATTGTCAAATAACGCAACAGCTCAAACAATGGGGATGGGAGAGAGAGAGTAATCCTAAAAATAAATGAAGAAACTAAACAAAGAACTCTAACTAAAGAGGGAATAAAAAGCTTAATTTCACACTCATCTTAAAGAATCCAACATTTCTGATAGGAAATCAAGCACAGAACTTCTGTTTAAGTGAAAATAGAACATGCCCTGGCTGGTGTACCTCAGTGGATTGAGTGCAGGCCTGCGAACCCCACTATTGCCGTTCGATTCCCAGTCAGGGCACATGCCTGGGTTGTGGGCCAGTTCCCAGCAGGGGGACTCATGAAAGGCAACCATACATTGATATTTCTCTCCTTCCCTCCTCGCTAAAGATAAATAAATAAAATCTTTAAAAAAATAGAACAGCCCTGGCTGGTGTAGCTCAGTGGATTGAGCACGGGCCTGCAAACCACATGATCGCAGTTCGATTCCCAGTCAGGGCACATGCCTGGGTTGCAGGCCAGTTCCCAGCGGGGGACTCATGAGAGGCAACCATACATTGATATTTCTCTCCTTCTCTCCTTCCCTTCCCCTCTAAAGATAAAGAAATAAAATCTTAAAAAAAATAGAACAGACTTTTCAAAAACATGCAAAAACCCTTTTTGAGATGAAGAGTATGCGATGGGTACAGATAGTTTATTTTACTAACAGCAGCACTGTTTATGTTATCAAAAACTAAAAAATGGAGTAGGCAGGTATGAGAATCTTGTTTAAAAGCTTAAAATATATTCAGTTTGAAGGGAGCAAAGGGCATCTGATTAAAAAATCAGATTGATTTCAATTAAAAACAGTTTTATAAAGAAAAAATTTTTTTAGATTTTTTAAAATTTATTTTTAGAGAAAGGGATGGAGAAAGAGGGACAGAAACATCAGTGTGTGGTTGGCTCTTGCATACTCACTACTGGGGACCTGGCCTGCAACCCAGGCATGTGCCCTGATTGGGAATCGAACTGGTGACCCTTTGGCTTGCAGGCCAGTGCTCAATCCGCTAAGCCACACCATCAAGGGCAGAAATTAAAATTTAAAAAATAACTTAGAACAAGTACTTAATCTTTAAAACCAAAACAACATAAGTAGTTCAGAAATGCCACTATATTTTGTATTAATATTATGTATAGATATGAATATATATAAAGAGTAATGTAATGATCACCTTTACTGTTACCAATATAGAAAGTGTTTAAATGCATTCTAGTATGACACAAGAAATGATGAAAATTAGCACACTCTGGTATAACCCAAAGAATAATAGTCATGCTAAAGAGACATTAAATGAACCCCCATTTCTTCCCAATTTTGTATGGTTTAATTAAAATTTAATTTTTATTGTTGGGTAAAATACAGTACTGGTTTAGATCTAGGGAAGAATTAAAGTGATGAATGGAATTGTTTAGTCAAGACTCTACACCTTTAGGAATGTATGAAATATGGCAGAACCAGCACTAATGGCTAGGGGCCTTGTGGTTGGAGTCCATTGAACAAATCTGTTCCTTTCAAGGCAGTTATATAGATAGGGGGCAAAGAATTGCAACATTTACTTATGCAATGAGATAGATGTAAAAGAGATAGGTAAACAGAAGGGTATGGCATCAGCAGGAATTAAAGCGTGATAAGCCTGGTACAGTAAGAGACAAGTTTGTAATTACGGTACTTTGAATGTTTTTGCACTGCTATTTCAATATAGCAATATTTAAGATTGTGTTAACTTTCATCAAGATAAACCATTTCAAGTTCTGATAATGTAGCATCCTGTTGCATTTTAGATGTCCTAGTTCATAAGTTCTACCAACATTTACTACTCACTTGTATGAGACATACTCTAGGCTGAGGGAAAAACACATACAGACACACATACTACACTGGACCACGGACGACCTCTGAGGCTACCTCCTGAGACTTTCTTGAATCTCCTGAGTAAAATGTTAATTATAGCATATAATGTTCACCATAAATTGTTTATGCTGCAATAAGTAAAATGTAGCAAGAAGGCTGAGTGAATACACAGCTTCTGGTCATCTGCTAGGCTTTCTGGTTGGTAAGGTGACCTACCCTCATCAGCTGTGTGCTATATCTACTCAGATTGTACCTCAGGAGGTTAACAAACTACTCTGTCATCAACCATCTGGATCATTTGAGATTAGTCGAGTAAATGGTCATTATTAAGTCATGTAGTAAACATATCATACTCTACGTTGTTCATACATACAATGAAACCTCAGATTTAAAATGTATGTCTATTTTAATTAAACGACACTTTTAGAAAAAACAGTCCCCCCTAGCTATTCATGCTCTACTTAGGATAATCTACTAGCATATTAGTTACTTTCTTGTCTTTTGCCTTTCTAACTATTTTTTGGTCTTGACAGTTGTCAAGAGGATGGGGCAAGAGGAAGGGACAGAGAGAGAGGGAGAAAAAAAGACAGAAAGAGGGGGAAGAAAAGGGAGGGAGGAGGGGGGGAAAGGGAGAAAGGAAATATGAATTGAAAGCTCTTTAACCATTTTTAAAAGGTTTGAGAGTGGAGAAGAGAGTAAAGCTTCTATATTAAATCTATTTTGGGGTTAGTTTTTTGTGTTATTTATCTATATTACCCATGAACCCAGTTTTGAATACATTCAACTGTAAATTACAAAATAATTGATCTATAAAAAATTTTTAGAAGAAATTTTCATTATACAGCAAAAAAAGGTAATGTTTTGTCTTAAATCTTCCTTCCCTTTGGTAAATATAACCAGCAGCTCAGAGACTGCAATTTTTGCGACAATGCTGTGCAATTAGATGACTCACCTAATAAGAGGTCAGGACACAGAAACAGTAACCCCTCCCCCTCCCTTATTTGGACATAGGCCTAGTTGCAAATACTAATACACAATGGGAAGTCTGGGTATAAACTACTTTTCGGTTTCATATCTAAATGTTAATGGCTCTCCGCCATGGATAAAAATGCTATTATGTATGTTCACTGTTATGTATGCTTATTATTTTAAGTTTGCATCATAGGATTTTTGAAAATCAGCCCCTTGGGTTGATTGAACAAAACATCAGAGTGGGTCAAACCAAGAAATACCTACTACCCTTGTGTTGAGTTCAGAAGTCATTTCATTTCATCTTTGCAAATGCACTGATCTATGGAGGCAAGTCTTACAACTAGAATTAGTGGGGGAAAGCAGATTTTCACAAAGAAGTAAGGAACCTGTGTCTGTATTTTAGGGAACATAGGGAATGCTAAAAGGCTCATGTGAAGAGAAAATCTGCTGTCAAGACCTTAGTGAGTCAGAGTCCAGGTGTTTCCTTTAAAAACTGGTGGGGAATTGGTCTTAATATCTGACTGGGAGAAAATATTTCAGGCAAAACAAATTACTTACGCTAAAGGTGACTAGGACTTATAGAGCTGTAAAGCAGACAGTGAACATGATAGCTTGAAGATCAGTGCCTATGAGACCCAAGAGAGAAATCTTAAAGGGCAAGATAAAGCTGTGTCTTCTTCATGTCAGAGAGGAAAGACTGGGAGAGGCCAGGAGAAAGCCAGCACTGGAGCACAGCACACTCAGGAGCATGTGGTAACCTGAGGTTCTAGGGGGTCTTCTCACTATTGAGAAGAGATGTGCATCACATGTGCAGGGCTCTCTTCAAGTGGATCTCGGCCCTCAATTGGAATACCTTTGCTTAGCATCCATGACAGTAGGTGGGAAGGGAATGACACCCTACAGATCACAGTAGTTAATTTCAATAGTTATCGCAATTATTATGCCCTGTAATTTTTTTCATCTTTAAGCTTTTCACACAAGTTGTGGTTGCTCTTTTCTCTGGGTTACTTAGAAAAAGATTTCTCTGAAAACCTCTATCCATGTCTCAACAGATCTGAGATAAAAGGGAATCTGTAAGATTATCAAGAAAGATAATGAGCTGGACATATTCTTACAGGGCCATTCAAATGAAATATTAAGATGCTCAGTTTTCCATCTTACTCTTACATAAAATAATAATACTAGGTAAGCTTTATTTAGTGCTTACTCTGTACTGGGTACTGTCCCAAGAGTTTCACATGCATTATTGATTAAAAAAAAAACTATGAGGAAGTTAATTCTATTATCTTTATTTTATTAATGAATGAGCAGAGGTAACCAGTTTGGCTCTACAGCCAGTACCCCTAGCTATTATGCAATATTGGTCAAGCTTCTGAAATAAAAAACCAACTTCTTACTAAAAACATTAAGTTGAGCTACTTGTATAGGTAAAATTAAGATAAAAAAATTAATAATCTCAAAACACAACGTAAAATATTTTATAATTAAATATCTAGCTATCTCTACCATGGAGCAATTTGTCATTTTTATTAGAAAAAGTAAGAGGCTAAAAGAAATATATAAATATATATTTATTCATATATAAATATAAATGTATATTATATATTTGTATATAATACATACATCCATGTTACATATAATATATATTATATATATTTATTTTACATAAATGTATATATACACACATACATATATACAAACACATACATCAGAGATATATTTACAAGGGTAGAAAACAAACATATATATACCACATAGCTATTAAATATGCAAATGCTAAATGCTTAACTTTTTGTTTCAGGGAATAAATAGCCAAATTTACTGCATAGCATTTTTCTGGTTTTGAACTTCTCATTAGAATGTTTTCAAAGAGAGTAGAAATGATTAAATCATCAGAAATAATTTTCTCATTTTCCCCCTATATATGTGGCACAGAATCTAGGTTTTTAGAGTGGTTTGAAATATCATTTGAGTTTCTTCATTCCTCCCGATGAACCAATATAACTTTTACCTGAGTCACATGCCTTATCTTCACACTGCAAATGGGAATCTTAAGCCCCTGCACAAAGTTCATGGGGCAGATATACTTAGTATGACATTTGTTTGTTTACATTGTTGTATGCCACTGAGAATTTGAAGGAGAATAAAAGATTATATTCTCATCACACAAATGAATACCCTTTGCTTTGTCTAGCTTTGTCTGTTTCTTTATTTAATTAAGCAATAAATGCTTTTGTTCATTTAATTAGTTTTAAATCATCCATTATTTCTGGATTACTTTATTAATCTCTCAGTAAATCAATGTAGAGCTCTGTATTTAATTTCTTCAACCATTTTTCTTTTTTAAATTTGATTCATTTATATGTCCCTTTGGTTTTGGTTGAGTAGGAACTCCTGATTTCTGTATCAGAAGGAGAAAAATAGAGAATGCACAGAATATTCTGTACTTAAGATGCTGCAGCTGTCTCTCTGTTGCAAAAGGGAGATGGGGTGACTGGTTTCATGGTGCCTGTGTGTGTGAAGGAAAACTATATATTGAGGAGGATCCCTGAATTCTGTCCCTGGTAAGGAACTCAAACTGGTTACACAATCACTCTAAATACCTTGAATCACAGTCCCCACCCTCCAACAACTGTACACAATATTTGTTGTTTGAAAGACAAGGAGAAAGTACACTTTTAAGAGCATGGGACTTGGTAGCCAGCTGACTTAGTGGCAGATGGATTCCATGAGATTCTGAGCAATTTAGAGGCCTGAATGGGAAAATGGTAATAATAAAAACTTTCTTAGATTGTTGTTGTATTAAATAAGTACATAAAATAGTGTATGATTACCAGTATACAAAAATACTAAATGTTTGCTGATCATGCATTTTACTCTCTTAGCCTTTTACTTTTGTCATCTAAGTATACCAATAAATGTATATCATGCATATTACCCATTGTTGTATTTTCATTTTATTGCAGATTTTATTTTTAGAGCTTCTTTAAAAACTTTATTTTTAAAGCTTTTCTTGGAAAATATTGGAATCAAATTTTTTTTGAGAATGGAAGCATTTACCTTATCTCATCAATAAGCTATATTTGCTGCTCCAGTGGACCTTCATATTTTACTTTCCACAAACTGATGCATCACCCTCTTCTTTGTTCCCTTTCTCTCAGCTGTCTAAAACCACAGCTGCAAACTTTCAGCACCAAATGATAAATGAACCCTGCCAAGTCCTGAGTATATCTTAGCAACATAGATAATAAGCGAATGCTACAGAGCTTCAGCATACATGCAGCAAATACAGTGTCTAATTATTTTAAGCTGAAGGCTTATGAGCAGAAGAGATATTATATTCGGACCATATCAAGGGTGAGAAATATTCTCAGCACTAGTACTGGAGGTCCATTGTACTTTGCTTGACATTTATAATGCTGGTAAGAAGCACCTCTTGTCCTTGAAGTACCTCACTTCTCATAATTGAAGCAAAATCAGATACCTATAAAAAGTCACCTTTTTTCCATTGTAGACTCTTTGGGTCAACCTCAGAAAAGGGTCGGTACTGTACTGGTAAAACTCTGGACTGCTATATCAATCAATTATAATCTTTACATAGGAAACACAACATTGGGGAAAATACAGAGTACTAAGATCTTAGAAATACCAAATACCAACAGTATGTGACATTAGTGTATTTGACAATATGTCACAATAACTGGTAACACTATGACTAGCTTCTAAAAATGTGCAATAGGTCTGTGTTAAAGGGGCTATAAGATTTGGGAAGGTGACCATAGAACTAACATTGTTTTGTACTAAGAATTGATGTAATGACATTTTTCTGATATTATTTATCAATAAGAGCCTCCAAATTATAATAAAAAACTGTGAAATAGAGAGTGTTATTTCCCTACAGTATCATTCAGACAGAGTTTCCATATATTTTGTATTATGTTGCCACCAAACATGCGATCTTATTGCTGTTACTAACCTACCTGTTCAACTAATCAAAAGAAACAAATTAGCAGTATGAACCTAAAACATACTTATTATGTATAGTGCATTATACCAGAACTGTAGAATGTACATGCTGTACAAGAGATGGTCCCTTCACCTCAACCTGCCTCAAATCTAGGTAAATAAATGAGATACACAAAAGCCAGATAACACAAGGTAGTAAATGTGATACAGGGCATAAGGAACGTAAAAGTAAAATGTTCAGAATGGGGTGGGGTAACGTCTGGCTTGAGCACACACCATCGGAACTGGGTCTGAATGTTTTTGTGATGAGTGGGAGCTTCAGAGAGTGGACATGTCCTGGACAAAAACGTAATGGCAGGGGAGTGAATGACTTTTATCTGGCTAGAGAATAGGGTGTGGAGATAGACGACTGCCCTGGAGTTTGAACATATAAGAACTGTTCTGTGTTGTCATGGGAAGAAGTTATAGAATACAGAGTTTGAGGAGGAATGTTCTGGCAATGATGTGCAGAAGAGTCTGGAAGGAAGGAAAGCAGAGATAAATGGGGAGTGTAGGCAATCTATCCCGGCCATAATCCAGACAGAGGGGATGAGGTGACTAGGGGAGTGGGAATGGAATAGGAGCGAAAGGGATTGGTGTTGCGAGATATTGTAGAAGATGAAAGAATGGAGTGCAGCAACTATTGTTAAAGGATTGTGATAAGTCTGAGACTTTATCCTACTCACAAACTAAAACGTTAGCCTGTCAGTTTCACAGATGCAGGCCAAAGAGGCAGGGCTCTTGGATCAGAGAAAAATGTCTCTGGTAGTAAACAGCAGTGATAGAGCAGACTAACAGCAGAGTATCATCATTTTTTAAAGCTGATTCCCTAAGTGCCATTTCCCATGGGAAGTTCAGGTGACACCTACACAGCCAGTGAGTCGCCTTATAGAATAGAAATCCAGGGCTAACTTAACCTGGGTCTTCTGTACTAATGGTAAACACATCTCTCCTTTGCTCCAGAGACACTCTCTCTAAACCAAGGCTGTGAGCACACCTACCTGCCCTGTTCTTTAGAGGAGGGAACTATTTCTATCTTCCAGGTATGTTTATGATATAAAAATCCTTGAAATACTATCTCAAACAAAATTCTGTCAGTGCCTTTCTTGCAAAATGTGCAGAAATATGAGACCCTTGGTTTTTCAACACTGCTCGAACATGAACAGATAATACAGGACAAGAGGTAAAAACAATTAGGTTTGACTTGGACTGATTAGGAAAGTGGACACTTATTATTAGCACTAAAGAAAAATAGGGCAAAGCAGGTTTTAAGGCCAAAGTCGTCTTTTATGTAGAGTCTGAGGTGTCCCCATAAATATATGTTGAAAATGTGAGATGAGAGTTGAGACTTCAGAATTATAGATAGATAAGGTGCATATATACTACGGAATACTACTCAGCCATAAGAAAAGATGAAATACATTTGTGACAACATGTATTGACCTTAAAAATATTATACTAAGTGAAATAAGTCAGTCAGGAAAAGCTAAAAATCATCTGATTTCAGTCATATATTGGGTATAAAACTGAAACTCATAGATAAACTGCATGGTTGTTATTTACCAGAGGGAAGGGGGGTGAGGGTAGGAAAGGGTAAAGGGTGCCAAATACATGGTGAGGAAAGATTATTTTTCTTTGGGTGGCAGGCACACAGTGGAATTCACGGATATTGTGTCAGAAATGTACACTCGAAACCTATATGACCCTATTGATCAGTGTTGCCCCAATAAATTTAATTAAAAATAAAAGTGAAAAAAAGCATAGATATGTTCTGAATATTTACTTCATAAAGGTATTTGAGGAAGTCAGCAGAGTTCACAACTAAGAGAAAAAGAGGCAAAAGAAGGAAAACAATGTGTCATTACCTGAGCAACCTTTCTAGTTAGGAGACAAGGGAGGTGACAGAGCACAAAGTAAGGGATAGAGAATGACACACAGGCAACAGTATCTTTCAGAAGCTAAATGAAAAAGGCCATTCATTAACTATTGCCATACAACAAGGTGTTTCATGCACTGAAAAAAGAAAATGAGGACGAGAGCCACACATGTGCACTTTCAGTACTAAGTGTTTTATGCATGGGGGTGCATATGTGTTTAATAACTGTTTAAGTTTGTTGAACAATCTAGAAAAAAATGGAGGGAGAATTCAGATTTCAGGGGATAAAGGAATAAAAGCAAGACTACTGAAGGCTGTGATGGTGACAACATTTTGAGAAGTTGTAAGTAGAGAAAGTTGTTGGGATAATTAATTTTGAGGGTGATAGAATTTGTGATGAGCAGGCCTTTTGTTCTTGGGCTTGTTGTTTGTTGTGCTTTCTTTCTAAAGAAATGAAGGGACTTGTTAGTGATGTCAGTACAAGTAGAGTTTTATGGTACAAGGCAGAGAAGGGCTGGCCTTGTACCTAGAGCAAGATCTCAAAGGAGGGGAAGGAATGCAATCAAGAACATAGGGGTTGCTTACTTTAAGGAAATGCGGGACATGTCAGCATGCACATGCAGCTGTAGGTGGAGATGAGGGAGTAGAAAGGAGTCTGCCACACACTCTACTTTCTAAGTAAAATAGGTCATGAGATTATAAAGAAAGAAATTTTCAGGAAACATTTATTTATTAAATAATTTTGTAGGTTGTTAATCATCCCATTATACTGATGAGAAACATGAATGTCAGAGATTGCATTTTTGCCTAAAGTCACAAAGATGATTGATAGTCAAAATGGGTTCAAAATAGACTTCCGGCCAAGATGGAGGCATAGGTGGAAACACTGTGCCTTCTTGCACAACCAAGTTTAAAGACAACAAAGTTTTAGTAACAAAAACACAACCAAAACACAGAAAATTGAACTGTACCGAAGTCTGACGACAACACACCATTCAGTTAGACCAGTAAGACAGACGGAGTCAGTGGCTGGTGGAGCAGGGTCATGCAGAAAAAAGTGGCTAGACCGTACTGACCCAGGTGTGCAGGCAGCTGCTGGTAGATCCCAGGTATGGGGTGGCAATGGGCAGACCCAGTGAGGGTGCAAGGCGGCTGGCTGACCGTGGTCACACATTCACACTCAGATAAGCCAGGCAAAGGAACGAGCAGTGAGACAGACCGTGCAGGCTAGGGCCCCAGCGTTGGGAATTAAAGCCTTAAAGCACCAACTGGAAAAATTCTCAGGGTCGAGGTGCTGGAAAGAAGCTCCCAGGCTCACAGAAAGTTTGTTGGAGAAATCCACAGGGTCCTGGAGGGTGCACAGGCCCACACACCCAGGAGCCAGCACCAGGGGGACCTCGGTTTGCTTGCGGGAAGCAGCAGAAGGGACCAAAATCTGAGAGAGAGTGGAACAAACACCATTGCCCCTCTCTGACCCCACCCCCACATACAGTGTCACAACCCAGAAACTGGGTCGCCCTGCCCTGGTGAACACCTAAGGCTCTGCCCCTCATACGTAACAGTCGCCAACAGACCAAAACATTATGGCTCAGAAGAAGAACAAATCAAAGCCTCAGAGCCAATACTTTTAAACAAAAAAGAGATAGCCAGCATATCAGATGCACAGTTCAAAATATTAATGATCAGAATACTCACAGAACTGGTTGATTTTAGTCACAAATTAGAGGAACAAATGAAGGCTAAACTAATTGAAATGAAGGGAAATGCACAGGAAACCAATAGTAATGGAAAGGAAACTGGGACTCAAATCAAGGGAGTGGATCAGACGGAAGAAAAAAAAAATGACCAAACAGAAAAGAATGAAAAAACAAGAATTCAAAAAAATGAGGAGAGGCTTAGGAACCTCCAGGGCATCGTTAAACATTCCAACATCTGAATTATAGGGGTACCAGAAGGGGAAGAGGAAGAGCAACAAGTGGAAGACTTATTTGAACAAATAATAAAGGAGAACTTCCCCAGTCTGGCAAAGGAAATAGACTTCCAGGAAATCCAGGAAGCTCAGATAGTCCCAAAGAAATTGGATCCAAGAAGAAACACACCAAGGCACATCATCATTACATTAGCCAAGATTAAAATGAAGGAGAGAATCCTAGAAGCAGCAAGAGATAAGGGGGCAGTTACCTACAAAGGAGTTCCCATCAGACTGTCAGTGGATTTCTCAAAAGAGACCTTACAGGCAAGAAGGGGCTGGAAAGAAGTATTCCAAGTCATGAAATCCAAAGACCTACATCCAAGATTGCTCTATACAGCAAAGCTTTCATTTAGAATGGAAGAGCAGATAAAGTGCTTCTCAGATAAGGTCAATTCAAGGAGGTCATCATCACCAAGCCCTTATTATATGAAATGTTAAAGGGACTTATCTAAGAAAAAGAAGATAAAAAATATGAACAGTGAAAGGACAGCAAACTCACAGTTATTAACAACCACACCTAAAACAAAAGCAAACTAAGAGGACAGCTAGGTCAGGAGCAGAACCACAGAAATGGAGATTACGTGGAAAGTTAGCAACAGGGGAGTGGGAGGAGGGGAAGGGGGGAGGAGGTACAGAGAATAAGTAGCATAGATGGTAGGTAGAAAATAGACGGGGGAGGGCAAGAATAGTATGGGAAATATAGAATCTAAAGAACTTGTGACACATGGACATAAACTAAAGGGGGAATGGTGGGGAAGGGGGTTTGCAGGGTAGAGGGGAATGAAGGGGGGGAATGGGAAAACTGTAATGGCATAATCAATAAAGTATTTTAAAAAGAAAAAAATGGGTTCAAAATAATGTCACTCTTATGCCAAAGATGAGTTTTTACAATGGAATACTATGCAGAAGAGAGAGAAAAGGAGCTCCTACCCTTTTCAGCATGGATGGAACTGGAGAGCATTATGCTAAGTGAAATAAGTCAGGTGGTGAGGGACAAATACTATATGACCTCATCTTTAACTGGAACATAATCAACAAAAGAAAAAGGCAAACAAAATATAACCAGAGACATGTAAATTAAGAACAATCTAACAATAGCCAGATGGGAGGGGTAAGAGGACAACAGGGGGGAAGGGTTCTCAGCAACTACTATAAAGGGCACATGGACAAAACCAAGGGGGACGGTGGAAGCAAGGGAGGGAGGTGGGTTTGGAGGGGGTGGGGGGAATGGTGGAGGGAAAATGCAGACAACTGTGGTTGAACAAAAATAAAATAAGAAAAAGATGAGTGTTTAATTACTCTGGTGGGATTGTGGTCTTAAGGGAAGTAGAAAAGTTTTATAATGGACTCTGAAAAATAATATAAAATATCAATTAGAAAGAAAGAAAATAACTGCTGAGAAGCAATGAGTGCCAAGTAAATTTGTGGGTATCATTGATTTTTTAATTGAATCAACCAGCCCAGCATCCTGATTTTTCTTTAGCAGACAAAGAATTTAGCCTAACTTTCGAATCTTTCACATGGACTGAATTAGTTGCGAACTGTTTCGCAGCACCAATGTAACAGTGTTCAATAGATAAAGAAGAAAAAAACACCTCTGCCTCAGACAGCTGCTCTACTACTGTCAGAGTTCTCCCTCTGGGGTGACTCCCCAGGCCACATAACTGCTCGGGAAACAAGTAATTTAGGTGGCCCAGCTGTGTGTTACATTAAAAGCCAACTGTAAAGTGTGTGTATACACATATACATATACACATACAATATGTATATATATTTATATAAAAATAAATCATATTTGTGTAGAAAATGACTTCCTATTTAATCAAATTCCTAAGTCACAGGAATAAAATGAGGGTAAGAAAAACAGTAAAAATTTGTGTAGAAGGAGTGTGCAAAATAAATATTCATTCAGAATAATTAAATAGATCTATATCATGTTTTTAAATACCAAAGATCAAATTTAAAATTTTCATCTCACTTTAAAATGCATTATGCACAGTCTCCTTTATATATGTTTTGTATCATGACTTTTTTCTTGTTTCCAAAGACTTGGAATTTTAACTTTAGGGTTGCCTCCAAGTTATGTCTAGGGTGGAAGTCACTTCCATCTCCTTGGCTCAAAGCATGGCCACATAAAACTGTGTGTGGCTTAGCTTTGTTAAGCTATTTAACATATCTATGCGACCATTTAAAGGTTATAGATGTGTTAAATGACCATGTCAGAGGTTAGCTGCAAAGCTGTTGCTATGCAAAAACAGTTCTGTATGTTCCTGCTCCATGTGTCCCTTCTCCCAACTCACACCTGTGGGGGAAGGGGGAAGGACATCTTATATATCTTTCTAGTATTTCCTGGACACCCTGAGTTCTGGACCCCGTTCCAAATCCCTATTTGGGATACCCCTCTTGGCTGCACCCTGTTACATACCCATGCATCCTATCTCTATAGAAACCATGATGTAGGCAGCACAAAGATGATTGTATTAGGAAGTCCACTAGAGCAGAAGAACTAGAGCACATATTTACTTTCCCAGTAGACTCAGCAAATTTAACCTGTGGGAAAATGTCTGACTCTGTCTGGTTTTGAAAAGCAAATGGAATATTTGAGATCCAGTGACAGGGAAGACCCAAGATGGCAGAGGAGAAAGTGGAAGCTACACTAACCTGCCAAGACTAAACTGGGATTACAACTAAATTATAGAAAAATCATTAAGAATAACCAACTGAACATTAGCTGGAGAGAAACCTTATAACCAGTCAGAAGAAACAACTTCACCACAATGAGACTGGTAGGGAGTGTGCAGGAGGCATGACAGGGCTGGCTGGGCTCCCATGGGTGGCAGCTGAAGTGCAGGAGGGGTATTTCAGTGGCCATGAAGGTTCCCCCTGAGAAGTGAGTGGTCTAGACACCAAGCTGGGCTGTCCAGCCTACTGTACCAGAAATAGGAAAGAAACCCAAATAACACAGGACTGTGAGAAGCAGAAGGGTTTCTGTCTACCAGAGAGAGATAGTTGGAGACTCAGAGAGACTTTTAAAGGGCCAGTGCACAAAATTCCACTTGCAGCCATTTACACTGGACTCCAGCAGAAGAAGGGCAGAGTTGCCTAAAGATGCCCGAGAAGAGTCTGGGACTGGTGGCTCTGGGGAGAGAACTAAAGGAAGAGCCACCAGGATCCCTGTGCTGAGTCATTCCCTATACTACAGGAACCAACTTTCCCAGGCAGAGCACTCTTCTCTGAATGGCATCAGTCTGAGGAGGAGCAACAGCCCTACCCGATTGTGCTTGAGCCCTGCTGCTGAGGAGTACAGCTGGAAAACATTCACTAATTAACCCTACAGCACAGTGGCAAACACAAGGCTCATGGGCCAAATCTGGCCCTCCACCTTGTTTTATCTGACCCAGCACCTTATTTCTATCCAGTGGCAGCACTGAGCTCCTTGCCCCCTAGTTAAGGAGTAGTTATATTTATACAGTCCTACATTTGGCCCTTTGAAGGCAACTGTGAGGCTGATGTGGCCCCCAGTGAAGATGAGTTTGACACCCTTGCCCTACAGAAAGCCTGCAAGTAGAGGCAAATCACTGGGAGCTATGAGACTTCAGCTGACCATCCACCAGTTGCAGTGCTGAAAAAAGCCACTCTTGGTGTGCAGCCTGGTTCTTCCTGCACACACCCAGATCCAGCAGAGGGAGCCACGGGCTGTGGACCACTGATAGCTCCAAACAGGCTGCCCAGGGCCAGTCGCAGGCAGAGTTTGAAACAGAGCTGCACCGGAGTCTTGCAGATGTACCTATTACATAGAAACAAGCACACAGAGGCAGCCAAAATGAGAAAACAAAGAAACATGACTCAAATGAAGTAATAATAGAATTCTCCAGAAGAAGGTCTAGATGACATGGAGGCAAGCAATTTATCGGACAGATCGTTTAGAGTATGATTATAAGGATACTCAATAGCATGAAAAAAGACATGAAAACCATAAAAAGGACCATAAGAACTAAAGAATGCAATATCTGAAATAAATAATACCCTGGAAGGAATGAACAGTAGGTTAGATGAAGCAGAGGATTGAATCATTGATTTGGAAGACAAGGTAGAAAAGCACACCCAGGAAGAGCAGCAAAAAAGAAAAAAAAGCATTTAAAATAAGGAGGAGAGCTTAAGAAACCTTTGGGACAGCATGAAGCAGAACATCCATATTATGAGAACACTAGCAGAAGAAGAGGGTGAAAAAAGGATCAAGAACCTATGTGAAGAAATAATAACTGAAAACTTCCCTAATCTGGTGAAGGAAAAAAGACATACAAGTCCAGGAAGCTTAGAGAGTCCCAAACAATTTGGACCTAAAGATCATGATTAAAATGGCAAGACAATGAAAGAACCCTAAAAACTGCAAGAGAAAAGCAGGGAGTTACCTACAAGGGAACTCCAATTAGACTGTCATCTGATTTCTCAACAGAATCATTTCTGGCCAGAAGGAAGTGGTATCAAATATTCAAGGTGATGAAAAGCAAGGACCTACACCCAAGGCTACTTAACCAGCAAGGCTGCCATTTAAAATTGAAGGAGAAATAAGGAGCTTCCCAGACAAGAAAAGTTACAGGAGTCTATTAACACCAAACTAGTATTGCAACAAATGTTAAAGGGCTGCTGGAATTAAAAAAAGTGAAAGAAAAAAGATAGAGAAAAATAGTCTAATAATAAAATGGGATTACATAAGTATCTATCAATAATCATCTTCAATGTAAATGGCTTAAATGCTCCAACCAAAGGCACAGGGTAGCTGAATGGATAAGAAAATAAGACCCATATATATGCTGCCTCCAAGAGACTCAACTCAGATCGAAAGATACACCCAGAATAAAAGGGATGGATATTTTGTGCAAATGGAAAGGAAAGAAAAAGCAGGTGTAGCAGTCCTTATAGCTGACAAAATAGACTTTAAACTAAGGTTATAGTAAGAAACAAAGAAGGACCATACATAATGATAAATAGAACAATCCAACAAGAGAACATACATAAACTTAGGAAACATTTATGCCCCAACATAGGGGTACCTAAATGTGAGAGCCAGTGAATGTTCTAAAGGAAGCTAAGCAAAACAAAAGCCAGGTGGTAGAATTGTGCAGGTGTGTTCATGGGCTTGTGCTCAGAAAATAACAGGTTGGAGTTTCTCTATGATTGTTATTACAACATAATAATTCCTGCCCAGATTGAACAATCCAGTGATTTTAAACCTATGTATCATCACCATCATAGCATAAGTGTTATAAAGTATAAGCTAACTTGCTTCATAAGAAAAATATAAATTTCTGTATAAACAGGTAATAGTTGTTCCTGTCCATCATTCCCTTTCTCCCTGGGTGTAGGGGACCAGTTTGTCTTGGCCTGGCAAATGTGACTCAGCCCTGTATGGAAAACCTACAGATGCGAAGTGGTGGGCAGGAGCCAGACCTTCAAACCGAGTTTTCCTGTGGGAATCAGGCCTAGAAAATACTTACAGACTGTTATGGCTTGCTCTTGCTAAAACTCCCTCACCCTGGTCTAAAGCAACAAATGTGTATTGTTTATCCTCAAGGTAACTTCCAAAGCTTGTGTGAGTTTTCCCAAGGACAGAGCTAATCAGCTCATTGCCATCCCCCTCTGCATGTTATTTTTATTTCCTTGATTGTACCTAAAATGTAGACAATAATGTTCTATGTGATAGATAATAAATCTTTCTTTAATGTAAGACCCAAGGAAAACAATAAAAGCCTGTCTAGGCAAGGGTCGGGGCGCTCCCCTCTTGAGGGGAGTGGCCAAGGCACCCATAGGCACTCTCCCCCTGAGAGAGTAGTCGTGCCTGTTCCCTTTTTCTCCACAGGATTGTTGTTGCCTGTGCATTGATTCTCATAGTCAACCACAACAGGAGGACTCTACTGGACAGGGTCTGCAACACCTGGGATAGGAAATTTAAGCACATCAAAAGAATTCATGGAGTCCTTGAAGCAAGTGTGAAAACCACAACAATCAAATAAATGTTTCCATCAAAACGAGAACAAAAACATGTTAATTTGAAAAAAGGCAGCATGCTATAATAGAGTATCACTGGTTATGAAACTTGAAGCCACTTTCAGTCTATAGATAAATGACTATAACTTGTTTGATCACCTATATTCCATCTGCATAGCCATAAAACGAGACTTTCAAAACATATTCCCACTAGTTACACACAGGAGTTGTATTCAGTGAGTACTACATGCAAAAGCTTAGACCTTTAGTTTTATTTTTTTCATGCCCTCACGCAGACTGTGTTGAATGAGTTAATAAATAAATTAATGAGACTGACATGGGTTAGTTTTAATTATATCCAGAAGAGAAACCATTTCCATAAATTATTTGAAGATGAACCTGCAGATCCATTAACCCTAAATCTCTAACTGATGTCCCAGTTTCACAGGTAGCTATGCAGCCCTGGGTGTTAACTCTGCTCTCTCCTCTCGTCCTCTCTTAAATGTCACAGCTATTTCTGGCAGGTAGGACAACTGCTGTGGTTAGTGTGAACACGCACCACCATGGAGTGCAAGGCAGCTGAGAGAAAAGGCTGCCAAAATAGGGAAATAACACGGAAAAAAATAGGGAGTTGAAAATGTAATACCTATGCATTTGTCTACTTACGATTTATATGTCAGTCAGGTTGGTTTTTTTTTTAAAGAGATGTTTTGAAGATACAGTGTTGCCTCTGGCTGTAGTTAACCCTCTGACCACTTAACACAAAGCAGTGTCCTTGCTTGGTATCACAAAGGACAATTTAGAGCTCAATCTCAAAGGACTTAAGACAGTTTATACACTATCTTGAGGCACACTGAGAAGATAAGGGCTTGCCATATTCAGAAAATACTGCCATTACTTAAGGAACAGAGCTGACAGAATATTCTTCAAAGATTTAGAAAGGTTATGAAGTCAAGCTGGCTTTTGACAAAAACAAAATATTTAATTCAGTTTCTGAATGACTAAATTTATAAAGTCCAGAAATTCATCCAAAGACTTAAGCTTTTTAAAATTATAGTGGGAGAAAACTGAATTTTATTTGCACTATCAATTATAAAATTAAGCAAAAGGGAGGTTTTGTTAATGGATGATTTTAATATTCATGAGTGGGGTGGTTCAGCATTTTCTCATGTTTCCCAGAGCAAAACCACTAATTAATGATCATTTTTACAAGTGGAACATATCCTTGTCTGATACTATATTTTTCTTTGCCAAGAGTTAATGTTTGTTATTTTGAATAAAATGTTTTATTATTCTACTTCACATTTCTATACTTCTACTCAAAATTTTTTTGATTTATTTTTCATTCAGCCCTCTTATTCTCATTATGGACTTTTAAAAGCCTGGTTTAGCATATTGAAACTCTCCAACTGTGACTCAATAATGTTTTCATTTCTAGGGATTCCTCTGACATTAGGCTGACTTTGTGAAGCATAAACATCAATATGAAAAAAAAGGTTTCTAAAATAATGTGTCCAAATAAAAATGAGAGGTCAAATTTTGCAGGGTGTTTGTGTCTTAAAAATCTCCCTGCTGTAATTATCCGAAGCCCTTGGCTAGATAATTATTAAGGGACTCTAGCAACTGTCCCTTTTCTCTACAGAGATCACCACATTAATTAAGAAAGGATCGCTGGAGATGGGTTGCTGTTTTGCATCTTTAAGCAATTTTAGTTCTTCATTGCCAAAGGGGAAACATGAAGAATAAGGTTGCTTCTTTGTCAAATTTTCTGATATACAGATATTCCTAAATCGATCTCTGGAATGTGCCTTAGTCTTATTTCTGCATATTTTTAAAAAAGAGGTAAGAATTGTGCATATATTTTATAACCGGTCATGTGCTCATCTGATTTCAATCGAGCTAGTAAAAAATATGAATCAGGTGCTTGCAATAAAGATGCTAAAGATGGCATCACACTCAAAGGTGTGAAACCGTAGTGAGACAGGATGCAAAGCCCTAACTGATTAGCCTGAGAGTGCCACAAATCCACCTGCAGGTGGCTTCCTGTGTTAGTGTGGTGATGGGAGAGCCAAGTTCCTGGCTGCAGAAACACCAGCCAAAGTACATTCACTCCTAGACTTGGGAGGGTGCCTTGTTACACTGTGCTGTGTTGAAATAAAAATATAAACAAAAGCAAGCAAAGTGAGTGATAACTCTTTCAGTTTCCTCACCAATTTCCTTAATTACTGCTTTCTAAGGCCAGCTCACATGCTCACTAGAAGAGGAAGGATTTAAGAATACCCTTAAAAGTCAAAGTCACAGGATGACCTAAAGTCTCCACCAGCTGCCTATTTTTAAATCCCAGAGCAACACACACACCTAGTCAGTGCTTCATAAATACTTATCGAATGGCCACAACTGGCTTACGAGCTCTTCCATGACATCCTCTGTCAGAACTAGTCTCTCTCCTACGTGCTCCCTAAAACTCGCCTCATGGATCTAGTTCAGCGTGACCGCTGTGTTTTGAGATCACTGGGGTGGATGAATATCCATGGCTGGGCTGTGAGATCCTAACAGATGCAAAAAACAAAGCAAAACAAAAAGAATGAATAAATGGATATGACACCAGTGGAGAAGACAGAAAATCAAGAGTAACTAAATGGTAAACTCACTTAAACTGTTTTTAAATAGGAATCCCTCCATGACGGATAGCAGAAATGGGGATTCAGAACAAAGTAAAAAGAGATACTACTGCCCCATAAAGATGCCACAATTTGTTACATACTAGGTTAAAATTGCTATTAAATTTTTATACCACAGTTTATGTCTCATTTATTTTTCTACCTTTTTTATATAGCTAATTATAGAGCATTAAGACCAACACGCACAAACACTACCTCAGGTACTTGTTATAAATGTAGACTCCTAGGCTTTATCCCTGAACTGTTTAATCTGAATCTTTGGGGGCAAACCAACAGGAATGTGAATTTTAAAAATCAGTTGATTAAATGGGATTATTATTTCTTTTTTTATCTGCCGTTGGAAAATTTGACGTAAGTATTGGCTGGGAAGTCTCCCTTCTCAAAAACAGCAAAACCCTTTTCTCCGGGAAATATATAAAAGGTAATTAGCTTTCCTGAGAGCACAGGTTCTGGAAAAATCCTGATCCCTGGGACTCTGTCATCCAAGGCAGTGACTATGACCTCCACCCCTTACCCTTATTTTCTTTAAAGAAGCTCCTAAATCCCATGACATTCAATCCATTGCCTATTCCTGGTGTTATCTCTGGGACTGTCACAGCAGTTTAGAAATCTGCATAAAGAAGGACTGCAGAGAACTTCAAGTCATTAAATAAAGCAGTCTTTCAGAACTACAAAAATATAAATGAGTATAAACAATACTTAAATTGGGACTGTCTTGATTATAACACAAAACCCTAGGCTGGATAATGAGGGTAGCTAACATTTTTGAAGATTCACTACTTTTTAGATAGTCATTGGGGATTTTACCATAACCTTAGGAGGTAGGTCCTAGGTTGAAGTCCACTCTACAGACAAAACTAATTTATCCAAATTCTCTCAGCTGGTAGGAAGTGGAACCAGGAGAATCAGCTCCAGAAACTATGCTCTGAACTACCAGGCCACATCACCTCTGAAGGCAGGCCTGGAGGTGTGAGGGGCCAGTTGCGGGGGTGCGGGGAGGGGTGCTCCTAGGCACATGTGCATACCATGGTGCCCTCTGTGGTGGAAATGCCACCCACAGTTCACTTTAACTGTTGGAATTCCAGGCAAATGGGAAAATATTTCTACCTTCTAAACCATTCAAATTTTAGTGGATTCATTAGTTCTCTGCATTCTTGTGTATTTCAGTAGTACATGTAAAATGTTACGTAGGAACTTACAACTGCCTGATTCAAAGACAAGTATAAGAAATATTGAAGAAACACCTTTTTCTTTTAACATCTTTTCATAAGTCCCTAGTTCCCTCTGGATTTGGCTTTCCATCCTGCCACATTTCCCAGAAACTAGTATCTTGTAACTAACATCTGTTAAAGGGTTTTAAAAAAGGGAAAAAATTGAATACGATGCAAGCCATTGTCATAACACTGTTCTCCCATTCTCTTTAGAGCATATCATCTTTGTCTAAAATCTGTTGATAACAGCCTCTCAGTATGTTTTGTTTGGTTAATATATATTACATGTAAGTACATGTGTAAACACACACACATATTAGACTTCTTGGAGATGGTTTTGGGGGGCCTATGTCACGTCTCCATTGTTATCAATTAAAAGCTTTATAACACTATCTTTCACTCATGACAATAAATATTAACAACTTGGCAATGAAGAGGATTACTACATGTCCTTTACATGCTAATTTTAACAGGCTCACCCAATGATTATTAAATTATCTAGGAGATAATATCTGAGGTAGATATTTTTTTGACGAGTGCCCAAAGATCTTGAAGTAATATGTTGAACTGTAGATTTCTGAACAGTAGAAAAGGTAATTCCACAGGTTGTAGGTTATTGGCCAGTAAAATGTTAACCAGTTTTGCATCTATTAGCCAATTAATTTCAGGATTATTTTGGCTCACTTATTCTATAAATCTTTATTTTGCAAACTCTCCTTTGAACCAGCTTACTGGTTCACATATTAATTAATTAGGTGAATAAAATATTTGACATGCATTCATTTTATTTTTGTGTGAAAGTCATAAGGGATTTATTTTTTGAAAACTATACTTCAACACATTGCAGAATGACCAACTGCTTGGTTCAACTGAAGCACTGCTGAATTATTTTTCCTCTTTTAGTCTTAATATTCTATACAATTTTAGATTACTTAAAAACTCAGAACATGTTTTAGGCTCATGTTTCTAGTCTTCCTTAGTATGATGTTATCTAAGTTAGGGAAGTAAATTCCCTGGAAACTTTCGGTTAGAGGCAAATACATAACAAAGCAAGAACTGTCTTCCAGCTCTCTAAGCCACACTCAATATAATGACTCCTAAACAGCATGTTTGACAAGAAGGTTAGGTGGATTTTTTAAAACACACATCCCATGGGATGTTGCTGTTAATTATTTTTTATGAGTTATATTGTCTCCTCATTTCCCTCTTTATTTGGAGCATTTTACCTACTTTGTTCATTTCAGAGGAAGCATGTTTCTGAACACAAGCATCTTTTCTGAAGAGTACAGGATAACATGCCCAGGTATGAACAGAACAACAGCTGCCCATCCAAGAGGTGGCCCCGGGAGGACAAAAGCCAGAAGGTCTTAGACAGTAAAGGCTTCTGAATGTCAAGGAAGCCCTGACGAAGTGGCTGCCCTGTTTCCTTTTTCAAAAGCTGTTCATGGAGTGCATCTGACGGCTCTCCTCCAGAGATGAGGTTAACTCCCCAGACGACTGCTCACTCTTCCCGGGCCCCAGTCTACATGCAAACCCACGGAGATTAATTAGCACTTGTTCCAGGAAGAAACACAGACAATAGCATCCGACATCAGACTAGTCCTTTGGGTACAAATATAAAACTTACGGAAGGGGAGAGAGATACTCTGAGAGAGGGTAAGAAGCACTGGACTGTATTGCTTAAAGCCAAACAAATGGGTGCTGTATTTGGTAACAGTATGAACAAAACAGTTTTTAAAAGTATAAACAAAATGGTAACATTTTGTACTCATTGTCTACCTTATTTGTGGAAATGGTCTGTTCCCTTCAGAGGCTTATACAAAATGAAAACGATTACACCTGAAACCTCTACCTTATAGCACACTCTGGAGATTCAAGGACCTTCAACAAATGGATGATTGTAACGCTACAGGCAGATACATAAAGGCACAGATAGAATGAGATTTTTTTACAAGTAGCTTGGATCATTTTGTATAACATGGTTAAAAATATAGTTTTTTTTTAATTTATTTATTTATTTTTAGAGGGGAAGGAGAGAGGGAGAGAAACATCAATGTATGGTTGCCTTTTGTTCATCCCCTGCTGGTAGTTAGCCTGCAAGGAACCGGTTTGCAACCCAGGCATGTGCCCTGACTGGGAATCGAACGGCGATCGTCTGGTTCGCAGGCCCGCGCTCAATCCACTGAGCTATGCCAGCCAGGGCTATAGTTTGTTTTTTAAAACAAAATACAGTAAGATTGAAAATTACTCTGGGATGGTCACTTATTAGTTTAAATCCAAAATATCTTGTCTTTTAAAAAAAAAATCTATGAAAGCAAAAAGAACTTGACAGAATCTGAGTCCATTTCAGGAAGTAAATTCCACATTGACTTCTTTAAAAAAAAGATTTTATTTATTTTTAGAGAGAGGGGCAGGGAGGGAGAAAGAGAGGGAGAGAAACATCAATGTACAGTTGCCTCTCATGTACCCCCTGCTTGGGGACCTGGCCCACCACCCAGGCATGTGCCCTGACTGGAATTAAACCGGTGACCCTTTGCTTCAAAGGCTCATGCTCATTCCACTGAGCCACACAGCCAGGGCCACATTAACTTTTGAGCAAAAATTTTGGAAGCTATCAAGACCTACCAGTTATATTCTATTTACAGAGTTGCTTTCTTTAAAGAAACTCAAAGTGTTTCCTGTATATTTTCTAGCAATTACTTCTCACAGCATTCCAGGAAGATTAAAAATATGCATGAATACCTCAAAAGGTATTGAGATGTTTCCCACTAGTGAGTTGCATTCATGCCATTGATCCTGCACTTAGCAATAATATTCCCCAATAAACCTTGATATTTATAAACTCAGGCATACTCACATTTATATTAAATTTTAAAACAATAAATGGTTTTACATTGTGAAAATGGGTGCAGACACATTTTGTGACCAAAGTCAGTACTATGGTCCCATGGTTGCTCTTTTTTTTGGGGGGGGCAGTTTCCTACATATTTTTGGCCACAAATCGTAAATAACATAAATAGGACAACATTAATAATCTGCATCATATAAAACTTCAATGCCTTCCTACAAGCTCACACATAAAATCCAGACGTCTTACTACAATTTATAATCTGGAACAGTTTGTCCGCACCCACAGCTGCCACCTCTCCATGTCTTTCTGTCACACTCACTACATTCCAACCACTCTGGCCTCTTTCACGGTGTCTGAAACAGCAGGTTCTCCCACCCTCAGGGCCTTTGCATGTGTGCTTGTCCCACCTTGGGGACTTCCACTCTACATTCCATTCACCCCGTTCCCCAAATTCGCGCTCTCATCACAAGGCTGGCCTTTCTCACACTTCTGATCTCAATTTAAATTTGACCTTTCTACATAAACTTCCATAAATTTGACAGCCTCAATGAATCTAAATGGCTAATAAGTTTTTGTTCTCATTACATACTCTCTAGGCATCTATTTTATGATGCATCGCTCGGAAATAAAATGAGAGGGAGGTGGTACTGGTGTACAGTTTGAGAGGGAAATAGGGTCTGTGCTCCACTGGGGCTCCAAGCATCCTAAGGAGGGAAGGAGAGGAAGGGAGAAAGAGAGAGAACTGCAGCACGTGAAGAAGGCACTGTTTTGACTGAGGTCATTGAAGCCCTCAGGGCACAGGAAGGTCACTGGCAAGGGCAGCAGTGGCATGATTCTTCCCTCAGTAACTTGAGAGCAGCCGATTTCAAAAAGGAAGCAGATGAAAGTGAGCAGACTTGTTCTTGAACACATGTGAGATGCCCGTGGAGACTGCAATACACCACTGGAGGCGGAGGGGAGGTTGAGGCCCTGCAGCTGGGGCTATGCAATGACAGGGAATCCTGTTCAACCTCAGGCTGGCAGGTGTGCAGATACTCAGGGTGAGTTATGAATGGCCCCTGGGACAGTAACAGTCAGTGATTATCAGCAGTTACAGATCTGTCTCTATATTAAACCTGATAACAGCATCCAGGAATTATCAAAAGCCGCAAATCCATCCCCAACATCTTGCCACACACCCAGGTAGAGCTTTTTCCTTTCCTGTAGCTACTGAATGCATACTGGCAGCTGTCAGATAAACAAAGAAGTGAGAATAACTGGTCCCTAAATTTAAGTTGAATCATCAGTCAGACTTGGTATTATCAGGGAATTAACCTATTTTCTAACTAGCTTTATTTAGCACAGCCATAAATCTAGCTATAATTAGTCTCTAACACCAATGACAATACAATTAAGCATTTCATTTGACTCTGAGCCGTGAAAAACTACAACTGATTTGACAATACTAATATTCTCCCTAGCATGCATGTTGCTGTCAACATAACCTGTGCTCTCAGAGTCTGGTTCTTCCTTGTGATGTGGATGGACTACCACAGACCACCTTATCTCTCTCCTAGTCCTCTATGCATCTCAGGATGCATCTGATGGGCAAGTGAATGCGGAATAGTTTATAGCTAGTGGTTAGGTTTTTCCAAAAATAAAACAAATTAGCTACATGGAAATTGAACAGCATATGGAAAGAATTTTTTTAAGATTTTATTTATTTATCTTTAGAGGGGAAGGGGAGAAGAGAGGAAGAGAAATATCAAAGTATGGTTGCCTCTCATGGGTCCCCTGATGGGAACTGGCCTGCAACCTAGGCAATGTGCCCTGACTGGGAATCGAACCGTGATCTTTTGGTTCACAGACCCACGCTCACTCCACTGAGCTACACAGCCAGAAATGGAAAGAATATTTTTAAAAATAAATCTACCTTCTTAAAATAACACCTCAATCAATGAAGAAACTGTACACACAATTAACTGATAATACACATTATTTTTAACTGAGATACAGCAGGCAAATCACTATTTAATCCCTAGGATTGCAGTTAAAACAGATCCGTAAACATTTACAAGGGACACACACACACACACACAAACCATAATTATCTTCTGGAAAGCAGGCTCCTGGAAGTACAGGCTTCCCCTGCTAAGTGAGTGTTCTAGGAAACCATCAGTATCAGTGTACCGGCTGGCATTGTTGTGAGAGGCTGCATTCAGCTTTAGTGAATTGTTTTGTCAGTCTTTCAACATGTTCACCCATTTCATGATGAGTGATTTACAAGCAGACCTTCCCATACTGTGGTGAGTGTTCAGCAGTTTTTGAACAAAAATGGCCCGACCCTTGTGCCCCACTCTCTCTATTTACCTGATCTCATCCCAAGAGACTTTTTGTTTGTTTGTTTCCCTGTATGAAAAGAAAAGTTTCCTCAAGGGGAAATGTTTTGCTGATGTAAAAAAGGTGAAACAAAAAAAAAAAAGGCAGAAGCAGTAAAAGGCATTAAAATTGATGAGTTCAAAAACTGTTTTGAGCAGTGGAAAAAAACATCTCAATAGGTATGTTGCATCAAATGGAGAATACTTTGAAAGTGACTGAAGCTTAAACATGTAAGAATAAATACACAATTTTTATAAATAAATTCTGAGGCATTTTGGGTCCCTCCTTGTACTTTTTAATATAGAAACAAGTTAAAACAAATAATGTTTTATATTTAAATTACACTTAATATGTTTATTTAAAATAGTAAATGTTTTCAACTTTACAAACGTGTTTGATATTTGTGGTTATTCCTGTACATGATCAAGATTTTCATCTTTCCAAGCATTTTATTTACTCACAGAATCAGAATATCAGGACTATAAGTTATCATCAAGTGCTAATTTAACATCTAAGCTCTTATTAATTAACTTGGAGAGGTGATAATAATGAGAGTCAAAGAAAGAAGAATCATCTATGGACAGCTCCCCTTTCAGATTCCAAGAAAACTACTGGAACAGGGACAGCACTGAGAGTGATGAGTGACGCAGACCGGCATGTGGGCCTGCTTCTGTGGCCATATTGCACAGCAGTGGGGGATTCGGAGCAGTCAGGGTCACTCATCCATTTCGTCCCAGTTGGAGCTCAGGAGACTGTAATTCATGGTTATGATGATAACTTTCAAAAATGATGCACTATTTGTAGCCTCATTAAAAATTATTCAGTGGAACTAAAAAGTCACCTATTTTGAAAATATAAAGAAAGGCACAGACCTATCTGGTGGGGCTCAGTGGACGGAGTGCCACCCTACAAACCAAGTGGTCACTGGTCTGATTTCCAGTCAGGGCATAAGCCTGGGTTGTGGGCCAGGTCCCCAGTTGGGGGCACGCAAGAGGCAACCACAGATTAATGTTTATCTCCCTCTTTTTATCCCTCCCTTCCCCATTCTCTAAAGGAATGAATATATTTCTTTAAAAATACCTTAAAAAAAAAGACAATAAGAAGGCACAGATACACCAATATTAATTTGGAAGATTCTAAATGCTTGTATCACAAAATATAAATAGAAAGTAACCTTAGCATATATTTGTCAACATTATATTTTCATTTCATTAGAGCTACTAAGGCAATTATATAAATTGACCTCCACAAATTATGCTCCATATGACCACAAGGTAAAAGTGTTTAGGATTATTAGTATTGGAAGAGTGTGAACACTTAACTTTCATAATTTCAAATGATTAAATCTATTTAGTAGGAAAGGAAATGTTACTATGCCACTAGTTTGGAAATATTAAATACAAATATGACCTTAAAGCATAAAGTGTAAATGTGTCCTTAAAATAACAGATTTAAAATAATTGAAGCTTAAATATTTTCTTAAATACTTTGTGCGACTTAAGATAAAATATACTCCTTCTGGTTACCCGACAAAAGGGCATATAGAAAAGCAACAGCTATAGAGTTCAGGGAAAACTGAAATATAGCTTTCACTATGTATTTTTTATTAAAAAATAAACGGAACATAGATTTCTAGGGAGCCTGCAAAATAGCTAAAATAAATATTTGAACATAAATGTGGAATGCAGAGTTTGCTATCCTATTTTCTTTTTCTTTTTCTTTTTTTTTTTGGCCTGAAACAACAGAAACTTATGTCCATTGTTCTGGAAGTTAGATGCCCCAAAGCAAGGCATCATCAGACTGTGCTCTTCCTGAAGTCTCTGGAGGAGGGTCTTTTCCAGCTGCTGGAGTTGCCGGCAGTCCTTGGTGTTCCTGAGTCTGCAGACACACGGCCCTATTTCCAATGTACTATTTTTAAAGGCAAATTAAATGAAAGCTTTGCTGTATACAGCAATCTTGGATGTAGGTCTTTGGATTTCATGACTTGGAATACTTCTTTCCAGTCTCTTCTTGCCTGGAAGGTCTCTTTTGAGAAATCAGCTGACAGTCTGATGGGAATTCCTTTGTACGTGACTGTCCCCTTATCTCTTGCTGCTTCTAGGATTCTCTCCTTCATTTTAACCTTGGCTAATGTAATTACGATGTGCTTTGGTATGTTCCTTCTTGGGTCCACCTTCTTTGGGACTCTCTGAGCTTCCTGGATTTCCTGGAAGTCTATTTCCTTTGCCAGACTGGGGAAGTTCTCCTTTATTATTTGTTCAAATAAGTTTTCCACTTGTGGCTGTTTCTTTCCCCCTTCTGGTACCCCTATAATTCGGATGTTGGAACGTTTAAAGATGTCCTGGAGGTTCCTAAGCCTCTCCTCATTTTTTTGATTTCTTGTTTTTCATTCTTTTCTGTTTGGTCATTTTTTTCTTCCTTCTGGTCCACTCCCTTGATTTGAGTGCCAGTTTCCTTTCCATCACTATTGGTTTCCTGTGCATTTCCCTTCATTTCAATTAGTTTTCATTTAGAATGAAAGGACAGATAAAGTGCTTCTCAGATAAGATCAAATTCAAGGAGTTCATCATCACCAAGCCCTTATTATATGAAATATTAAAGGGACTTATCTAAGAAAAAGAAGATGAAAAATATGAACAGTGAAAGGACAGCAAACTCACAGTTATCAACAACCACACCTAAAACAAAACCAAGCCAAGAGAACAGCTAGATCAGGAGCAGAACCATAGAAATGAAGATAACATGGAGGGTTAGCAACAGGGGAGTGGGAGGAGGAGAAGGGGGGAGAAGGTACAGAAAATAGCATAGACAGTAGGTAGAAAATAGACAGGGGGAGGGTAAGAATAGTAGGGGAAATATAGAATCTAAAGAATTGAGACATGTGGTCATAAACTAAAGGGGGGGAATGGTGGGGGAGGGGTGTGCAGGGTGGAGGAGAATGAAGGGGGGTGAATAGAACAACAACTGTAATGGTATAATCAATAAAATGTATTTTAAAAAAGAAAATAAAAAAATAAAAAATAAAGGCAAATTAAAAGCAATTATATATTTTACAGTACTTAACTCTAAATGAGTATTATAGGAAATCTAGATATATGAAAAGAATACATTTTAAGAGCCATAAATTACATACAATATACAAATAATTATGTTTACAAATTACACATGTTTTGTTTGTTATAAGTGTAGTTGTCTGGAGTTTTGCATACCCTTTCCCCTTTTGACTGTTTTAGCTTGACATTCAGCAAATGGGTAAGCAAAAACTTAAGAGGAATAATTGGAACAAATCATTAAGTAAATCAGTATCTGATCATGTAAACAACAGTAATGTGAAATAGAAATTTTATGAATTATTTGGACTTATAAACTAATGTTCTAATAATTCATATAATGGTTTATTCAAATAATTGCAGCTGTCACCATTAGAGGCTATTGGCAATAGTGAGTTACACCCAAATACAGTATGCTTTTCTATAGACATTTGTTCTTTTTGCCAGTCATTTAGGCACCATTTACAAAAATGACCAAAAATGTAAATTCTGTGTATATAATAAAGAGAGCCAGGTGGTCATTCAGTAAAGTCAGATGTATGATACAGAGAAATACTTTTATCTTGAGGCGAAAGCACTCTGGACTAGAAATGGCTTTTCGTGTCCATGGGTCTGCATCCATGGAATCAACCAATGGCAGATCAAAATTATTCAGGAAGATTTCAATTCTAAACTTTTGTGTTGACAATGTGTTGGATATCTTTTTTTAAGTGTACATGTGTGAAAAATCTCATTCCTCAGGAATAGCAGATAAATCATCCTAACTTCTTTCACTCCCATATCAGTTGTTCAGGGTGTGATTGAAGCGAAGAGTCGGTGGACCCGTATCTCAGACACCTTGTACAGGCTCGTACAAAAACAGCGTGACAACATACAGCAAGCTCTGTGCTAAGACCCGCTGGACTCTCCATTAAGAAAATAAAATTAAACATGGGGGAAACGTTGTGGATAATTCATTGCTGTACTTATGCTAAATATGTAAAGAATCCAAATAACGAATTAATAAAAAGAAAGTACATACAAAAAATATTCAGAGAGAAAAAAGTTATGTTGTTCCTGATTTGTACTAAGTAGTTATGACCTATGATGGTTACATCTGCATTGAACATGTACGGAGTTTTTCCTTTTTGTCATTATTCCCTAAATAATGAAGTATAACAATAATTTACATAGTATTTGCATTGTATCATGTATTTCAAGTAATGTAGAGATGATTTAAAGCCAGCGTGTCAAACTCATTTTCCCCGGGGGCCACATCAGCCTTGTGGTTGCCTTCAAAGGGCCAAATGTAACTTAGGACTATATAAATGTAACTACTCTTGAACAGTTCAGTGAGAGCTCAGGGCTGCTGCCAGGTAGAAACAACATGCTGGGCTGGATAAAACAAGGTGGAGGCCAGATTCAGCTCATGGGCCTTGTGTTTGCTACCTGTGATTTAAAGTATATGGGAACAGGTGCATAGGTTATTTGTGCAAATACTACACCATTTAATACAAGGGACTTGAGCATCTGTGGATGTTGGTATCTGCTGGGGTCCTGGGACCAATCCCTCACAGATACCACGGGACAACTATATTCTCTCATTGGAACCATTTCAGTCTATAGTCCTGAAATACTTCACACACATGTACACTGGGAGTTTGGTTTATNATACATTTTAAGAGCCATAAATTATATACAATATATAAATAACTATGTTTACAAATTACACATGTTTTGTTTGTTATAAGTGTAGTTGTCTGGAGTTTTGCATACCCTTTCCCCTTTTGACTGTTTTAGCTTGACATTCAGCAGATGGGTAAGCAAAAACTTAAGAGGAATAATTGGAACAAATCATTAAGTAAATCAGTATCTGATAATGTAAACAACAGTAATGTGAAATAGAAATTTTATGAATTATTTGGACTTATAAACTAATGTTCTAATAATTCATATAATGGTTTATTCAAATAATTGCAGCTGTCACCATTAGAGGCTATTGGCAATAGTGAGTTACACCCAAATACAGTATGCTTTTCTATAGATATTTGTTCTTTTTGCCAGTCATTTAGGCACCATTTACAAAAATGACCAAAAATGTAAATTCTGTGTATATAATAAAGAGAGCCAGGTGGTCATTCAGTAAAGTCAGATGTATGATACAGAGAAATACTTTTATCTTGAGGTGAAAGCACTCTGGACTAGAAATGTATACAGTCGGCTTTTCGTGTCCATGGGTCTGCATCCATGGAATCAACCAATGGCAGATTGGTTGATCAAAATTGATCAAAATTATTCAGGAAGATTTCAATTCTAAACTTTTGTGTTGACAATGTGTTGGGTATCTTTTTTTAAGTGTACATGTGTGAAAAACCTCATTCCTCAGTAACAGGAGATAAATCACCCTAACTTCTATTGCTCCCATATCAGTTGTTCAGGGTGTGATTGAAGCGAAGAGTCGGTGGACCCGTATCTCAGACACCTTGTACAGGCTCGTACAAAAACAGCGTGACAACATACAGCAAGCTCTGTGCTAAGACCCGCTGGACTCTCCATTAAGAAAATAAAATTAAACATGGGGGAAACGTTGTGGATAATTCATTGCTGTACTTATGCTAAATATGTAAAGAATCCAAATAACGAATTAATAAAAAGAAAGTACATACAAAAAATATTCAGAGAGAAAAAAGTTATGTTGTCCCTGATGTGTACTAAGTAGTTATGACCTATGATGGTTACATCTGCATTGAACATGTACGGAGTTTTTCCTTTTTGTCATTATTCCCTAAATAATAAAGTATAACAATAATTTACATAGCATTTGCATTGTATCATGTATTTCAAGTAATCTAGAGATGATTTAAAGCCAGGGTGTCAAACTCACTTTCCCTGGGGGCCACATCAGCCTTGTGGTTGCCTTCAAAGGGCCAAATGTAACTTAGGACTATATAAATGTAACTACTCTTGAACAGTTCAGTGAGAGCTCAGTGCTGCTGCCAGGTAGAAACAACATGCTGGGCTGGATAAAACAAGGTAGAGGCCAGATTCAGCTCATGGGCCTTGTGTTTGCCACCTGTGATTTAAAGTATATGGGAACAGGTGCATAGGTTATTTGTGCAAATACTACACCATTTAATACAAGGGACTTGAGCATCTGTGGATGTTGGTATCTGCTGGGGTCCTGGGACCAATCCCTCACAGATGCCACGGGACAACTATATTCTCTCATTGGAACCATTTCAGTCTATAGTCCTGAAATACTTCACACACATGTACACTGGGAGTTTGGTTTATTACTTCTCTCTACCCCTAGTCTCTTAAACACAAGTGCACACTCTCAGCACTATCTCTACACAGGATAGTTTTGATGGAATGAGGTTAAAAGATGAAAATATAGATGATTATTTCAGAGATGTGGGAGTGGTTTGTAAAAATTCTCTGACTGTAAGGAATGCAGGCATAAAGCAATGTATCAGAAAAGAACAATATTATCTTTAAGTGCAAATGTGTGTGTTCTGAGATACTGTTTGTATCACCTTGTAAGGTGTGCTTGACTTAACGACATTTGGCCTTTTAAAAGGGTGAGTTTTAATAATGAATCCTGACAGAATTTGTTGGATCTGACCAAGGAACTTATTGTAAAACATGTTTACTGGAGTAAAGAAAAATCTAAAATTTATGCATTAGAATAAATATAGCAAACCCCTAAATAGCTGAGTTCAAAACTGAATTGGTCAAGTCTATTATCAAATATCATAAAACATGCAGTAAAAATAAATTAGGTAATTTAAAAATGACAATTAAACTAATTCCATAAAACTGCTAATTTCCTAATATATGCACTGTTTTCAGTGCCTTTCAAGCTGTTAACTCTGCCAGTGTGACTAGCAGCTGATGAGCAGGTGGCTCGTGTGATATTATCAATTACACAGTCAGAAATCAAAGTCTGTTTTGCACTTTATAAGGCGTTTGGGAAGCAGGCGTATGGATATGTGTGTGTCCGTAATAGGGAGCAAAAGGAGATTAACTTGTAAGCCATTATCTGATGCAAAAACAGACATTTACTAAGTCATCTATGAGGAGATGGTTGGATAAGAGCTAAGCATTCATATAAATCCTTAGGGACGCGGATTCTCTCGAGTGTGACAGAACATTCATCTTAACTGCCAGCACTCTCATTTACAAAGATCTCATTTGGCTAATGGCTGCGGTCTTTTGAGTTCTGTGCAGAGGCAGGCTTGTTTTCAATCTGATGAACGTTATCTGAGAACTATAAAATGACCTTTAATTAAAACCGCTTTTAGATTTTGTCCATGTGAGTCCCACCATGAAGGATGGTCTTTGACTGTGCTTTAAGAATAATCTTGAAATCATTCAAAGAGGATAATGAAAGAGATGTCTGGGAAGACACACAAATAACTATTGTTCAAAGCCATTCTGTGCACTACTAGTAACTCTGTAAGATAGTACAAAATTTTGTCCCAGAAAAAAATATTACCTAGCCACCAGAATGCAGGTGGATTCAGCATGAGTGGACAATGCCTGACAGATTTATGGTGAGAAACAGTGATGATGCTCTGAGGTGTATAGTCCAAGGTTCTCAATCAATTCCTTTCCATCATCTCATCTGTTTGGCACCCAGACCTTTTATAATACAGTAGGTGGACATCCCTGTTACAGAATTTTTAGACATATGTTATGTATTTTTCTAATTGTGCTTGTGTAATCACAAATCAGTGGGCAAAGACTTTACCAGGCTGTGTCAGTGTCTCTGCCAAGTCAACTATGTGAATTTCGGAATAATTTACCTTGGGAATGGCTCTCTCCTTAAGGCCCCTGGAAATAAATAATGCTGAATTCACTGGACTCTATATATTCTCATGGAGTAGGAAAATCTAATCAATAATCCTTTTGAGGAATCCTTTAGAAACATTTATAGAAAAAAAGACTATCTAGTGTTCTTTTTATGAGAAGAGAAAAACAAAGGTTATACCCACAAAGAGGATTACAGTCACAATTATTCATGTTGCCAGACCTGTGGCCAAAGTCATTCTTTTTAAATGATGCCTTCATTTATGATGTAGCCCCTTTCTTGATAGAAGAAAGGATATTTCTATAATTGTAACACACCATTTTCTTTATTTATACTTCCACACATCTCCCATTTAAATTACCCTCTTAACCTCTTTTATATGCTAATATTTGGGAATAGTTATATTTATTGCCCTAAATGAAACATGTAAGTAAAAATCTACTTGTATTAGGCAGAAAATAATTGATATTTTATGTGAAGAAAGATAGCAGTTTTCCAAGAATCAGAAGCTTTTTAAACTTTACTTGGATCTGCGACCGCTTCAAGATAGGGCTCAGAAGAGGGCTGTTTGAAATGACGCGAGGGCAAGAGAAGGGGGCAGTGGGTGGTCTGGTGGGTCAATGTTCCTCATGGTACTTAGAATTTTTGCCTTTCCTCATAAAGCTGTAATAATTAACAAACACCAGCAACATGGGTAGGCACAGCCAGCAACTATCCTAAGGTCCTGCTGGTATGAGTTACATGGAGAGGGGATTAGAAGTGTTATCTGAACAGTATGGCCACAGTGACGAGGGATCAGAGTGGAAAGGAGACTAGATGTTTGTACAGATATGGTTTGCAGCACAAGGACAAGTTTTAGAGGCACTCCTAGATGGCATCCACTATTTAGAAACTGGGTGAAGAAAGCCTGTAATTACACATCTACCATATTTACATAGTGCTCATTCACCACAGAGCTTCTCTAAGAGCACAGATGACGGTGCGTAAAAAGTAAGTTCCCCTTTTTCTGGACCCCAAAGTACATAAAACGTGGCATGAAATATTTCCCAGCTAAAAAGCAGTCATACAGTCTAACATCAGCTTTAACTTCTCAAACATCCATTTTTACTATAATAAAGAGGCAAAGCCACTTGTATTTTATGAACATTTGTTACATTAATTTTTTTTTCAGATAGATAAAAAGGCCTTTATGCCCTAGGTACTACAGGAAATCCCAGGGCTTGGAAAAGCATTAATGAGAAGAGAAGGCATTAACCATTGTGAAATCTGAGGCGCACAGCTACGATGCAACACTGCTTGGGGTTCATGTAACAGCGCCATTAGCTTAGCCAGCAGCTGTTCAATAAGCTTTATTGGATCTTGAGTAATACATTCCAAATCTGAAATAATCTATTTAAAAATTATTGAATTTATTGGGGTGACATTGGTTAATGCATTTACAAAGGATTAGGGTATAAAATTCTAAAATACATCATCTATATATTGTACTGTGACATGTTCACAACCCCAAGTCAAGTCCCCTTCCATCCCCATTTATTCCCCCTTTTCCCTCCTTGACTTCCCCCCAACTCCCTTCCCTCTGTTAATTACCAAACTGTTGTTTTTCGTCCAGGAGTCTTTCTTCTTTTTCTTTGCTTAATCTCTTTACTCTTCTCACCCAGCCCCAGTCCCATGCCCCAGCTGACAGCTGTCAGTCTGTTTTCTGTATCCATGAGTCTGTCCCCACTGTTAGTTCATTGTGTTCCCTGGATTCCACATGTAAGTGAAATCAGGTGGTTATTATAACATTTAACTTTTCTTTTATTTTTATTGTATTTTTTCATTACCCTTTATCCCCCTTAAATCCCCTCCCACTGCCACGATCACCACACTGTTGTCCACGTACATGACTCCTTCTTCCTCTTTGCCCAATCCCTCCACCCTCTAACCTTCCCCCACAGCTGTCATCCTGCTCTCCGTCTATATGTCTGTTTCCATTTTTCTTGTTAGTTCAGTTCATTAGATTCCACATATGAGTGACATCTTATGGAACTCGTCTTTCATATGGACTGGCTTATTCCACTTAGCATAATATTCTCCAGGTCCATCCATGCTGTCACAAAGGGTAAAATCTTCCTGCTTTTTTATGGCAAAGTAGTATTCCGCTGTTGTTTTATCCCCTCATCTGCTGATGGACACTTGGGCTGCTTTTGTATCTTAGTGACTTTAAATAATGCTGTAGTGAACATAGGAATGATTATGTTCTTTCTTTGTGTTTAAATTGTATTTATTTTTAGACAGAGGGGAAGGGAGGGAGAGAGAAAGAGTAACATAGATGTGCCAGAGCAACACTGACCACTTGCCTCTTGCATGCCTCCAACGGAAGGTCTGGCCTGCAACCCGGGCCTGTGCCCTGACTGCAAATCAAGCTGGTGACCTTGCTGTTTGTGGTACGATGCACATTCCACTGAGCCACATGAGTCAACGCAAGAAGTGCTTACATTTTTTTGAATTAGTGTTTCAGGTTTCTTTGGACATATTCCCAGAAGTGGAATTTCTGGGTCATAAGGCACTTCCATTTCTAATTTTTTTTTGAGGTGATTCCATACTGCTCTTTACAGTGGCTGCACCCATCAGTATTCCCACCAACAGTGTAAAAGGGTTCCCTTTCTTCAAATTCTTGCCAGGACTTGTTTATTGACTTATTGATAACAGCCATTCTGACCAGTGTGAGGTGAGGTTTAATCTGCATCTCTCTGATGATTAGGGTTGCTGAGCATCTTTTCATATGTCTATTGGCCATCTGTATGTCCTCCTTGGAGAAGCATCTATTCAGATCCTTTGCCCATTTTTAATTGGATTGTTTGGGTTTTTTTGGTGTTGAATCTCATAAATTCTTTATTAATTTTGAATATTAACCCATTATCAGATATATAGGTGAATATGCTCTCCCATTCAGTAGGTTACTTTTTATTTTGTTGATGATTTTCTTTGCTATGCAAAAACTTTTTAGCTTAATGTAGTCCCATTTGTTTATTTTCTCTTTTGTTTCCCTCTCCTGGGGAGATATAACAGAAAAAATATTGCTATGAGCAATGTCTGAGATTTTACTGTCTATGTTTTCTTCTAGGATTTTTATATTTTTGGGTCTAACATTTAAGTTATTGATCCATTTTGAATTTATTATGTGTGGCATAAGAAGGTAGTCTAGTTTCACTTTTCTGCATATCTAATTTTCGCAACACCATTTATCAAATAAAGTACATTAGACCATTGTATGGGCTTGCTTCCTCTGTTGAATAGTAATTGACTACGAAGTGTGGGTTTTTTTCTGGGCTCTCTGTCTCTGTTTTTATGCCAGTACCACATTGTTTTAATTACTGTGGCCTTGTAGTATAGTTTGATATTTGGTAGTGTGATTCTTCCAACTTTGTTCTTCTTTCTCAACATCATTGTTGTTATTGGGGGCCTTTTGTGATTCCATATAAAATTTTGATATATTTGTTCTAGTTCTGTGAAATCCATCATTGGTTGCTTGAAAAGATTTTATTGAATCTATAGATTGCTTTGGGTAGTATGGACATTTTATTTATTTATTTTTAATTTTTGTTTTTATTTCATTGTTGTTCAAGTACAGTTTTCTGTCTTATATTCCCAGCCCTGCCTCCCCAGTGCTCCCCATTTTAATGTTGTTAATTCTTCCTATCTAGGAACATCGTATATGCCTCCATTTACTTGTATCTTCTTTAATTTCTCCCTCAGTGTCTAATAATTTTCTGAGTATAAGTATTTTATGTCCTTGGTTAGATTTATCTTTTGTACGTTATTCTTTTTGAAGGAATTGTGTATGGGATTGTTTTATTAATTTCCCTCTCTGATAGTTCATTACTAGCATATAAAAATGCAACTGATTTCTGGATATTAATTTTGTATTCTGCTACTTTACTGAATTCATTTATCAATTCTGGTAGTTTCTTGCTAGAATATTCAGGGTTCTCTCTGTAAAGTATCATGTTGTGGTCAAATAAAGACAGTTTTACTTCTTCCTTTCCAGTTTAGATGGTTTATTTCTCCTTTTTTGTCTGATTGCTATGGCTAAGGCTTGCAGTACTGTGTTGAATAAAAGAGGTGAAAGTGAGCATTCCTGTCTTGTGCCTGATCTTAAGGGGAACACTTGTAGTTTTTTACCTTTTGAGTATAATGCTAGCAGTGGGTTTGTCATATATGGCCTTTATTAAGGTTACGTATGTTCCCTCTATTCCCACTTTGCTCAGTGCTTTTGTCAGTGCTTAAATGGGTGCTGGATATTATCTAGTGGTTTTTTTGCATCTATTGATATAACCATGTAGTTTTTATTCTTCATTTTGCTTATGTGGTGTATCATATTTATTGATGTGTGAATGTTGTACCAACACTTCATTCCTAGAATAAATTCCACTTGATAAGGGTGTATGATCTTTCTGATGTATTGCTAGTTTTGGTTTGCTAATATTTGTGAGGATTTTAGCATCTATGTTCATTAGGGATAGTTCCATAATATTTTAAAAGCTGCAACATTTTGATTCATCTTTTAAGAAATTTCAGAAACAGTCAGAAAAAGCTAAGAATCATATGATTCCACTTACACGTGAGATATACAACTGAAACTCATAGACAGGCAACAGTATGGCAGTTACCAGAAGAAAGGGGGTGGTGGGGTGGTGGGGTGGTGGAGGGTAAAAGGGGCCACATATATGGTGATGAAAGATGATCTGACTTTGGGTGGTGGGCATGCAATGCAATGTACAGATCATGTATCATAGACATGTATACTTGAAACCTATACAATCCTATTAACCAATGTCATCCCAATAAATTTAATTTAAAAAGAAGAAACTTCATAACAATATAAGGTAGGAAAAGGCAGGTTTATATTTGTGAGTATGTGAAATAGTTTATTCTTTTCTTATTATTTATTAATTATTGCATTATTTTTCAGGTGAACAACTATAAACCTAGTTTAGCAAATATAAACCTATATTTGCTTTCCATAAGAAAAGCCTACTAATGTACAATATATCACAATTTAATATAATACAAATTATATGTGCTAATCATACAAGAAACCTATAAAAGTGGTTATGATTATAAAAATCAAAAGACCCAAACAAATGAATACATCTTTCAGTAAAGCTTATAGGTACCAAGAGACATTCAACCCTAAAAACCCACCTATAAAGTCAAATGGAAAAATAATAAAAGGACCAAAACTATGGCCAGTAGTATATTGCTAACTAACTATAAAGTAAGTTATTTTAAAAGCTCTGCTGAAACCAGTATGTTATCTCTTTTAACCACAGCCAATGATTATTTATATACCCCTCACTATCTAAAGCTATTTTAAACATGATCATAAGTTTGATGAAGAAGGAAATGGAAATATATATGTTTTCACTTATTTTTAATCCTAACAGATATTATTTCATTGATATTCAATTTCTATATAAATTCATACAGAGTATGAACATTTTTCATAGCTTAGTTTTACTGAAAATCGAGTTGCACAAATCATACTCAGGGTATCTATAGACATTGTCCAGAGACAGTGCACTGTTATTTGGCATCATTAAGTAACATTTTTCAATGATGAGCTTAAATGTACCAGCTGAAGGTTTGATTGGACATTGTTAAATCATGTACTTGATCTCTAAAAAGATGAGATTCATCTTTCAATAGGCTTTATTCTTATGTTTTCAGTACAAATTTGGAACCCATGATTTTATAATTTGCAAACTATTTTTTCACATTGGAAACTTAAGCTATAATTTTAATCATTTAAAGATGATTCAAAAAGCAGTAGTACCCGACTGCCTCTTTTCTTCTATGTTCTTATAGATTCCTTTTTAGGGATAAGAATTGTGTGGAAACAAGATGCTACAATTGCCCTAATTTTTAAGCCCCAGATTTCTCATTTCCATTTTGGCAAAAGAGGCCAAAAAATTTAGTAGCCTTTAAATCTGTTTTTCTCCTGCAAAGAGGACTATAGTTCCTGCAGTCTTCTGTTATTCTTCCATTACTATCTTTAAGCAAGCTGTAGCTAGTTCTTTCTGGGTAATTCTATAAGCCTCTACTTTAAAAAATATATTTATTTATTTATTTTTAGAGAGAGGGGAAGGGAAAGAGAAAGAAAGAGATAGAGAGAAACATTGATGTGAGAAAGAAACATCGAGCAATGGCCCCTCAGGGACAAATCCACAGCCTAGGCAAGGCCTTGATGGGGAATTGAATGGGTGACCTTTCTTTTTACAGGAGGGCACCGGACAACTGAGCCACACTAGTCAGGGCTACAAGCCTCTATTTTATATGTGTATATCCACATATCAGAATATATTAAACATGGATTTAAACTCAGTAGTCTTCCATTTATCACAAATATCCAGTACTGAATTTGTAATTGTTATGCTAAACACTTAACTCTTAGCAAGTACATTATGCTAAACGCTTTATTTAAATCCTATGAAAGAGGGGTAATTTTTAACCTCATCTCCTAGTTGGCAAATGGTCTGTCTGACAGCAAAGGTCAAGCTTTCAACAACTATATACTATAAGGCTTGCTGTGACATAGCTATCAGACTTTCACTACATAGTCTTTAATTTAGGATCTTCAGCTTCAAATTTATTTATCATGTCATCATGGCTCCAGGTTCCCATTTTTATTGGAAGCCAATTTCTAGAAAACTAGAAGCAGAAGAAAATAAAGCTAAGCCACAGAGTACCTGTATGTGTTAATAAGAAGTTTGGGCCCTGGCTGGTGTAGCTCAGTGGATTGAGTGTACACCTGTGACCCAGAGGATCTTGGTTCAATCCCCAGTCAGGGCACATGCCTGGGTTGCTGGCCAGTTCCTAGAGGGGGACTCATGGGAGGCAACCATGCATTGATATTTCTCTCCCTTTCTCCTTCCCTTTCCCTCTAAAGATAAATAAATAAAATATTTTTAAAAAAGACTTTTGAAAAAAATAAGTTTGGACTTTATTTTGCATGGGGTGGGAAATCGCTGAAGCATTGTGGCTAGGGATATGCAGAATTAAAGAGCTCTAACTGAAGACCAGGAGAGAGAGATAAAGAGGCCCTTAATTATTGATACATGAATGTTGATAAGATTGTATGGAAGTCCAGAATCAGAAAATATCTAGAAAGTGAAGTTTGCAGGCCCCGTGACTGACTGGAGGGAGGATGGGCAGTGAGGGACTCGTGCTTGCCACAGCCCAGACACTCAGGGCCAGCGCTGTAACTGCCCTAGGATGCTCGTACGTTTCTGGCCCTGCTCTCTGTCCCACTCTCAGCCTGGACTGAGACCTGTCTGTGGCCACTCTCCCAAGCTATGGGACTCCCGTTTCCCAGGCACCCAACATATCCGGATCATGAAAATAGGAGAGAAATTGGTGAAGTCTGAGGCGGCTGGGCTGTGACTGAACAGGTGGGCTGCATGTTTGCCTGTGTATTGGTGTGCTGTTCTCTACAACAAAAGCCTGGTCAAAATATAATATTTAAATGGTTCCATACATTTCTAAGTAAGACTCTTCTTTGCACTGAAGCAGCATCCAGAGAAGCACGGATGCTGACCCAATTTTGATGACTAATGATCATGGCTGGGCTTCTGTAACTTAAGGGGATTCATAACTTAGTCACACAGCAAATACTATATACAGAAATTAAAACCATGTAATATGCAAGACACCTACTTACAAAAATAAAATAGGTGTAATAAAATCTTTATCTCTGCTACTTTAGTAGAAAAGTGGCATTAACATTCAGCTAATATTAAAATGTCTCTCCCTTAAATTTACTTATGAAATCCTGTGACAAGTCCTTTCATACCTAGCTCCAGTTAGGAGGATGCTGGAGAGTTGCCTGATGCTCACCTAGACTCATGCTCAAGTATACTGGTCAAGACAATATCAAGGCACCAGATGAGAAGCAAAATGAATTAAATCAGTGTATAAAAACAATCCATAAACATAAGAGAAAACTAGAATATGTACATAAATTTAATTGTCTATGTGCAAATATAGAAAAAATTCTGGAATGGTACACTGAAAACATTTAACAGTAGTTTTATTGGGGTGAAATACATATTTTAAATGGAAATATAGGGGTTTTTAAAAATGGGTTTTTATGAAAAGACTAAAAGATTTTTACTTTTTTACCTCAGATGTTTACGGTTTGAAGATGTGGGGAACAGAAGACAATAGTGAGAAAGGGCAGGTCCAGGAGGTTCTAGCACAGAGAGTGGCACACAGTAGGTGCTTCAGGAATAGCTGGTGAATGAAGAATGAGAGCCAGGTGAGAAGCAGTGGGGCTCTTATGCAAGTGACTCCCCATGAACTTGGCAAGGTGCTGATCTAAGATATGATTCAGCTTCACTCCTGGCTTTGACTATTTTATTCCCAGGAAGTGCAGGTGTATGCCATAAAAACCCATTATATACAGAAGTCCCTGGACTTAAAATATATGTACAATTTATAAGAGTTTTGACTGCCTGCTTAAAGGGGATGATTGCTTTCATTAGGCTAGGCACCTGGGCTGAGTCCGACCCCCCCTCTTCCCCATCAAAGCTTCCTCATCTCAGGATGGAGGCAAAAAGTCTGACACCCAGAGGTTAGAACTCAGAGATGCTTTCTTATTTGAAGCTGGAGCTGAATGGCTTTGTCCTGACAGCACACACCAAAGCTCCAGAAAGCCCTCTTCAACAAACCTGGAATCTTTCCATTTCTGTCACTTAGATGGATTTTAGGGGCATAACTTTGATAATTCAACTCTCCATTTCCAAAGAGGCAATAAAGTCCAGCACTCCTTGAGAGCTTTGTGGCACTGTTCTAAAACCATTATAGCATGTTTGTCTGAGGTACGTATTCCTCTTGTCCCCCAACTGAGGGACTCTGGAGAAAAGCAAAGTGACTTGCCCAAGGTGGCCCAGGTGGGTAAGCGGGAAAGCAGACTCCAATGCTGGCAATCCACCCCGGGGACTGCTGTTTTAATATGTTTCCTACCCATCTCCTAAACGTCCGAGCAAATTAAAAGTACACCATGTTCTATTAATCTAAAACAGGCAGAATAAGTCTCAGGAAAAAAATCCTGTATTTGACAGACATTACTTTGAGTAATTATAGGAGAGGATTTGTCAAACAAAGAGGTCTTTTTATGAAGTTTGCATGAGGAATTTTTAGTGTCTTTTGGTTTTTGTTTTCCTGAGTCTGTGACTGAATGGACTTTGTTCACTGAAATACTTCACATGTTTTCTCCATTTGTTGTAGGTGTGTTTATTTCTATTCAGACACCACAGGCCTATGGGAATATGCATGTTAAGTTGAGGTTTTTGTTATGTTCCACCACAGTGAAGAAGCAAAGGAAGTAGATGTATATGTAACCACACCCTTGCATGCCTATAAATAATTCCTTTTCATATAAGGTGAAAAATGTCATGCTCATTAATAGATGAGCTAAGATAAAACCACCATTTGGAGATAAAGCTTAGTAAGTGGATACATTGGTGATACTAAATTTAAGACTTGCCTTTAAACGACTGGACCGCAAGTAAATCTGGGAGCTAATGTAGAGAGTACAATGCTTACAAACATGGGCTTTGGAGCTTGACAAGTCTGTGCATTCTAATTGCTAGGTCTCTGATCAAAGGAAAGTTATTTAACTTCTCGAAATACTTACATCCTATCTTATTTTGAAGATTAAATGTGAGAATGCATGTAAAGGGCATAACCCAGTGCCTAGAATATATTAAATACTCAATATATGTCAGTGATTATAATGATTTGCTACAAGTTATTGTAAACTCAGTAGTTTAAAATACTGTACATGTTTTCTATTCAATGACCCACAATTTCCCATACATTTTTGATTTCTGATATTGGGTAAATTTTAAAAATTAATATGTATATTCTCCTCTCTGCCTGTCTCTTCAAGCTCTTCCAAAAATGTTATTAAACGCATAAAATATCTTATTATTAGGTGTTAGATTCAAGAGCATATGGAAATAGTATTATGCTGTATGCTTAGTTCAGTGGCAGAAATCTAAGGGCAGCTACCCAAGAGATGAAGAGATGTTTTTGGTTGCTCTATAGATTTACCCTCCAAGCTACTCTTTATATTGTTACATCTCCCTTAACAATGCCAATTCTGTCCCTTGCACATGTTTTCATTCAACTCTTCAGCAACTATTTCCCCATGACCAGGTAGTGATAAGTGTTGGAGATTTCTAGAATAAGATGCGATCCCTGACCTACCTGGGATCACAATATCTAACAGGGGGAGCACACAGGAAGACATCCTTACAGCACAGTTGTCTGTAGCAACAGATGGGGATCCAAGGAATAGAAATAATATGAAGAGGGAAGGATTTGCTCAAGGAATTCTTGTTGTATGTTTGAGTATAAAGTGCCCAGACACTGGCAGATAAGAAATCTATGATTTTGCAGGTCACATGACCCCATTGGTCTTGAGGATACTGTCGGCCTTTCTCACTCTAAGGTGGCAATGTTGCTCACTCCTTACTGGAAGGGGGTGCTGCTCCCAGTCATAAATCACCTTCCAGGGTGCTGCCTTCCAGGAAGGACCTGCTGATGTGAGAAGGTCTCCTCTGTCACAGAAGCAGGTGGCCAAGCAGCGGCTGTACTCAGAAGCCCTGTTGCCTCTTTTGCTGGTGAGCACAGAGTCAATGTGTAAAATTTTTACTTAGAGAACTTAGATTCTTGCCCACATGGGTAGGAATCATGACATTTGAAGGGTTCTTGCTAGATATCTCACAAAATATTAGGAAAAATGTGCATGGAGCTATTTTTTGAGAGATTTCATTAATTTTTTTAGAGAGAGAGGGAAGGAGAGAGAAAGAGGGGGAGAGAAACATCAGTGTGTGAGAGAAACATCAATCTGTTGCCTCGTGCACACTGCCAACTGGGGTCTGGGACACATTCCAAGCATGCACCCTAACCGGGAATTGAACTGGAAACCTTTTGGTTTCCAGGATGATGCCAAACCACTGAGCCACACCAGGCAACACAGCATGAAGCTCTTTTAAAAGGGATAAGAATGTATTGTAATTCATTTAATTCTTTGTAGATATTCTCTTTTAAGTTATCATTACTCCTGTATGAGTTACCATTAGGTATATAAATTATATTCAAGCAGTTTACAACTGATTAAGCAAGACCAGATTTGAAAAAAAACAGAACAAAAGATATTATTTTAAATATAGAAGTAGATTATTTTCCTCTATGAAAAGCTAACATTATATTTTCCCTTAGTCTAAAACATAAATTTTTGTCATTACCAGTATTGCCACAGGATGAGGTTGATGTCACAAACATTTGAATGGTTGCTGAAGATTTAAACTAAAATATTAGGTAGTGAGATTAAGAAAGACATATGGTAAATAAATAGCTGGTTACAAAGGTGACCTGATAAAGTCTCTAAATCTTTTGAAAATACACATGATATTTATATGAAGCAATTGTCTTACAAAGTTATTTATCTAAAAGCACAAAAATATATAGCAATAAATATATATCTATAAAGTAATAAAAAACAGAAAGTTATCTTTAACTCTTCTCTTCTGCTTTTCAAATATATATTTTGTTCTGTATTTTCAAATCTGCTCTCTTTAAATCAATTTTAAGCCTCTTGATTTTAAGCACAGAGGCATAAAAACATATCTTCAAGAATAAAGATTTGGAGACTTTTGGTCAAGATGGAGTCACAGGAAAACCCAGCTTGTCTCCTTGCACAACCACATCAAAATTACAACTAAATTACAGAATAACCATCACTCGCAACCATCAGAAATTGAGGTGAATAGAAGCCTGACAACTCTGGCACTAAAAAAACATATCTACCCAGAACGGTAGGAGACACGGAGCTGTGGAATGGGCTGGTCCCACACTCATATGGGGTAGATAAAATTTGGGGGGGATATCTTGGGAGTGAGGGGTTCCAGACCCACACCAAGCACCACTGCACAGGGTTCCAGAGTAAGGAAGATGAGTCCCTATAATTTCTAGTTGTAAAAACCAGCATGGATTGAGTTGGTAGAAGAAACTTCTTGAGTCCCAAGCAGTTCCTATTAAAAGACCAGTATATAGACTTACTCAGACTCACTCCCTCTGAGCTTCAGCACCAGTGTAGCAGTTTGAAAGGCACAAGTGGCATCCAGGGAGACACTGAAGTGTCTGGCATTAGGACATGAGCTGGGGGACAGCTTTCTCCCAAACAAAACAGTGGGTAGAGGCCACGATTATTTTTCTGAACTTTTCTCCCACAGAGCCACAGAACCAGCAGGCAGGAGACATCCTAGACTCCATCAACCTGGCTCACACTGTTTCTCTCATTCTGGTGTTTCCCTGAGGCTCTGCCAGACCCAACTTATGGGCCCACCCAAACTGTTAACAGTGGCTTTTCCATATGAATGGCTGGTGTTGGCTCATCTTTTAATAAAGGATGGAAAGTTTTACATCTTCTTAAATCCTCTCAAACAAGCAATAAGCTGGCTTCAGTGATCCCCACACCCTTACCTCTTGCAAGTAGTGCTAGGCCTGGCACTAGCAGCAGCCAGCCTATGTTCACAGCTTGGTTTCACCTGGGAACCTTCAAGCCCAGCCCCAGCAGCAGTCATCTGCCGATTGATTTATAGCACACACAGGGCGATCCTATGCAGAACATAGGTGGTGGTTGACCTTGGAAATTCCAAAGCCTGCATGCCCAGTGGACAGCTACAGATCACGTTGGAGCACCACTACAGTATTTCTACACAGCAGATCCTCCAAAGAGCTAGGAGGTTGGTGGTCAGTGGTCACAGCCAGTCATTGCTGACTGGCCTGTGTAGATCCCTCCCATTGACCTGTCAGCAGCAATCAAGGCTCATCTACAAGAGGAGGGTATTCTCAGCCCACATATAGGGTGTACCTCAAATACTCAGCTTGGGTAATAAAGGGGGCTGTGCCACTGGACCCTACAGGAGACCTATTATATTAGGCCAATTACCAAGACAGAGAATCAAAGCAGCTCTATGTAATACACAGAAACAAAACAGGGAGGTGACCAAAATGAAGCAACAAAGAAACATGGCCCAAATAAAAGAACAGATCAAAACTCAAGGAAAAGAACAAAATGGAAATTAAGCAGTATATTAGAAACAGAGTTTAAAAGGTTATAAGGATACTCAAGGAATTTAATGAGGACCTCAACAGCATAAAAAAGCTTCAGTCAGAAATTAAGAATATACTAATTGAAATAAAGAGCAATTCATAGTGAAACAACAGTAAAGTGGGTGAAGTTGAGAATGAAATCAATGATTCGGTACATAAGGAAGCAAATACAACCAATCAGAACAATAAGAAGAAAAAAGAATCCAAAAAAATGAGGATAGTATAAGCAGCCTCTGGGACAACTTCAAAGGAGTCAATGGTTGCATCATAGGGGTGCCAGAAGGAGAAGAGAAAGAGCAAGAAATTGAAAATCTATTTGAAAAAAATAATGAAAGAAACTTCCCTGATTTGGTGAAGGAAATAGACATGCAAGCCTGGGAAGCACAGAGAGTCCCAAGCAAGATGAATGCAAGGAGGCCCACATCAAGACACATCATAATTAAAATGCCAAAGGTTAAAGAGAAAAAGAGGATCTTAACAGCAGCAAGAGAAAAGCAGTTAGTTACCTACAGGGAGTTCCCATAAGACTGTCAACTGGTTTCTCAAAAAAAACCTCTGCAGGCTACAAGGGATTACCAAGAATTATCCAAAGTCATTAAAAGCAGGGAACTACAGCCAAGTCTGCTCTACCCTGCAAAAGTATCATTGGAATTGAAGGGTAAATAAAGAACCTCACAGACAAACACCCCCCCCCCCACAAAAACTTAAAGTAGTTCATCATCACCAAACCATTATTATATGAAATGTTAAAGTGACTTATTTAAGAAGAAGATCAATAAACTATGATCAATAAAATGGAAGAAATACAAATCTATCAATAATTTAGTCTAAAAAACAAACTAAGCAAACGAGAAGAACAGAGACAGAATCATGAATAGGGAGAATGTTTTATTAGTTGCCAGATGGAGGAGGATGTGAGGGCATCAGTGAAGAGGTGAGGGGATTAAGAAGTACAAACAGAATAGCCATGTGATATAAAGGACAGTAGAGGAAATGGAGTAGCCAAAGAACCTACGCACGACCCATGGACATGAACAAGGTTGTGGAGATTGCCTGAGGCAGTCGGGGTGCTGGGTGAAAGAGGGTAAAGGGGGAAAATTTGGGTCAAGTGAAATAGCATAATGAATAAAGATTTGTTTTTATCTGGGTGGAGTCACAGAGTTGCCTTGGTAACAGCTACTTTTCAACTTGAGTATTAACAGAAAATTTTAAAAATGCAGACACCAAAATAGGGCAATGTAGAAAAATGTTTTCAGTTCCTGTTTTCCTATATCTTTTTCACAAAATGTGTAGTACTTTCAGAATTTTTCCAGTGTTTAAAAGTATATATGTATATATTACTCCTTATTGAAATAATCAAGTTAAAAAATCATGAAATGTAAAGAAAAGCCAGAATGATAAATGACTATAAATACAAAGGACCATTATTCTGAGAAAGAAGAGGGGTCACGTATAACTGTGATGTCTTTGCTTTCTATTATTTTCTTATTATTTGTGAATAGAATTCTGTAGCCAAAACCTAAACATTTCTGGGTTTGATTTGGAATCACTCTGCAGGTAAGCCTGGTGTGTGATACTTAAGCACAGACAATTTGGCTGTGGTTCTAAAAATATGTTTTGGATTAGATACTTCTTCCCTCAGCAACAGGCTCCCAGCCAAATAGTTTTCCACCAAATCTCAGAGCCCACGTTTTCTTCAGTTACTGAGACTCTATTTCAAGTTGCTGCCAAGGTGGGTGGAAGAGTAACATTCTGACACATGTATGATTCAAAGACAAACTAAATTGACACAATTTGTGCTTCTGCATTTAAAATAAAAACACATAGGAAAAAAGTGTGAGATTTTCCCACCCACTTCATTGGTTTCTCCCACCTTAAAGTTCAAGTGACTAAAGGTTTTTTTTGAAACCTACACTTGATGGAAGACAGAGTATAAATATTTTAAGCAAAATATTAAACTTGTAGAATAGTGAGTCACTTAAAATCAAAACCTTAGATTTCCTTTGGACTAAATATTTCTTACAAAAGTAAAAGGAAGTTAAATTTTATTTCTAAAAGATACAGGAAAAGTGAATAAAATCACTTGACTTCGTTCATACACTTAACACTGATATTCAATTATTTTAACACTATGTAAAAATTCTATTTTTCCCAATTACAATTAAATTCAGCATTTTCCTTTGATGTGTAATTAGTAAAATTTAATTAAGAGTTATGGAGTATCATCCATCTCGCGGTGTAACTATATGGCTGAATTTCTTTAACCTTTGTGTTTCTTTTATATACGAAAAACTTCTACATCTTGGCAATGTTTCTCAATTAGAAATTAGAATTTAGTACCATCTTTAATTTCCACTAAAATTCCAATAATAACTATGGCCTAATGTTCAAAATATAGAGTGTGTACTGGCCTATAAAAGTTGTACTGAATTTTCACTGAATAAAAGAAATATTTCCCTTAAAAGTTTTGTCTTATGTTCACATCTTATAACCTACCTCTGAATCCAGGAACACATGTATAAGTAGATAATGTAAAGATCCATTAGACAGACTTTCTGTGTGCTGTTTCTCCTGTTTCTTTCTAGGTAGCATTAACTTACATTTTAAATTATCAGAATTTATTTTGTTTTTGAATTCTACATATCATCAAATAATACTCATATTTCCATGAGATAAAAAGGCTAGTCACATAGTTGAAAGAACTATGTTTTAAAAGGAACAATAAATTTTAAATTCCTAGTATGGCAACAAAATTCTTATAATCTTTTCTAATTGCATTTAGTATTATGCCCACTTATTTTTCTTTGATGATTTTTAAGTTAACTATATCAGTTACCTATTGCTGCTAAAACAAATCCCAAAAATGTGATGGCTAAAACAAAAGATACATAGTAACAGGTGATGTGTTGAGACTAAAGAGAGGAAGAGGGCATTATAGTCAAACCTCGGTGTTTAAACATCTTCCATCTCAAACAATTTGGTCCTCGACTAGGTTCACAGAAAAAATGTCTTGGTCATCAAAGAAAACTTTGGTTCTTGGCCGGACAACCATTTCATACTGATATCTGTATGATCAGTCACACGTCTCTCAGGCAACAAAGGACAGAATGCTTGAGTGTGAGTATCATTTAGTTTTCACACAAACTGCTTCTCAAACAGCCTTCCGGACTGTATTAAGTTCCAGAACCAAGGTTCCACTGTATTCTTATCTGCCTACAGAGGAAACAACCAAGCAAACTCTCCCTTACATAAGGAAAGGTGGCTGTACCCAAATATACTTTCAGATATTTCAAAATTGCAACAGATTCTTTTCAATTATTTTATTTTCACTTATTATAGAAAAGGCCAACTTTTAGATTCAGGCAATAGAAGTGGAGAAAATTAGACTGAATGGCCTCTGTACTTGAGAGCTTGTGGCTGTGTCAGCTGTACAGCCAAACCTCATTTTAGTGAGCTTCACTGTACTGTGCTGCACATACATTGAGTGTTTTACAAATTGAAGGCAAGACCCTGTGCCAGCAAAGATGTTACAACTCACTTGATTGTGATCCTTGCTTCCCTTGTGGGGGACTGGAACCAAGTTTGCAATGTTTCTGAGGTATGTCTGCACATTAGTTACAACTCCCTCCGTATAGGAGAGTTTGATTCTGAAACACATAAGTAACGCCTTTTTCTCGAGTTAGGACTCCATGTATAGGTGAATAGATAATAGATTGTTACCACTTTGACGGCATTTTCTTCTTTGTGCCACTACAGTGGCCGTTCAGATAGCATGTTTTGAAATGCATTTACACTTTTAGAGATACTTATTTAGATTGACAATAATAAGCAGGAAAGCATACAACAATAGTAGCACTAATTACAGAAACACTTTCCAACTAGTAAAAACATGAGTGTAGATCATGTACAAAATTAGCAGTGCATATTGCCAATGAAGAACCAGGTCTCTTCCCCCGGCCCTGTGGCAGGAAATTTGTTTTATGCTTTAACATTTTCCCTAATATTTAAATATGTTTACAGATTTATAAGCATTTATAAACATGTATAAACAAGGGTTTGTTTGTTCCATCAAAGAGACAACGATGAATGCCCAGAATCCTCTGGGATAAGTGTTTACAGAGCTCATCCACGCTCAGAAGAGGGGAGAAGAAGAAAAAAGAATGACAAACAAAAAGAAATGATTTTGTTCTCCCTCTCCTTTCCTACTCAGTCTGCTGAATTCTCTTGATTATACATAATTAAGTAGCTTCACACTTTGGTTCAAGATGCCATTTCTTTCATTTCTAAATCATTACTCATAAGAATGGTCTCCTTGTCTTTAGTTTTGCTGCTCCCAAAACGGACTTCAATATCTGTACAAAGGTGCCATTCTAAAATACCAAATTTAAGATCCTTCAGATATTTCAAGCCCCACCTAATTTTCTTCTCTCTCTCACAAGCCTGTCCTCTGTGACTCAGCGTCAGAAAAGGCACAACACACCCAGCGCCCCCCTGAATTTCACTGGTGCTCTTGGCTGCCACGCCTTTGTACATTGTTAGCCCATCTGTCCTGCATACCTCTGCTCTCCTGTACACAGGAAGGACCACAGGGCTCATTACAAGGAACGTCAGAGGTGCCACTGCTCTCAGTCCCCTGCCAGTGCCTCAGATTCCAGCTTGCTCTGGATGCAAAGTTTCTTATGGGCTTGCATTTATTTTGTACCAGCATCTTGCATTAAAAAAATGCTGTGCTTTCTTTGCTTAGGGGTTTCTCCAGTGCCAAAGATAAGATAGGACTTCTGCAGAATTGCAGGCAGTTAATATTCTCTGACAGGTCTCAGTGAATGAGAGACAGGAACTGGTGGATAAATGTTTTCCCTTTTGTCCTTCAGGCAGATAATTTCAGGAAGCTGTCTATATGCTTCTTCAGAGGTTGTCCTCAATAACATAGCTTTAGTTTTGGCTTTTTCTTCTTCCATGTCGCACTGTCTCCTGTTCCTTGGGATTACCACCTGAAGAAACTTCCTGCCTTCACCACTATATTTCAGACTCTGCTTTTGAGGGGTGTCCATCAAGGCTCAGACAAGGCCCAGCTCTTATTGAAACCCACCCTGCTTCTGTGACCCAGGTCCTGGAATCTACTTCTATTAGAGACCTATTCACAGAAATTTCTGTTTTCTGATAAGGTTTCACCTGTTCGTCTTTGAATTGCTAATGTTAACACAGTCCCTGACAAACTACAGATGTTTAATAAATGTTTGCAGATTAAATAAATGAACTCATAATTCTCATGTATGGACTTTTTGGTAAACTGTGAGTCTTAGGAAATGGACCTGTGAAAAGTACTCGTGAGTGTTAGAGCACCTAGTACTGAGTGATGGCAGCTCAGAAATGTCTGTGGGATAAAAGAAACTGAAGAAAGCTACCTCACCCAAAGAACAGACATGGCCACTCTCTGAATGAAGTACTATTTCCCCAATGTAACTTCTGATAGGCTGTGAGAGGGAAAGAAAAACGAGATGTACACCTTTTCTTAGGCTTCAGACCCAGAGATAATAGCCTGGGGAGAGGCGGGGAGTGTGTTCTGAGGGAAAAACAGACCAGGAGCAAGTGCCACTTCCCTTCACCCCTTCCTTTCAGACAGTCAGTTGGCAAGGCGTCCCAAGACAGCCCCTCCCAGACAAGGCGCAAATTCTCTGACCACCAACAGTTCCTCTCCTAGAGAACCGGAGCTGCAAATCCCTCCTGCTTGCCAAGTGTTCTCCTCTGTCTTTTAAAGTTTCAGGAAAACGTTACGGGAGAGCACTGGTGTTTCACTGGATCATACACAGCTCCGTGGCCCTGTGACCCCCTGATGGTTCTACTGGCCTCAACTATTATTTGTAGTTTCCCTATACAATATTCACTAATCCCCCCAAAAAAAGGCTTGGAATTTGTAATAATCAACTCAGAGTCTTCTGACATTTCCTTTATCATTGTTCTATAGGTTTTAAAGAAAATTTTATATTTATGTGATTACAGATAAAATATAATAAAACCTTTTACTTGAAGGTAAATTTTGTGCATATTTTTACAACTGTACTAGCAATAACCTCAACTATTGATATTTATTCAGAGGTAAGTGTAGATGGCAGTATGGTGGTTGAGGGTACACAGAAGTCTCCCTTACCCAGATTTCGAGAAAACATCAGTATTAGTGGTATAAAAATGTGACAGAAAACTATACTTGAACAATAATTAAATAAATTTTTTTTAGAAAAGTAAAAAAAATGTGAAAGTTATATTAAAAATCATCATTAGAAATAGCTAGCAAAGTTGAAGTAATTTTATAATTATATCAGTTTTAAAGTGATCAGAAATATTTTGCATAATAATTTTTATAAGTATTTAATTAGCTAATTCTAAAAATATTTATTATAACATTTCTTTTTTTAAAAAATGGGAAGTATGCTTCTTATCCGTTGTAAATTTTTCGGATTAGGGAAAAACTTGTTTACTTGAAATATTTATGAAGATCAATGGTTATAGCAAAAATTTATTAAAACATAGGTAAGAGTTTGACCACACTTAGACACATTATTAGAGAAAAAAGGCAGCACACTTTTCCTATAGGACTCTGGGGTTCAGCAGAAGTCACTTGTTTGGCTGGTTTAGGATTACAGGGAGTTTGGAGGCCAAGTGGTTCCCTGCACTCCTTGGTCACATCAGCTGTAACAAAAGAGGTTGTTAGGAGAAGATTTATGTTTTTTTCAGTTCACAGCTGAAATGAGAAGTTGCAAGCATTTTGCTTTGTTCAAAACATTAGGCCTGATTAGCTCACATACTCAAATTTGTGTTCCCTCTTTATGAACAGTTCCACACTTAGTCATGCTTCACACCTCTCTCTCTCACCCCTCACAACCAAATTGTTAACCTTCTTCTCCATTCTCACCTTCCCAATCTGGGTCAGGCATTCATTGATCTCTCACCTGAGCTTGTGCTTAAATTTCGTAATTAGAATTTCAATCTCTAACTTCATCTCTTAATTGTAAGTACACCATCAGCATTTTTAAAATAAAATCCAGATGTGATTTCACCTTGGCCCTAATGAAAAACTTGGGCCATGGGTCACTGTGTCCATATTGCCACTGGCCAGAGTTCAAACTCCCATGGCATAGAGTCACTCAGCACGGTCCCATGGTGTTGGGGGTGTAAAGGTGAATGCAACAGCCAGTGCTTTCAGTGACCTAGCTGAGGAGACACACGCAGACTACTGTAAAACAACTGAGCTAGTATAATGACAGACGAGGGTACACATGCCATTGGCGGCAAAAAGGAAGGACATAATATAGTAAGCCTGGCTGGGAGGGTTAAGGGAGACTTCCTGGATGGTGCAACGTGTCAGAAAGTCCTGAGGTTCAGGGAAGAGTTGGCCAAGAGAAGGAAGGCAGAGGAGAGATAAGCACAAGGCAGGAAGGTAAGAAAAGTCTGGTTGGAAGCTGCTGATATTTGAATGACATTTCAGTGGCACTTTCTACAGTCAGTTCAATTCTTCATTCTCAGTGTTGTTACTGTATCGCTATCCATCAGTGTGCCTATAACACCGTATTACAGTTCTTTGCCTGAGATATCACAACTTCTCCATCATGTATTGCCAACCAGTAGTGTAACTGCACAGATATTCTGTGAATGTATGGGTTGTGTAAGATTGGATGGTTAAGTGGATCTGAACATTTTAAGAGTTTCTATTGTGAAATCACAAAGAAACCGAGAGACAAAAAGTCCCAGATGTTAAGAAACACATGCTCAAAAACTATTTTTATAAACTATATTAAATCTTTATAATTGTGTTTAAAATTAGAGGCAAAATGACTGAAATAAAAACATTTCCAACAAATTAATATCTGGAGTCTCAAAATACTGTGAGATTATAATCAAAACAACAAAATGCCCAGCATCATTTCTGCAATTTCTATAACTGTGGGACCTACTAACTTTCCATAAGGCTTAGCCATTTCTCACATTCCAGAACCAGCCTAAATTAAGGCTCTAGATACTTAAGCAGCTTATAATGCCTAGCTAAGATATAACTGGAATGGGTCTCTTTTCTATTTCTCTGTCCATAATATGTCCTTAACTCACTTCTCTTTTTGTTCAAGACCTGGGACCCAAAAGACATCAAGTCTATTAGGTCTTATTGTGGAAGTACCTGGGAACTGATTGCTAGGCATCTACTTTTATATCTAAATCTTCCTTAATATTTATTTGTTTATAGAACAATGGTAGCAACCTGGCTCATAGAATTATATCCTTGACACTTGTGTCCCATAATACACATGTGAACCCTAGATGACAGACAGGATCCCATCCTGACAGGGGTGTTTTCAAGCCTTTATTCTAGAGATATTCCCCTCCCTGGCTGAGGTGTCTCAATTTGTACAACTTGGATTCTTCTCTGAATCCCGCTTCTCAATGCCAAGTACTTGTAGTCACTCAACTTGGGTCCACACCATGTTCCTATTGACAGTGATGCCTTCTGCTTTATGGCCATGCAGGGTGCTTTTCTATACTCCCTTGGTCCTCTCTTTCTGCCTCACAGATAGATGCCTACTGGTGTATGGGTGTGTGTGTGTGTGTGTGTGTGTGTGCAGAGTATGTGGTCATCCCTGAATTCCTGAGCAAGACCTTCCATGGATCTCAATCCACATGCCTTGCCACATTTTGGCAAACCTGCAGTGTAGACCTCTAGTGCCATTGGCTTCCCTCCCCATGCTATATGCCTTGGATGCTGGCTCTTCTCGCTTCTTGTTATGAGCTGTACACATCTAGTCCAAACCCACATACAAAGATAACAAATGTTAAGACTGACAAAAATTCTAGAGAGTCTTCTGAGTGCACAGGACATTTTGTGGTCGGTATCCCAGAACCAATTACAAAGGCTTCACATACTATTTATAACGGTGGCCTTAAGGAACACTACACCAGCATATCATTTTGTAAAAGTCCATCATTAGTAATATGCAAACCACTTTTCAGAAGTCTTTCTAAATCTTTCACATAGAATAGGAAAAAACTATTTAAAATTATTATGTGTGGGCCATTGTAGCTGATTTTTTTACTTTAAAGGAATAGTCCTTTAAATATTTGACTGCCAGTTAGAATACATGAATAATCACTCCAAAATACTGAGATTTGAGATGAATCTGTTATGGCCTTCAAATTGTCATTCCTACCTCTAACTTCTCCTCTTTTCAAAGTATTTTGTATGCTGCCATCAGATATATTTGAAAGTTTTAATTTCATCATGTTATTTCTCTCATTAACTTTTTAAGAATCTAATCAACCTTATTATTATATGACTAGTTCTCAAACAAATCCTCTACTATCATATTTATTCTTCAAAATTATTATCTGTAACACTCACATATTTTATTTATTAATGTATTGATTTACATTATTATTTGGTTGTTAAATAGTTAAATATTAGTTATTAAGTGATGTTTTATTAATTCATCTCCCCTTATCAATTAGATTATAAAGCTATAAGGGCAGTTAAGTAGAGGCCAAATAAATGATTACTGAATTGAATCATACTTTTTTATATAGAGAGTCTCACATAAGGGCCCTTGCAGATGACTTTTTTATAATACAAAATTCACAAGTCAGTTAATTGATTGATCAGTTTATGATAGTTTGTAACAAGGTTTGTGTAAATATAACCTTGTAGGAAAAGTGTGAAATATGTCTCACTAACCTATTAGAACACAACTGAAAATCTTGTGACTTCCTATTTTGAACTCTGCCAACAAAGTCAAACCTTCCGAGACTCATAGCTTCACCCAGGCATCCGTTTTTCCCATAGTGGGAAAGTACCCCTAAGCTGATGGACCGCATCCCAACATGAGCTGTAGTCACAGACAGGTAGATATCTCAGCAGCCTCCAACACCACTCATGGTAAAAGCAAACTGTGTGTCCCAGTGAGTAAAGCATGATTGTAGATCACATTTAAGCTTAAACAAGAGGCCCTCTTCTTATATTCTCAGTTAAATCACCCTGAATAGTAGGACCAAAGTATAGTATTTTACCTAAGAGCAGTGACACCCAACTTTACTTTAGAATTATATGCCAACCTTAAATACTTTTAAAGTCCTTTTTTGTATCTTGTTTTTAAACAAGGACATACAAGTAAAATGTTTCCCAATATTTATTTTATAAGCATAAATATCAAAGAACATACAGCCAAGTACTAACTTTTGCTATATTCTTCCAGATACATGTGGAAAAATAATAATGTAGACTGTTTTTTGTCTTTAAATATCTGAAACTGCTTTAGTAATGTATAATTACTAAAGTATAATCTAGAGAGTATAATCTAGAGAAAACAATCTCTAGAGTATAATCTAGAGAAAAACAAATTCTTTATATTTGAGAAGAGATGGTTAATAATCATGACAGCAAAAAAAATATATCAAGGTTGATGTCCCACATACCAAACTTGTTTTAATTTTTAAAAGCTATCACCCATTGAAAAATCCTGCAAACCTTTTGAAAATAATTTCTACAGAACTTACAAACCTTTTGAAAATAGTTTCTCTCTACCTTTAGCACAGTACTCTTCCCCCTGACCTCCATGGAGCAACACTGGGACCGTTTATGGTCACTCCTTTTCCACAGAGAATGGGCTGTTTCTGCAGACACAGACAAGAGTGTGCCACACGAACACCTCAAATACAAACGTTTCTAGAACTACAGCAAAACCTCAGTTCTCAAACTTAATTCACTCCAGAAGGCTGTTCGAGAGTGATTTGTTTGAAAACGGAATCATTTTTCCCATTATACATATCAGCATGAAAATACATATTTCATATCAGTAATACATATCAGATGTTTGTTTCTTGTTGAATCTAGTTGAGAACTGAATTGTTTGAGAACCACGATGTTCAAGAACCAAGGTTTGATTCTATTTTACTCCTTAGATTCCAAAGCTAATTCTAACACTGACTTCTATTAGCAGTTAAATTATTATTTATCCTCTACCCATCAGGTACTTTAGGGTTCTATCACTATGATGTTGGAAGAATCAGTAAGATAAAAACTTATGTTTATTCCAATTAGCAATAGAAAGTTAAGAAAGACCTTTGAGAATAAGAACTATAGTTCTAGGTTCCAGTCGTTCGATAACTTCCAGCAGGGAAGGTCAAACTTCTATTCTACTATTTAAAAATTATTTTTACAGAGATGACTTGAGAAAATACATGTTTATTCCTAATTCTGACATACATTTTTGATGAAGCATACACTCTTACATGAGCTAGGTGATCTCATATCATTACCTATAACTATTGTTTTTGTTGTCAAGTTAATGGGCCAATGGCAATCAAGCCAAACAAATTTTGCTTTCATATCCAATTTTAGCATTATTCTATGGACATGGCTTTTGAATGATAGAAAAGACAATGTTCTATTTTTTGAGCCTAAAGTTAAGTATGGTTAAGGTTACATTATGGAAAAAACTTTTTACCTCTTTTCATTCACATTTGACATAAAGGTAAAATTTAAACATTTCCTTACCAGGATGGGAAAAAGTAACCACATTTTTCAGATTATAAAATGCATATTTCACCCCCCCCCCAAATTTTGGAGGAACAATGGTTGTTAATGCTGCTGTTGAGTTCTGATTATATCTACATTGGTGAAATATTATGTTATTTATGTTATTAAATATTTTACCACATTTTTTTGCTTCAAAAATTTTTTTCCTATTTCCCTCTTCCAAAACCTAGGTGCATCTTATGGTCCAAAAATATGGTAGGTTTAGAGTTATGAGTATGTGAAACAGAATTTATTCTTGTATTATTATTTATTAATTACTGTGTTATTTTGCATGGCTTTTTCCATATGAACTATAAAACTACTTTTGCCCACACTTGTATCTCTAGTTTCAATATATGTCTTTATCAAAATTGTAAAAAAGTGAAAAAAACATAATATTTGGCACTAAATCTTAAAAATCTAACATGTAACTGGATGCTTAGAAATCCATTTTGTTAAATGTGGGTTTATAAACTGTGTGGAAAGGCCTGTATTTATAATGATAGGTCTTTTCCAGAATGAATATGTTAAGACCCCTTCTTTCTTTCTTTCCTTCCTTCCTTCCTTCCTTCCTTCCTTCCTTCCTGAGTGGAGAGAAGAGTAATAAAAACTACTTACATTATTTATATGAGACCTATATCTATTTTCAGAATCTGCATTTAAAACATTTTATAAGTGAAGAAAAGATGAAAGCAAATATATCAAAAAAAGAGAAGACAAAGAAGAGCATGTCCTCAGCCTTCTCCCCAGATCCCCTCAGGACAGACCAACAGCATCTAAATCCAAGGACAACTTAATGATGCCCAGTAATTACCAGCTGAAGGAATGGATGAATGGATGGATGGATGGATGGATGGATAGGGGGGAAAAAGCTTGATGGTTTCTTAGTGAAGAAAATTCTTGTACACTTGATACTATGTAATATTTTTATGAATAACAGAGAAATCTGCCTCAGAAAGAAACATATATATTGGCAGTTGTCCTGCAGAGAAGGAGGAAGGATGACTAAAATTGTTTTTAAGTACCTTCTCAGGTGTGTTGGGAAGGAGTGCAGAGGGGTGGTATTTTAATTGTTTAAAATATGAAGGAGATCAAGGAAAGGACATCAACAGCAGAATCATCACTATTTTCAAAATATAAAAAGCTTAGTAATAAGAAGACCATAGCACTAGGGAAAGAATACTTAGTGTCTATCCTACCACTTTCTAGTTTTGTGGCCTTGGGCTAATCAGTTGTGACTCTGAGTCTAAAGATAAATCCAAAGACATGGGCCCACAATGGTCCTTTCCAATGGCAAGTCTGGTGATTCTGCAGCCACAGTTATATGTGGAAACTTCCCTAATGTTTTTGAACTTTCTCAAGATTCTTGGAAATTCAATATGCATTAATAAAAATACTATGGTGACATTTTCTAAACATGTAACACTGATATGTATATGAAGAGGTGTCTTTATTAAAAGTTTTTTTGTTGTTCTTTTCCAAGGTAGTGGAAGCTGAACATACCGTTTTAAAAATTTGTATTTTATTGTTTATGCTATTACAGTTATAGCGATTATTACTGCTTTTTCACCCTTTGCCCGCCTCCTCCCAGCTTCCCTCCACCCCTCAATTGACATACTATTGTCCACATCCACAGGTCATGCATATATGTTTTTTAGCTAATCCCTTCACCTTCTTTCATCCAGATGTCCCTCCCCAACCCCCTCTGACAGCTGTCAGTCTGTTCCATGCACCCATGACTCTGATTATATTTTGTTTATCAGTTTATTTTGTTCATTAGATTCCACATGTAATTAAGATCATATGGTATTTGTCTTTTGCTGACTGGCTTATTTAACTTAGCTGAACAAGTCTTAGAAACTTATTTAGAACTGATGATCATTCCACTTTACTATTAAACTTAATTATTTAATAAAAAGAATTTGATTATTTTCCTTTTTATTTAAAACAATATTTAGTTTTAGAGAAAAGGGAAGAGAGGGAGAAAGAGAGGAAGGGAAATATCCATACAAGAGAGAAACATTGATCGGTTGCCTCTTGTGCGCCGACCCTGACCAGGGTCCCAAACCCCTGACCCAGTGACCCAGGCATGTGCCCTGAATGAGAATCCAACAAGCGACCTTTCATGTTGCAGGGTGATGCCCAGCCAACTGAGCCACAGCCATCAGAGCAGAATCCAATTATTTTTCTTTTTAAAAAAGCAATGTATTCTATTTGAAATATCTGAAGAGTTAGTAATTTTAATCTATATGCATAAGTTCATCTTAAATTAATTACTTCTTAGATACATGGAATGGGACTATATATCTAAGAAAGACAAGTATTTATAAAGTAATGTTTACTCTTCTAAGACAGTCTGGAAAAAGGATGTTAAAGTCGAACAACATAAGGAAGGGTGGTCCCACAAATCATACTGATTTAGGGGATGGGGTGAGAGAATTTGATTGTTGGAAAGAAACAAGCTGTTCTTCAGAAACAAGAACACTGAATTCTCTGGTTTTCTCCTTCTAGTCTCCCTATGCCCCAGCCTCACAGCATCACTGCCAATCAGTTGCACCCAGAAGGTGGGATGCACTGCCAAATTGTACTTTTGGCAGTGTACCAGAGAGTCTCAGAGGGTTTTTTCCCTTCCCTTCTTTGAAACTTACCATATGAGCTAGGTTTATTTTGAAAATAAAGCCCATGAACATTGAGTCAGATTTTTCTTGAAATTGGCTTTTCTTAGAGATAAAATGTTGTTGGAAATGCTTCATATAAGTCCATTTGTTCATTTTATTGTTTTTAATCTTGTTCATAAATCTGTCCCCTATAAAGAACTTCAAAATTTCACTATATTCTAACATTACTATAAAATATATCCAGTATGTTCATAGAAAGACAGTGGTTAATATATTTAGTAATAGAAATGTTTTGTTCATTAACTTTAAGAACTGTTAGAGGTAAATCAATATAACCTAAAATTGAAATTAAAGGTCATTGACTAAAGTCTACCATTTTATTTATCAAAAATAATAAAAATATGTAAGTACACCTCAAATCATGATGGTTGCATTCTGATAAACCCATTATAAGTTGAAAATATCATCAGCTGAAAATGCATTTAATAAACTTAACTTACCAAATATCGTAACTCAGCCTAGCTTATCTGAAATGTGCTCAAAACCCTTAACATTAGCACATAGTTGCACAAAATCATTTAACACAGAGCCTATTTTATTTAAAAAGTGTTGGATATGTCATATAATGTATTATGCACGTTGCTTTCACAGCATCATATCATTGAAACCTTGTAAACTGAACCATTGTGAAGTGCCATCTGTACAGGGTTTATTATTAGCAAAGCACTTTCTCTTGTGTTTCTATTTGATTCTCACAGTAACCCTGCCAGACAGAGATCATCTTCTTCTTATACAGGAGATGCAGGGATGGTAAATGGCATGAATAAAGTCACAGGCCTCTTGAATTACGTGATACTAACTATAACTCTTGAATGAGTTCTATAGGATCAACTGCCTCCCTGGACTTCAAAAGATATATAGAGTTACAAGACTTTGCAAAATTCTGCTCTATTTAGTGTCCTCATATGTGTTTGTTCAGGAAACTACTGCAAAAGCAAAACAGATGAATAAGTTAAAAATAAAAATATTTATGAAATATGATACATTTATTATACATTAGGACTTTTCTATATTTTTAGCAGCAAATATACTTATCTTTAATAAATCCTTCTCCAACCTTTCCTAAGGCATTGATAAAGATATAAATGAAGATTTAAATCTAAGGATGTCTATCAGAACATTACTGATATAATACATAAAATTACATATAAATTGTGGCATTTTCATATAACAAGTAATTGAATAAACTGAAAAAGTAATTTGAGCCCTGCAGAGGTTACATGATTTGTTCGCAGGCACAGAACTCACGGACAGACCTGGGAGTCAAATCCGTGTTATCCATTTCTGGATCTAGAGCCCTCTCTACCAGGACGCTCTGTATCACACACTAAATGAAGGACTGATGCCTGCCCAGTTGTTAGTTGGGTATGGGTATGGGCTTATGTATACTTATGACTTGAATTATTTTTTTATTAAAAAGAGGAGGATAATTAATTTTTAATTAAAATAGGTTGTAACAGAGCCTAATAGCAGGTTTTTATGCTGCCACATGTACCAAAGGCTAGATAACACACTTCAAACTTAACATATTTTTAAGGCATAGAAGAAATCTATGTCAGCATAATAAAGGCCACATATGACAAATCCAGAGTTAATATCATACTCGATGGTGAAGAGCTGAGGCTTTTTCACGCTAAGATCAGAAGGAAGGTAAGTCATCATACCCTCACCATTTCTATTCAACATAGTACTAGAAGGCCTAGCTAAACAGCTAGTCAAGGGGAAAAAATGTCATTTGAATTAGAAAGAAGACAAATATCTGTAGATGATATAATCCTTATGTTTTTAATTTTTATTTATTTTAGAGAGGGTGAGAGAAAAGTGGGAAGGAGGAGAGAGAGAGAGAGAGAGAACAAGTGAGAGAGAAACAACAATCTGTTGTTCCGCACATCCATGCATTTACTGGTTGACTTCATATGTGCCCTGACTGGGGGTCAAACCCACAACTCTGGCATACTGGAACAACGCTCAAACAAAATGAGCTGCCCAGCCAGAGCTTATTTTATCCTATATATAGAAAACCCTAAATACTCCACCCAAAAACAGTTAGAACTAATAAATGAATTCAGTAAAGTTAAAAAACCTCAGTGATGTTTCTATAACACTAATAACAAACTAGCCAAAAGGGAAATTAGCAAATCTATCTCATTAACAATAGCATCAAAAAGAATAAAATATTTAGGAATAAATTTAACCAAAGAGGTGATATGTATGAAGAAAACTACGAGACCTTGATAAGAGAAATTAAAGAAGACAGAACTAATAATTGTCGAAATGTCCGCACTACCCAAAGAAATCTACAGATTCAATGCAATCCCTGTCAAAATTCCAATTAATTTGATGAAATAGAAAAAGTAATCCTAAAACATTTATGAAGCCACAAAAGACCTCAAACAGCCAAAGCAATCTTGAGGTAAAAAACAAAGCTGGAGGCATCACACTTTTTGATTTCAAAATATATTACAAAGCTATAGTAATCAAACAGTATGTTACTGCAATTTTAAAAAGGGAATAGAACAGAACAAAAACTTGGGAAATAAGCCCACGCATATGTGATTGAATAATCTTTGACAAAAGCTTCAACAACAATGGGGGAAAGAATCATCTCTTCAATACACAGTGCTGTGAAAACTGGATAACACATGCAAAAGAGTAAAACTGGACCCCTAACTTCTAACATTCAAAAAAACAAATTTATTTGAAATGGATAAAGACTAAATGTAAAACTTAAAACTATAAATCTCCTAAAAGAAAATATAGGAAGAATCTCCTTAACATTGGTCTTGGTAATGTTTTTTGTTTATGGATATGACATAAAAGCACAGGAAACAAAATAAAAAATAAGCAAGTAGGACTACATCAAACTGAAAAGCTTCTGTGAAGCAAAGGAAATAACAATCTGAAAGGCAACCCATGTATTGGGAGAAAATATATTCAAACCATATATCCAATAAGGGGTTAATATCTAAAATATATTAGGAGTTCATATAGCTCAATAGCAAAATAATAATGATAAAAATAAAACCCCAAATTACTCAATTAAAAATTGGCCAAGGACTCAAACAGACATTTTTTTTTTTACAAACAAGACATCACATGGCCAATAGCTCTGTGGAAAAGTATTCAATATCACTAATCATCAGAGAAATGCAAATCAAAACTGCAATAAGATATCACCTCACACCTGTTAGCATGGCTGTTATAAAAAAGACAAAAGATAGACCTGGCTGGTGTAGCTCAGTGGATTGAGCACAGGCCTGTGAACCAAACAACTGCGGTTCGATTCCCAGTCAGGGCACATGCCTGGGTTTCAGGCCAGTTCCCAGCAGGGGACACACGAGAGGCAACCATACATTGATATTTCTCTTCTCTCCTTCCCTCCACCTCTAAAGATAAATAAATAAAATCTTTAAAAAAAAGACAAAAGATAAAACAAGTGTTAGCAAGGGTGTAGAGAAAAGGGAACCCTCATGCACTGCTGATGAGAATGTGAATTGGTACAGCCACTATGGAAAAAATAGGCAAGTTTATCAAAAAACTAAAAATAGAACTATCATATGACCCAGCAGTCTTGCCTCTGTGCATAACCTTATGTGTAATAAGAAGACAGTACTGTCTATCTAGCAGGGTTATTGTGAGAATCAAGTAGAAACATATGTTCCCCCTTATTTCTCTTAAGGGAGTTACTTCATAGGTCAAAACCAAAGTCAGTGATAGATATGTTTCTCATCCTTTTTCAGGTGTGAGGAGAATAATTCATTGATTTCCTTTGGTGGCTTTTTGCTTGTCTCAGAAGAATACATTAATAAATCCTGCACAGCTGCAATTTAATAGTGTGACAAAATGAAGAATGTGTTTCTCTGTCCACAGAGAAAACGATACAAACCTGCCCCCGCCATTCTCTCCCATCATCAGCACTTAGCCTGGTGAAGTGTTTTTAACCCCAACCACTTTCCAAGTTAATGATATACTGTTGCCTCAAAACCATGCCGATTAAGATTTTCTAGCTCCTTGTAAATAAATATACCTACTTCTGACCTGATTGCTTCTATGTTGCATGGCAATAGTTCGTATAGGTAAAAATGTCCTGCGAACAAGTCACTTTGACCTGGCTACCCTCCAGCACTAACACTGACCCTTCCAAATGACTTTCATCTGGAAAAATGAAAAGTGGTCAAAAATTAGAAGGGCTTTCCTACTTCAGGAAATCAAATCTTTCCAACTTGTGCTAATACCATCAGGACATTTTTTCTCTTCTCTGAGTGACTGGTACTGTGGACACTGTTGAAGAGAAATAGACATTAAAATCTAAATATTACTTGTGTTTATTTCTAGAATGCTGATTTTTATATTTTGTTTTTAAAATCGATGTTCCTGATATCCAATGTATTTAGAATATTTGTAACATAAAAGTAAATTTCTACTTTTAGGACAATAGAAATTTGTACCAATTTACTGCTGGAAAACACCTGAGGTATCCTGAAACACAGTCCTCTTACTTACAAATGGAAACAGGGCATCTGAATTGGAGTGAATTGCTTAAGTCTAAGCTGGTGGGAGAACTGGGTTATTAGGCTGATCCTGTTCAATTTCCTCTGGTAAAGCCTAGTGAGGCAATGGATACCAAATTCCTTTGTTAACAGCCCAACATCAGCCATTCTGTACGCACTCCCCCATATGAATACAGTCTCTTCGATTTGCTTCTGGTATGGTTCATTATTTCCATAGTTAGTTCCCTGGTCACAGTTGTGACTAGTATACACAGTATATCAAAGTTGTGACTAGTATATAAAGTGTATCAAACCTAGTCTCTTGATGTTTTCATCACCTCTTTATCCATATATACAAGGTCTGTCCAGAAGCTATCCAGCTATGTAATATAAAAGATAGGGAAATTTATTGAAGAAGATATAAGAAAGATTGTACAGAGGACAATGACACCTCAGTCACCTTCAAAGTGACGAGGACCTTACACAGTTCTCCCAATCACCATCAGCTGCCCCATCATATTTTCCTGAATTTCATCAATGGTCTGATATCTCTTCCCTTTCAAAGGTGATTTTAGTTTCGGGAAAAGCCAGAAGTCATAGAGTGCCAGATCTGGACTGGCTACAGGAGGGCCGAGTCACTTGGGTGATTTGATATTTTGCCAAAAAATTTCTTCAGGAGACACGATGCATGAGCAGGAGCATTGTCATGATGAAGCTTCCAACCACCAGTTGCCCATAGGTGTGGCCTTCTGAATCATCTGAGTAGTTTCCACAGAGTGTAAGCTTAATGCAAAATTTGATGCAGATTCATTGCTCTACTCGCTCAGTCATTTTGAATGTGACAGCCACATGGTACACATACTCACTCAATGGCATCTACTGCCCCCACCAACTAGTACGGTGAGGTCATCATTGTTCACACATGCTCATTCCAGTCCACTCTCCTTAGTTGACAGGTTACATTGATGTCATGAAAAGTGTTCTGATATATTAACAATGGTGTGAATTTTTCTGGAATATATACTTAGAGTTTATATTCTTTAGCTTGAATTTTACTTTAAAAAGCTTACTGTGTAGCTTTATTCCCTTTTGAATTAGGTTTAACCCCATAAAATGTTCTATTTTTTTCCTTACTTGATAGCTATTATTTACCTGTACATCGTCTATTATAACCTCTATTTCAGCAAGGACATCTTATATCTCTTTAGATGTATGCCACTTATTTTGGTCCTTAAATTTTGATAATGATGGTGGCATTGCAGCATGCATTACTTTATGTCAAACGTTGTGCTTAGTGCTTTAAATCCCTTATCTTCCTTAGCATTTAAACAATTCCTTAGGTGTTATTCACCACACTTATATTTTATTATATTACAACTATTTTGATATAGCATGAAAGGAAACTGCCAGAAAAACCCAGAATTTTCTTCTGGAGACCAGGTCCCTTGTAGTAGCACAGGCTTCCCCCGCTAGGTGAGTGTCCTAGGATTCCATCTGTGTCAGCGTACCAGCTGGTGTTGTTGCGAGAGGCTGAGTTCACCTTCAGTGAATTTTTAGTGAAGACTCTTTCAGTGCATTTGCCCATTTCATGTGAGTGATTTACAAGTGCACCTGTGCACACCCACTGAGTGTTCAGCAGTTTTTGACCCAAAATGGCATGACCCCTATGTCTCACCCTCCCTATTTACCTTGCCTCAAACAATATTTTTGTTTGTTTGCTTCCCCATATAAAAAAGGCCTTGAAGGGAAATGTTTTGCTGAAGTGGAAGAGGAGAAACAAGAAGCAGAGGCACTAAAAGACATCAAAATCAACAAGTTCAAAAACTGTTTTGAGCAGCAGAAAAAAATCTCAATAAGTGTATGCATCGATGGAGAGTGCTTTGGAGGTGACCGAAGTTTAAACATGTAAGAATAAGTACACAAATATTTATAAATAAATTCTGTTTTTTTTCAGTCCCCCCTTCACATTATTCTATTGTCGCTGCAATGAGTTACCACAAATTTAGTGGCTTAGAGCCACATGGATTTATCAGAGTTCTGCAGCTTAGTATACTGACAGGAGTTCCACAGGGTTAAAATCAAGAGGTCAGAAAGGTCAGAAAGACCCTGTTCATTTCTGGATGTTCCGTGGAAGATCCATTTTCTTGCATTTTCAAGCTTTTTAAGGCCATTCATAGCTCTTATCACAAACCAGAAACCTATGCGATATATCTCACACTTTTTGTGTTTATTTTTTGCCTGAGCTCTGTGAGAATGTTAATTCCCTGAGGGCAGGACTTTTTATGTGTCCTGTTCATAGTTATACCCCAGTGTCTGGGAACGATTCCTGGAACAAAATAGGCAGTCAGTCAATAAGGGTTAGTTAATAAACAAACGGGCAATTTATTTTGTTCCGTCACTTAGTGACTATGTTATCTGTGAGAAGCCAGACATTCTGAGCCTTAATTTTCACACATGTAAACTAGGGGTGTTAATTCCAAGATGTTGTTTTGAAGATTAATTGAGGTTATATTTGTGAATACCAAGTAGCATAATGTCTGGCACATAGTATGAAAAAAATGTTATTTTTGTTATTATTATTAATAAAAACATTCTGTTTTGTTTTCTTTAAAGTACCTACAACTCTCCAAATTACCTTGTTTATTTCTTTACTCATTTATTTTACACAAAATCAATTTTTTTGCTTTTTTCACAAAAGCAAAATTCTTATGTTTCACCTGTGTATCTCTAGTATCTAAAATAGTGATTGGTACATAGTAGAGGCTGAAGGTATACTTGTTAAACTCAGTCATGTGTACAAAAAGAATCTTAGGGACTTTTTATTCTACCACTTCTCACACTTAAAGCTGTGCCCCTATTTTGATGGATCTGTCATGTTTTTAAGGATTCAGATTCAGAATATTCAATATGGGATGTAGGATGGTGGTTGAGTTGGTGATGGGGATGGAAGAAGCTCTGAATTCTTCCTGTTGTAAAAATTTTTAATATTATACCTTTTTCTTAACCCTATTTAAACCCAGTAAAAGCCATGAACACTTCCCCCGAAATTACACAACCCTACCTGTTCACAGCATTTTGCACAGATGTCAAAAGGCCACCCAGGATCTGAAGACAGCTCATCCATCTAGCAAGTCTCAGATTAAGAACCTTAGGGCAGCCTCTTTCCAGCAGTTGGAGTGTGTGAGTAATACACTACAGTATGCTGTGTAGCAGGAGTATGCTATAGCGACAGAAAGCAGTTAGCAAGTTACTGCAGGGCAGGTAAGATATTTTGAAGACCAGAACTGACACTGGTGGTGGAGTGGAGGAAAATAAAAGAAGTTTCAGGGCACTTTCAAGCTCTCTGAGTTCTCATCACATTATAACCTAGAACTCTCTCTCCACATGGAAGTGCTTCAATTACCACCCCAATAGAGTATCATAATTAGAAACATCACTGGAGTCATGCAATGGGCATAATATTCCGTCTGTTATCAGGTACTAGAAAGAACCCTGAACTACTATTGATAGTAGCTGTTCATGTCACAGAACACTACTTAGAGGTCGCAGTTAATTTTATCCACTTTGGCTGGTAAAATTGGTTCAAGCATGTATGGAGGAATAGACTGAAAAAATTGTCTTCTTCTTTAATATTCCAAGAGAAGAAAAAAACCACTCCTAGAAAAAAACATCCAATTTGGAAGCTTTTGTGTGGTGTTTCAGTAGGACGAATTTATATTAGGATAAAAACATCTAGATTGAGATCTGCCCCTATTAAAAGTGAAGAGAATTCAAATAGCTCTTGGACCTCATTTGTTATAACACCACTTCTTAGAAGGTCTTATTTTTTTCTTTTTTTTTTGCACCTTATGGAAAAATATATAGTAAGATTACAGAAAAAAAAGCTTTTAGAGAGCAATAGCTCCAGTTTTTCTAAAGTTTATGTAAAACTTAGCATTGTTTATTTTACATAATAAAGCTTTTTATTAAAAACTATATAAAGCAGAAGAGAAGTAATCTATTACATAACAATTGATTTATTTCATTTAGGTCTCTTTTGTGTTCAAGGAGTTTGTAAAATGCTGAGGATTTTTAAAACTTGAGAAAAACAATGCTTACTTCAGGAAGTTCCATGCCAAATTTTGTAATAAATTAGTAAACAAAGTTACCATGCATCAAAAGCCATAATATTCATGAAAAAAATCATGAAGGCATTTTAAGGGCACACCAGCCAAAGAGAAGGCAAAATTCAGGCCAGTGGAGGCCACAGATGAGATGGGAGAGAGCCTGAGCTGCTCCAGGGAGGGGCTTGTGTCCCCAGACTGGAGGAGAACAGTTCCTGGGTGTCAGGTAGGGGGTACCTCTGACAGTCATGTCACCTGGATTTGGATGGTGGCAGGGAGAGGAAAAAAGGAAGCAGTTAGAGAGAACTGCAGTTGTCCACCTAAGGAACTGTGAAATCCAGAGATGAATTCCAGATATATGAAATATAGAAAGTAAACATGACTGACTACAAGGAAGGCAGGTGGGTGAGGCAGAGGAGGAGTTGAAGAGAATAGAAAAAACATTACGGGGAAAGGTGCAAGTTTAGGGGGAAGATCAATTCATCACATGACTGGTGAAGGACAATCACCCCTGCAAAACCAACACAACTTCATTCCACATGTCCTGATAGTAAAATATGCTATCTAGCCAAGAGAGCCTTCAGATTTTATTTCTCCAGGCTCCTTACTAGATCTTCAATATTTTATTCCCCTGGACAAATAGTGTAGCCCCTTTATAGATCCATAATTTTATACTAGGAGAACTGTATCTCTTTCAAAACGTGTGTTAGGAGTCCTTTTCTGTAACATTTTTGAAGTTTGTTAACTTAGGACAAGGCTGGTTTTCCCTTCCCTTGCTAAAAATGTCACAAGTTTCCTTTTCCACAATGTACCTTCTGCTTTGCAGATCACAAAACAAGTTTTGGAGAGCAGGTGGTCTTGAGCCTGTTCTGTTTATCAAGAGAAGTCTGTAATTTTAAAACGTCAACTATGCAACAGTATAATTTACCTACAATAATATGCCCTCATTGCTAATGTATATTTCTAGAGTCTTGAGGCATTAAAAATCCATGTTCACAACTATAATCACAAAATTATATATTTTCATCACCCCAAATTCCTTTTGTGCTTTTTTTCCTGTTAAGCCCCTCCCCAAATTTGGCCCTTACCCAAACAGGTAGCTACGAAGATATACATCTTGGATTTCTATTCAAAGCCAATTAGCTGCAAGAATTGCTGTCAGTTTCTGGTTGCAGCAGCTAGAGGGTCCACGGGGTCTATGAACTGAGCCAGACTCCAGCCAGTGACTGAGAACAGCAATACAACTCGGACCTGGACATTTCCGTTTGGTGCCTTTGTCCTCAACAAGCAATCTTTGCACCAGAACTCCCTGTTAGAAGCCAAGACTTCCTCAGAGCTGCACAGCAGCCTGAGACGCTTCCTACCTTATCTTATACCACATAACAATTCAGTCTAGCTATGTTGCAAGTGCTTCACAGTAACATGAATCTCATACCTAGCACATGGGGCAACGCAGGTAGAGGTCAACAGAAAACATTTACTAAATAACTATCATATGCAAAAAATTGTACTAGGGAACCCAAGAGGAAAAAAATACCACAATCCAATACTAAAGGAGTTACAATGAAGTTGTAAAAAAGATTTTGTACTAAAAAGGATAATTAACAGGAGCAGCCATCTCTGACGAGTTTAATGGGAGTAGTGTAGGCAAGAGGTGCTGTAAGAATTATGGTCAGGATGTTTGTGATATTGAACAAAAGTATGTGTCTTTGATAAGTAAGATTTAAGGGTTGTAGGCATAGGATATATATACATACACAACGGTAGAAAAAGCCTGATTTGTTCTAAGAACAAAGGATGAACCAGCACTTGAGACATTATATGATATTGAATTTTCTTAACAAATATTAATTTTAAAGATTTATAGACAAATCTCAAATGTGCAAATAAATTACAAAAGATATAATGTACACACTAAGATACATTGTAGACAGTTTAATGACATACACATTGTCTTCTAATAAATGAAGAGCCAGTTAAATATGTTAGAATGGAACATAAGTACGAAGTGGTCCATGTGGTGGCTGAAAGATTTCTGAGAGGAGGAGGTGAGCCACAGACAGATGAGCTGTGAGCCCACCACACTAATGTACATGGGAGCTGATGAGAGTCCTTTCCAAACATAATGAAAGAGATGGGAAAGAGATTGGGAGAATGAAAGGAGTAAGGATCCTAGAATCATTTTATGGCTAAATGTGGGAAAGGGGACTGTATTACACTAAAGATCAATATTGTGGGTCACAGGAAAAATTTGGTCATTGATGATGATAGCTGATATCGAAGGGTTCCTTGTCTGCAGGAAAGATTAAATTTGATCTTAAACAAGTTGAAATGAAAATGTGATATCTAATAAATGTGCAGTGAACAAAGAGAAATAGGAGAGTGTATATTAGAAAAAAGATCTGATCCCACTAGGAATGTACAAGGGGATAAACAGCCATGAGAATACATGATACTGCTGAGAAAAAAGCAAAACTCAGAGAATGAGTCAGGAATCTATATAGCAGATTAAAGGCTTAATTGTAAAAATGTGAGACAGTTTTTGTAGAGACTGCTGTTGGGAATAAACTATAAATGAATAAAAAAAATTAAATATCAACTAGATTGAAAGGCCATGTATATTGGTATGTGCAAACATATAAAGCTGCATAAATGTCTACTGCATACTGTCTTATGTAGCTATATTACTGTGTACACTATAGCCTTTAACATGCATAACTGAAAACAATGAAGGACTGCCTGGGTAACCATGCAATGCTCTGCTAAATATTATTCACTCCAAGTTGTATTTTAATAAACTCCATAAAACACTATCAGACATATCTTTGAGACTTCTGTATTTTCAAAGCTATTTCTTCTCATGTGTGCTATTTCATGGTTTCTGTGTACTGGATGCTATTTCTTCCTTTTTTTCCCTTCAGAAATCCTCTACACCCTACTCTCTTGCTCTGTGCCCTGGGAAGATGACTTGCATGGACACTGGTGACATTTTGAATCAATCCTTCTTTGTCATGGGATAATGTCTTGTGTGTTGCAGGATATTTAGCAGAATCCTGGCCTCTATCCTCTGGATGCCAATAGCAATCTACCTCTCTCCCTCAGTTACCACAACCAAAAATGTTCCCTAGGATCACAATCGCCCTCCTTGGAGAACCACTTAGCTACACTGTTGTACTCCTTTGCCTTTCAGTTATCATCTGTGTTGGCCAATGGGAGCCCAGAAAGGTCAAATGGGGAGAGAGGAAAGCAAGATCAGGCCATGTTTCCCCAGAACGTTTTACTCCTGCCGGGTCAGTGCAGGCAGAATCTCACTCCAAAGACCCCAGCTCCCATCAGGCAGCCACATGCACACAGTCCTTGCTTTTTCATGTATAATCTCATTTCTCTCTTTCCCTTCCCCGCAACACCCCATTCTGAGAATCTATCTGCCCCATCTCGTTAAGGCCTAGTGGCTGCAATGGTGCCCACTGTTGCTATTAAAGTACTACATGATTTCTTCAGCTTTTTCTAGCTCTCCCCAAACTTTCATATTAGTCACTTTGTAGAGTCTGTGTAAATTACTGGATTCATGTGCACTATCTGTTTCTTGTGGGAATTGTAAGTGATACCAGGTAAGTACATATCAAAATATTTACAGGAAAGCAAAATACCAAATTGTCATTGAGGTATTTTCTCCATACCAGTCCCAATCATTGAAATGTTTTATAACACAGCCTTACACTAATTACCTAGATTGCTCTTTACACCTTGATGTCATAGACAAAAGCTAGCTATGGATAAAAAGATCATTAAAAACACTTCTTTGTCCTCATTATTCTCATGTAAAACAGGGATATGAATTTGTAACTAAGGGTGGCTATTCAGTGGAATTAAAAAGCAACATTATCTCAAGCAACATTGATCTTCTGTGATTAGGGGAACACCAACGGCTCTATTCTGGCTTACTTTAGGAGAAGCACATTAATTAAGGATTATTTTGAAATTCAAATAATTTTCCCATAAATCTTAAATTCATATATTTGCATACTGAGTCTTACTAACATGAACTACAACTATATATACAGGACAGGTGATAGGATCTGAAATAAGATTCCTACCATACTGGTGTCGTATCTAATCTGGGCTTTACAATGTTTTAAAAGGACTTTATTTTTTTAGGGAAGTCTTAGGTTTACAGAAAAATAGTACAGAAAATACAAAGAGTTCCTATATGCTGCCTCTACAATTTCCCCTGTTATCAATATCTTGCATGATATGTGACATATTTCTTAAAATCCATAAAAATATCTTCTATAGTTTACTTTAGAGCTCACTCTTTGTGTTGTACATTCTGTGAGTTCTAACAAATGCACAATGTTACGTATCCACCACTGCAGTACCATAGCAAGCAGCTCCCCTGCCCTCCTCGCGCTCTAGGCTCCTCCTGTTCAACCCTCTGTCCTCTTCCCGAGCTGCTGGTGAGTAAGACAGTGCGCTTTGCACTGTCTCCAATTTAGTCTTTTCCAAAATGTAGTATAACTGAAATCACACAGTGTATAGTATTTTAGGACTAGCTTATTTCACTAAGAAATGGACATTTAATGTTCCTCCATGTGTTCTGCAGTTGGTAGCTCATTTATTTTTACTACTAGATAATTTTCTATTGTCTGGGTGCATCACAGTTTATTTATCCATTTACCTGTATAAAGTAGTCACAGAAGACTTATATATAAAGACATCTTGGTTTCTGCCAAGTTTGAGCAATTACTTATAAAGCTCCTGTAAACATTTGTGTGGATGTAAACTTTCAGGTCCTTTTTTTTCCTTTTCTTTTTTTTCCCATTTTTATTTAATTATTTTTCAAGTACAGTTTTCTGTCTATTACTCCCATCCCATCCCACCCCCGTGCTCCCCCCTCCCTCCCATTTCCACCCTTCTCAGTTGTTGTCCATGTATCCTTTATATATGTTCCTCTAAGTCCCTCCCCTATTTCCCCTGAAATTCCCTCCCCTCTCCCCTCTGGTCACTGTCAGCCTGTTCTCTATTTCAGTGTCTTTGGTTATATTTTGCTTGCTTGTTTGTTTTGTTGTTTAGCTTCCTGTTAAAGGTGAGATCATATGGTATTTGTCCTTCAACACCTGGCTTATTTCACTCAGCATAATGCTTTCCAGTTCCATCCATGATGTTGCAAATATGAAAGACCTACAGCCAACATCATATTCAATGGGCAAAAACTAAAAGCTTTTCCACTAAGATCAGGAACAAGATAAGGTTGTCCAGTTTCACCACTTCTATTTAATATAGTTTTGGAAGTTTTAGCCTCAGCGATTAGGCAAGAAAAGGAAATAAAAGGCATTCAAATTGGAAAGGAGGAAACAAAACTGTCATTGTTTGCAGATGACATGATAGTGTACATGGAAAAGCTTATAGACTCTATACAAAAACTGTTCGAACTAATAAATGAATTTGGCAAAACACCTGGATACAAAGTCAATATCCAGAAATCAAAGGCATTTTTGTATACTAACAATGAATCAGCAGAAGCAGAAATCAAGAAAAAAATCCCATCCGATACAGCAAAAACAAAAATAAAATATCTGGGAATAAATCTAACCAAGGAGGTAAAAGACCTGTATGCAGAAAACTACACAACACTGAAGAAAGAAATCAAGGAAGACACAAACAAATAGAAACATATACCGTGTTCATGGATTGGAAGAATTAACATCATCAAAATGTCCATACTACTCAGGTCCTTTGGATAAGCACTGAGGAATGAGGATGCTAGATTGGGTGGTAAAAGTGTGTTTAGTTGTATGAGGGACTGCCCAACTGCCTTCCAAAGTGCCTGAACCATTTTGCATTCCCACAGCAATGAATGAGAGTGTCTATTGCTTCCCATCCTCACCAGCATTAGGTGCTGTTAGTGTCTTGGATTCTAACAGTGTGTAGTGGGCTTTACAGTTTGATAGTTATTTTAAGGACAGGCGAGTGGCCAAGGAAAGACCAAGGACCAGAGATTCTGCTTTTGTGTTGAAATGATTAGGAAATGTGTTAACATTATTAAAAAGATTGTATGCTAAATATAAATATGAATAGCAGTTAAGCTGTTTAACTAATAAACAGTTGAAATAAGTTGATTTGCAACATACATAGGATATGGATTTTTCCTTGACCATTCTTGCATTGATATCAACATTTCACTTGGTAAATATCAATATTTAAATACCAAGGACTGTCAGTACTTGTTAATTGTTAGGAATATTGAACAGCAGGATCCATAGTTCTGATACCTACATAGAGTACATATGTATGTATCTCAAGTACATAGATGAGATTCATATAATAGAACATTTGAAATTTTCCTGGAATATGTTATAGTTTCTGGGACATAGTAGGGCCAGCACGGAGCTTAGAATCAGTGGACCCTGTTTGCTCAATGTGAGCCACTCATCACACATCTGACCTCAGTTCATTTGATTTGTCTGAGCATTGAGAATGTGTTTGTATTGTAAATGGAAATTACGTTCTCTTTTTCCTGCCCATCTGACTCTGAAGCTGCTGTAATAATGAGGACAACAAGAAACACTTAATAACTATGCTGTGTATTAGATGCTATGCCAACAATGGGAAAATCATAAAACACTATGTAAAACATGGGGTGTATCAGCAATGGCCTGGTCCCAAATTATCCTACCACCTGGCAGGGAAGGACACACTAAGCGCAGTGCCATTTGGTCAGTGTTGTAGATGTGACATGCCAAATGTCCTCTGAAGTACAAGGAAGAACAGGAGGAGACTACACATACTAAGCGTCTGGTGCCAGGCTCTGGTGCCACATGGACCTCATATAAACCCCACCATACCTCTACCACGCCAATAGTAAGTCCTGAAATAACAGGTGTTGTCTCTTAGCCTGTGTGACATGCACCTAAATAAAACAAAGCAATGGCATTCTCAGAAAAAAATGTATCTTATAAAAGTCAATATGAAAAATGAGAAATAAATTGTATTATTCTCTTTAAGAGAACAACTGAATAGTGGAGTGACTTTTTTATGGTCAAACACCTAATGAATTTAGTGTAGTTTCATTTTTCCTGTAAAGTTGAAGAAGGCTATATTATAGATTCCTGGCAGGGTCCATTTCTAGAACTCACGCTTCTGTAATTCAAACTACGCTGCCTACGATAGACTGCTCAGCAGTTCACTAATGGTGAGAAACTGTGGGATCTCTTGAAATCATGGAGATCCTTGAGATAATGAAGACTCCTATTTGCCCAAGAACCAATTTTAGGCATGAGCCTGCTGCTCATGTTGCTGTGTTTTTTTCTCCCCCCCACCCATATTAACTGAAAAGAAAACAGAAAAAAACTAGACATACAACCTCATTTTATTCGTGACCTTCAGTACCAAGCAAGACTAAACAGATCTCATTTGTGGTAGATTTAGTGTTTGATTTTCATGGTTGCCCAGAATTTAAGAAGCTTGGAATGATTCTGGCCTGCTAAGGACAAAAAGACACTGAGCCAAGTGTCCAGAGTCTAAAACAGATCTCAGAAAACTATTCCATTAGCTTTATGGTGATTTGTTGAAATAACTGTTACACAAAGATGCTATGATCTTTTTTCCAGTCTAAGAACATTCTTGTATCTGGTTCATTCTTGCATCCTAGAATTTATCACAGTATATGATACTGCACAGAAATTTATTAAATGTTGGTTGAGCATTAGATGTAAAAGGAGATAGTGATGCAAATAGGTCCTCATATAATTTTTGTGAGCTCACTTATGTTCTATACTTGCTTTCTAAACTGTGTTGCTGTTGGAATTATTGATTGTGATATACTGGATCACCTCCAACCTCTATTCAAAATACAATTTGTAAAAAGCATGACAATGTAAAACGTAAGTACATTTCCAGATTAAATCATATAAGGAATCTGAACTGAGCAGACAAAAGATGACAAGTTTTAATACATGTGCAATAATAAGTCCTGAAATAATCAGTACTGAATCTATAAGCCTGTGTCACACACACCTGAATAAAACAAAACAATGGCATTCTCAGAAACAATGTATCTTATAAAAGTTAATATCCACTAAGAACATGACAATGGTACCATGCCAACTTCTCTCCCAGTAAGATATACAGAAAACAGAAAAACTCCATTGCTGTGTTGACTGTGATTGCATTTAAAGCATGTTAAAATACAGTCCCTAAAGCAACAATAATTCTAGAAAACTAATAACTCTTCCTCAATAATGTGAAAAGGAATGTGCAATAAAGAAATAATGGAATATTTAGAGTTGAGAGAGAAGTTCATAAGAACTAACATTATAAGCAGGTTGAAAAACAATTTAAAAAATGAAGAATGTAGACATATAATTAAAGGAGGGATACATTTATAAAAAGCATGACTAAAAAGTGTCCTTCAATAGATAATTGAATAAAGAAGATGTACTACATATATACAATGGAATACTACACAGCCATAAGAAAAGATGAAGTATTGCCATTTGCGACAAGATGAATGGACTTTGAAGATATCATGCTAAGTGAAATGAGTCCGAAAAAGCTAAGCACCAAGTAACTTCACTCACATGTTGGATGTAAAACTGAAGCTCATAGCCACAGACAACAGCAAAGTGGTTACTGGAGGGAAGGGAGTGGGGACTAAAGAAGGGTAAAGGGGGCCAAATACATGGTGATGGAAGATTTATTTGACTTTGGGTGCTGGGCACACAATGCAATATACAGATCATGTGTCATAGAAATATCCATTTGAAACCTATATAACCTTATTTATTAACCAATGTCACCCCAATAAATTTAATTTAAAAAATAGGAGAAAAAAATTTCAAAAGAATATTTTACCAAAATTTTAAAATTGATTTTAAAAGAATTAAACTTGCATGGTAATAAAAACTGTATGTGTTTAGATGGGTTAGGTTCAGTTAAAAGTTTGAATAGAAAACAACTGAAATAAAAATATCAAACTCAAGTAATTCTATTATACTCAAAATACAATGAATAAATTTAAAAATTTGGCATGCCTATTTACATAACTAATTTCCCTACATTTTTAATGTAGTAGAATGGCTATCATAAACAAAGCAATAAACAACAAATGTTGGAGAGGGTGTGGGGAAAAGTTCACTGTTGGTGGGATTGCAGACTGGTACAACCATTATGGAAAAACAGTATGGAATTTTCTAAGAAAACTAAAATTGGACCTGCCTTTTGACCAGCAATTCCACTGCTGGGACTGTATCCTAAGAACCCTAAAACACCAATCCCAAAGAACATATGCACCCCAGTGTTCATAGCAGCACAATTTACAATAGCCAAGAGTTGGAAGCAACCTAGGTGCTGGTCAGTAAATGAATGGATCAAAAAACTATGGTACATATACACAATGGAATTCTATGCAGCAGAAAGAAAGAAGGAGCTTCTACCTTTTGCAACATCATGGATGGAACTGGAGAGTATTATGCTGAGTGAAATAAGCCAGGTATTAAAGGATAAATACCATATGATCTCACCTTTAACAGGAAGCTAAACAACAAAACAAACAAGCAAGCAAAATATAACCAAAGACACTGAAACAGAGAACAGGCTGACAGTGACCAGAGGGGAGAGGGGAGGGAATTTCAGGGGAAATGGGGGAGGGATTTAGAGGAACAAATATAAAGGATACATGGACAACAACTAAGAAGGGTGGAAATGGGAGGGAGGGGGGAGCATGGGGGGTGGGATGGGTTGGGAGTATAGACAGAAAACTGTACTTGAAAAGTAATTAAATAAATTTTAAAAAAAGAAAATAATAATTCCACCAAATATCCATACTGGGCATGAAAAGCTGAAGATTTCACCATCGCTATGGCTGCTTTTGCTTCTTTCTTTGTGAAGCAGAATGAATGGAGCCACAATTGCTGCTTGGGGGCTTTTCAGATTTTATTCAACCAATTAGAAGAGGTATGAGAGTAGGAAGTGAGAGAGCTGTGGCCCTCAAGCCATCATCCTCACACAATTTTCACTGCCATCTACGTCCAAGAGAGGTATTTTGTATTAAGAAAAAACAAATATATGCATGATTTTCATTGGATGTGAAGCTAGTGGCCCTTAACAAATAATTTTCCTGTAAGTTATCAATTAATTTTCTCCTACAGAGGAGGAATTGTTAAACTAAGATGATTTCAACCAGATCAAAATTATAGTAGACAGAATTTATTTGTTGTTTTGAATGGATCTTCATTATTGTTCAGATCTTTCACACCCCAAAAATAGTTTTGGAGATTATAATTATTTAAATGTATCAATAGAGCCTATGGATAAAAAGTTACGAAGATAGATGCCTTCTTGAACCTCAATCAATGTCTAGAATGCTCTGTCTCACAAAAACTAACTAGTTCTTAATGTTTCTCTCTGCTCCTAATGAAACCTGTATTGCTGAAGTATTCTAGAAATAAATAAAGGAGTCTGGTATCTCCACCAGTGCCCCTCAGAGGTCTGCACAGCTGAGGAGTCCCGGCAGTGACAAATGCCACTCCCTTCCAGTTTGCAGTCTTTCTCTCCCTCCCATCTTCTTGCAACTGACACTGTACCTTCCTTGCTGAGGAAACACATTTCATAGCTGTCATCCTTGCATAAAAGGCAGAGGGAGGGGAAATTCCTTTTCCAATGTGCCTACCATTTATTGTTAATATTTCTTAATAAATTAAGAAAGCCTTGAGTATGCATTTGGATATAAAATATGAAAAGCTGTTTGGGAAGGCATCACTTTCAAAGTATTGGGATGGCCAAAAAGTTGACTTAGTTTTTTTTCTGTAAGATGGCTCTAGTAGTGCTTAGTCGTCTTTAACTTCATTTGAAACAATTTCCTTAGACTGTGTTGTGGCAACTGTCATATCACTGTGCATTTAAAAAAACATCAAGATGAGTAAATTTTTGTGCAGACATTTTAATATTGAATGGAAGAAAATATACAACATTTTTGGTGTGTTATGCTTGACTATTTCAAAAGAGGTTGAAACACAACTGAAACACACACAAAAAAGGTTTGTGCAGTGTATGAAGAAGGTGATGTGACTGATTCAATGTGTCAAAAGAGGTTTGCAAACTTTCTTAGACCACAGACATTTTGGCCAAATAGTTTTTTGCTGTGGGGCTGTCTCATCCCTGGAAGATATTTAGCAGCACCCCTGGCCTCTACCTGCTAAAAGCCACTAGCAAGAGATGCCTGACATACTCAAAATATTCAAATCAATAGATGTATTGGTGAAAGTGAAAAAGGTGTCTTTTATTTAATGGAAAAAATTAAGTGGACTTTTTGGCCAACCCAATAAAACACACAGTGGAGAGTCAGGAGCAAAAGATCATGCTTTTCAAGAGCAATAGGAAGCTTCCTGTCTCAATATTCTTAATCTTTTTTCTGGCATTTTATGCTCACCAACTGCTTAATATTGGATGCATGTGGTTCTGCCCATCTGTCCAACAGTCAGTGTAATTTATGTGGTTTACTAGGAAAATATTTAATGTCATAGGAATAATGTACAGTGATAAGTGGTTTTAAGATATATAACATTTATGTCACAGTGAAATGGTTGCTTTGCTTTCAAGGACAAAGTTGATTTCATGTATCTAAATACAATCAACTGAACTGTTATAAAAATATGGAAAAGCAAGAACTATTGTGATAAATATGAAAGATATAAGTACTTTCATTAGAATAAATTTGTATTATATAATATAGTAAATTACTAATATGCATCAAAGCACATGGAAATCTGGGACTGAATGATATCTTGCCCATTTCATAGTACATTTCATGCAGTTTGTCTTTCAAAATTAAGATCAGAAATTCTGGGCAGTCGGGGTTTTTTTGAGAAAACTATATCATTTATCTTTACTTTCAGGAGAAGAAAACAGTCTACAATTAAATGAATAAAATTTATTTTATATGCAGTTATTGAGTATTGGAAATGTGCTTGCAGCTCTGAAGAACATCAGGAGGTCTGCAAAGCTGGAGGGCAGTGTATAAGGAGGAAAGAGAAAGGAAATAAGAACTTAATGAGGTTTAGATAATAAGGGCCTTTAAAACAAAAGAAGGATTTGTAAATCATTCTGTGTGTGACAGGACATCTTTGGGTGGTTGAAAGCAAGTGAAAAATGATTTGGTTTCTTTCTTAAAAGAATTACACCGACTGGCTGAGAACCGACTCACAGGGATGTTTGAGTGCAGACAGGGAAAGACCAGTTAAGGGCCCTGGGAAGGAGTCTTGGTGAGACACAATGAAGGCCTGGCCTAGGGTGGTAGCAGTGGAGCCATATTTTTAACTACAAGTAAACTGATTAGCTAAAGGATTGAATGGAAGATGCAGAAGGAAAGGAATCAAGGTTGCTTTCATGACTTTGGATAAGCAACCAAGCAAGTGTGGCGTGTCTGCAACTGCTGTGAGAGCTAAGTCTGATGAAACTGCCGTGGCTTCTGGCAGCCAGAGAGAACTTCCTGGAGATGCTTGAGCTAAATTTTAGGCCTCAATAAAACTCAGAGAGGAGGCATAAAAACCTTCTCAAAAGTAAGTCAGAATTGGAAGTTGCACATTATATTAAATACCTGGGAGGTATTTTAAAGATACTGTCAGCCTGAACTGAAGAATTTTGTTGAATAATTGTAAGACACATAGCTGAGAAAGAAGGGAAGCAAGTTAAAGAGGGACTTAAGTAACAGGATTAGGACTTGGAGCTTGATTCTCTGCATCAGGGGTGTCAGCTTCATTTTCACTGGGGGCCACATCAGCCTCACGGTTGCCTTCGAAGGGCTGAAATAATTTTGGGACTGTAGAAATGTAACTACTCCTTAACTGTTAGGGAGTTGAAATTACATTTGGCCCTTTAAAGGCAATTGTGAGGCTGACGTGGTCCCAAGTGAAAATGAGGTTGACACTCCTGCTGTAGATAGTATACATTCACTGGCAAATTTTCTAGAATTATTTGGCCAGTAACATCCAAATTTCTAGTACACTGTGTTAAGGGAAGTGTTGCCAAAAGCCATTTCATAGATTCCAAGATAGATATCAGTGTAGATGGATTTATAAAATGGTCAAACTCCAAGAAGGTCAAGGCCCAGCGGATTTCTAAGAAAATACAATGGTGAATTTCATCACTCGGTCTGTGTGTGCATTTGTGCATATGCGTATATACACATGCAGCACAAACCCACCATTCATCACATCAGCCATGAATTCTCTTCCCCACAGGGTAGTCCTTTGCAGTTTACTTTATAAAGGTACCAAGAGTTTCTAGTAAGAAAGTGGGATGTGTAGAGGAGGGGAGAAATTTCATTCTTCTGATGAATAATGAAAACACAAATATTTGTTGGCTGTAAGAAATACCTTTTTTTCTCTCAAATGGTTCCAGGTTACTTATATAAAAATAAGTAGGGGATTTTTTCCCCTACAGTGTTCATTTTTTTGTACATAGTTGACTATATTCTTCAAATTTGAAAAACTTTCTTTTTTTAAATTTAATTCTTATTCAAGTACAGTTTTCTATTTTACATTCCCTGCCCTGCCCCCCACAGTGCTCCCCACCTCCCTCCCATTTCCGCCCCTCACCTTAGTTATTGTCCATGTGTCCTTTATACTTATTTATGTGAGTCCCTCCCCTTATTCCCTATGATTCTCTCCCCTCTCCTCTCTGGACCCTGTCAGTCTGTTCCGTATTTGAGTGTCATTGGTCATATTTTGCTTGCTTGTTTGTTTTGTTGTTTAGATTCCTGTTAAAGGTGAGATCATATGGTATTTGTCTTTTATTTGCAACTGCTTTATACTTCCAAATACATATACTAATGGCACAATACTTGTTATGTTTTAAAAAACTTAGGTCTTAAGTCCAAAAATATAACTTATTTGAAAATGTGATCTTAGGCACTTGGAATAATCAGATTTGCTAGTCATAATTAACAAAAACTAGGACCTACTGACATTCAGAGGTTACAGGGAAGCCTGGAGAATATAAAGGCCACCCAGACCTGGCACAAGATCTTTTGTTCATATGCAAAATAAACCAGACTCTGGGGCTGGGATTATCTAATTTCAGTAGAATTAAAATGACTACAGTAAAATGTCTACCAGAAAAGTGCACTTTCACAACTTACTGTATATTATACCATATGTTAACAAAAACATTGAAAGGTTATTTGTGAGCTCAGGGATTTGGGTGAGCTGTGGATAAAGCATATTACAACGGAAAAGGTGAAGTTCTGAGGATACATGAATGTAAGAGGATAACAGACCCCTGAGTCCAAAAGATTTAAAATAAGATTTTGCAAAGTCAAATTTTGATTTTTCTCAATAATTAGATATACTTGCCATAATAAGAGATCAAACAAATTATTCAATTTATGTTGGCATTACAATCCATTACTCTTGCAAAAATCATGGTAAAATTTATCTTAAAATATGGAAGTACACAGCATTAGTAGATAACAAACCAGAAAATTGATGAAATGGCATTTTAATTAGGTTAGATCACTGGAATCAAGAGGAATAAACGAAAGAAGCATATTATAACCACATTTTTTTAGAAATAATGAAAGACTGAGTGCTATGATACCTCAGTCAAAGCCAGCCTTACTTGAAACTTGAAGAGGAGGCTGGATAAGAAATCTTTGAGCAAGATCTGTAATATTAATTGACTAACATACACCTACACATACCGATCATGATTAACAGACAGATATCAATGCCTAGAGCTCACGAAATTGCTCTCATGTATCAATATATGTCTGATGATGCTTAGCACAGTATTTTACACATAGCATAAGCTTAACTAATGTGGGTCAAACAAATGAATTGATAAATAGATAGGTGAATGAATAAATAACAAGTGCTATAACTATACCTGAACTTTTAAGTGCCTATGAAGCTAACATAATTTTCTTTGGAATAAGCTAAATAAATGTGAGTGGAAACTGGGATGCTAAGGATGAAAATCAGGATCTTCAAGTTCTAATTATGGGTAAAGTGTCAGAATGCTTAGTCACATAAATGTTGAATAGTGTGAAATGTTGTAAGTACTATTTATGAGACTTTTTGTTATAAATACACACTTATTAAAGATAATTTAAAAATATGTAAGTAAGCAAAGGAAGACCACAACATGTATCCAGGACCCCAAAACGGGCATTTCCTCAAGGACAAAGTGGGAGGGCTTTCTGTGGGACACAACCCCAGGGGAGTACCACTGGCACTTAACAAGTGGCCTGGGGCTGGGACACATCCGCAGTGAATGAGACAGTTCCCCAGAGCAAAGGATTATGGGACCAGAAATGCAAAGAGAGTTTACTTCAGAAAAACCCTAGAGCCCGGTGAACTTACTTTAGATTTTTTNTTTTGTTATAAATACACACTTATTAAAGATAATTTAAAAATATGTAAGTAAGCAAAGGAAGACCACAACATGTATCCAGGACCCCAAAATGGGCATTTCCTCAAGGACAAAGTGGGAGGGCTTTCTGTGGGACACAACCCCAGGGGAGTACCACTGGCACTTAACAAGTGGCCTCGGGCTGGGACACATCCGCAGTGAATGAGACAGTTCCCCAGAGCAAAGGATTATGGGACCAGAAATGCAAAGAGAGTTTACTTCAGAAAAACCCTAGAGCCCGGTGAACTTACTTTAGATTTTTTCTACATACATACATCGTGTATAGGTGTTTTTAAAATGAAAACAGGTTATGCTATAAAAGCTGTTTCTATTGTTTCATGATCTGTTCTTTTCACTCAATGCAGCAAGAGCATCTTTCCACTCCGTTAATTCTTCTATACCAACATTTTAATGGTTGCTCACCATTGTGCAGATCAACCACAGTGTATTTAACTAAGTTTCTGTTGCTAAACTTCTAGCATTTTTTTCAATTTTTTGTTATAGTCAATGCTTAGATGGACATCCTTAAATTTAAACTTGTAATCATTTAAACTCAGAAGTAAAATCGTTCAGCAAAGAATATGCATAATTTCAATACAGATTTTCACTATGTCTGCCGACATAGAATAATTTGTACCAATGTACTATCCAACCATTATTGGTGACTGAATGGACATCTCTAACCAAAAATTTCTGAAAATATGTAACACCAACTAAGGGCACTGTGACCCTGGGTAATACCTAGTCCTTCCCTATCCCACGTATAAGTAGAAAGTACCAGGATTGCTGGGAAATAAGCTCACAGTTGAGACAACAAACTAAATTCTCGAAGTCCAGCTGCCATACACTTCCATTATTTTTCTACCAGTAAAGAATGAAAAGAAAGGAGAAGAGGTCGTCAGGCTGAGAGATTTAAAGGACAGTGTTAGTGGAGCTTGCTTTGCTGGGGGCCAGTGGTAACTCAGGTTGGAAGATGTTTCTGAGCAGGGCAGAGGCACGTCTCATTTCCTGGTGGGATGCCACCTGGTGAGGAGCAGGACCTGCTGATCGGTCCCAATGCCCACAGAATGTGAGCAAACAACCATATGGGCACATGGGCTGACATACCACGTTGGAGAATTTAAGCTCACTCCCCCCAACACTCTCATTCCTCAGAGTTGAGGCTGGTGTGATAGGGACACCTAGGTTTCTCATGGGCCAATATCAGAACTTGGAACAAAGAGGAAGCAGAGACTGCCCAAAGGAAACATGGAGAATGAAGGCAGTGAGTGACAGGAGAGTGTGGTTACCTTAGACTCCTGAGGTTAGCAGGCTACCAACCAACCATATTTACATCATATAATATACCACATCAGAGAGTCGCCCCAGGACATTAATGGCTATATGTAATGAAAACCACACCACATTAAGAACATAGAGATTTTCTCCTCCTTTACCCTTTGTAGACATACCACACCATTTTCAACTGAACTTTGAGTTCATTTGAGAGGAAATGAAACTTGGAGTTCATGTTAAGGTCTGACAATAAATATATTTTAAATTTGACTGAATATTTATATAACAAGTGTGTTACACTGCAAATAACTAAAATATAATAAAAACAGTGTCTCAAAGATCATGAAGGGGTCAAATTCAGATGACCCTGAAGCTGTTCGTTCTCTGAAACCCTTACCATTTTAGAAAGTTTTGACATGAAAAATTAGCTTCAGGAAGAACCCTCTAGCTCCCTTCAAATTAAGAACTTCCCTGTTTTGGGGTTTAAAAGAAGCCAAGAAGATGCCTCAGCCAATTTCACAAATGCAGACTGCTTAAACCTACCTTTCTCTAAGTCAGAAGGGAGCTTTATCAGGATTTAGCACAAAAGCCTCATAAGAATGAAGAGGGTCATGATTTTTCTTGTGGGTTTTTTTTTCTTTTTTTTTTTTGCCTTATTGCAAGGGATCTTACAGAAAATGGCTGTGAAAGAATAGGGTTCAGATATGGGATGCTGAGTCCTGATAATCTTCCTAAATCTCTCTAATCCAGGACCTTGAAACCAGTTATTATTTAGAAAAGGAGGAAAAGAGGGGGTAGGGACAGTTTCAGTTAGCCCGGAGATTCTCAAACCCGATGCAGACACTGGCCTGCAGTGTCCGCATCATTATGGATGAAATGAGACATTCACATGGACTACCGAGTCCAGTGGAGGAAAAGGGACAGCATGGCTTTTCTCTCAAGGGGAGCAAAAGCTTTGGCCCTTGCTGAGACCGGCACATTACATGATGGTCCTCACTTACTATGCACAGGTTGCTTCAGGTGGTTACCTTTTACAGAAAACAAAGGAGCCAATGTTGCTAATCACATCACAGAAGAAGGATACTTGCAAATGAAAAGGCAAAAGTGGCTGAACCTGTTACACAATTTTCAACCTGTTACACATGTCCTTGGAAGGTTTAGAATGGATTTTAGGAAGTTACTCTGCAGTAAATGTTTGCCACTGGGGGCTGGGCCCATGCCACGCAGAATGGTCTCCAACACAAACCTGGGTCTCACTGAACACCAGGAACCCTTCTTCCTGGGTTTGGCATCCAAAAAGCATTAGGAAAGACAGCACCTATAACCCCAACCCATAAGGGTTCTGAGATTTTCTTTTCAGTTTAAAAGACTAACTTTTTAACTTTGTTTATTCCAGTGTTTCCCCAAATCATTTTTTTTCTAATTACAACATGGGTGTAATATTCAATGGAACCGCATTACTTTTGGAAAGTCTCAGGGCAAACAGCAGTGTGACTTCATTTTATTTAATTAAATAAAGTGACATGATTAAAGAATAGTTTTTCCCTCTTTGTGTTATACAATTTATTTACTAATGTCATCAAACTGTCATCAAACATGGAAAAGACTTTCTACAATCATTTAACACAAGTCTTGGAGGAGAGGCATCTCTTCTGGACAAAATATATATTTATATTTAGTGTTTTCTTCTTTTAATTACTTTATTGTCATTCAGTTACAGTCATCTGCATTTCCCCCCACCACTGGCAAAATATTTTAACTGTATAATGTATTACAGCTGATTGTTTCTCTTTTGTCTGCATTGTTTCATTTAACTTACACTCTGATTCTGTGCGACGGCTGGCCAGTTACAGATGAGCGGCTTTGGTTTAGAAAGGTTAAATGAGTGGCCAGAGGTCTGGCAACGTGTAATTGAACAAATTAACCTAAAATCCATGCCAGTAAATAGACTAAAAACATTTTGAACTCATTTAATCCAACACTTTCATTTCACAGATGAAAAAATCTGTGCTCAGACAGGTGAGAGGACATCACCCAGCAAAGGAGAAAGACGAGACCAACTCCATGTTCCCCGACTTGAAACTCATGCCCTCCACACACAGCCATGCCTTCCCCATATATGGCTGAATCAAACACCGCAGGTGATCGAAACAGATACAGAGCAGCTTTAGTCAGAACACTTATGAACCGGCTTTACTGCAAGCTCAAAAATGTTAATTCCCTTTTGCAGAAAGAATACCGTGGAAGAAGTTTTGTTATTAGAAGCAGTTATTACTATTTAGTGGAGATTATTTTTAAAGGAGCTATTGTACATGAGTATTAAAAATTAAAATAAAACATTTTAAGTAACATTGGGTGCTTTGCATGGCAATTACATTAATCCTAAAACTCTGTGACACAGTGGGAAGTGCATATCCACAATTCTCTTAGAGACACCAATACTATCCATTGAACAAAAACTAGAGCTTCAGGTGAAGTTACATGACAAGGATTAAACCTGTGTGGCACTAGGGTATATTAAAAGAGTGATTTTCTGTTTTTTGAGGATTCCCAACAACCAAATAGGATAAAACGTATGTGTGAGTGCATGGACTGGAGCTGATTTGCTATAGTGGATGGTGAGACTCACACAATTCCTTTGTGAGCATAGGCAGTTAAGGTCTGTTTGAGGTCCTTAAATGAAAAGTTCACATGTTTCTTGACAGTCCATAAAGTTGCGACAGAATTTATCTTTACAAATTGGATTCCAAATAGATTCATGATAGTGTGTTACTATGAAGAACACAAGAGAAAGGTAAGGTGGTGTCCACCTCCAATTAGGAAGATAAAATATTTATTTCTTCTTTTCATTTTTTTCACTTATTCACCTAATTGTTGAATAACTAATTATTCAACAAACATAATTTATGATTCAGTGTTCTTTGCATTAATATACAATATAGCCTTAATAAGAATAAATACTACTTTTGGGGTATTTATAAATATCTGTTAGCGACTTAAATATTCAAATGTTTGGTAAAGATTTAATAAAGCTCCTTATAAAAGAATTATTCTCTGTTTGAGTTGACAAACTACTCGTTTTCCTCTCACAGAAGAACAATTGGATTGATGAGATGGATTGTCCAACCGTGGTTCCCACAATTATGTATTTGCATGCAAAACACAACTGGTACCTCGTTTACCTTATCTATATTTCTTGAATTAAAGAAAACATATTCTGCCCTGGCTGGTGTAGCTCAGTGGATTGAGTGCGGGCCTGCCAACCACACGATCGCGGTTCGATTCCCAGTCAGGGCACATGCCTGGGTTGCAGGCCAGTTCCCAGCAGGGGACTCACAAGAAGCAACCATACATTGATATTTCTCTCCTTCTCTCCTTCCCTTCCCCTCTAAAGATAAATAAAATATTTAAAAAAAAAGAAAACATTCTATCCTAGATTTTTTGTATATTTTGAATATCTGAGAGCCACAGGACCTCTTCTCTTGACAAAGCAAACACAGCAGCAGTTGTCTTCCTGCTTATTAAAAAAACTAAAATCTAATTTTTGAAATAGAAAATATCAAGTTCTTTCGTTTTAGGGATAAACAAGTTGGTTATCACTGAAGCCCGGGATAAGACTATTGTATGTGATAATATACAATAAGCACATCCTAAGATCTGTTTACCTATCACCTAAACATATTAATGTCATTTTTCCAGGTTCTCCATTGAATTACAAGGAGAAAATATGGCTCAGATGGTGATAGAAGTTAAAAAAAAAACCACCTAAGTGTGAAATCATCCTACATGTAATAGCCTCAGATTAATAAAACACTATAAAGTGTGTCATGTTTATACGTGAAGAGACATCACCAATAGACATTAGCACATGCATAGTGAAGATGGGTTTGAAAGGTATAATCATTGCTCTCACACTGCATTCAGCAGAATTTTAATCCATCTTGGGCATATAAGAAGCAATAAACCAACAGCACAAACATGATTTAAGGCTGTTGTTAGTGTGCCTTGCAGCATTTCTATCATACTCTTGCTGGAATACATTTCTTTAACAAACAATGCTATCACCACTACCAGTTCTTAGAAGACCGAAATTGAATTTGCAGAAATGGATATATTGTGTGGTTGTAGTGCTTACAGATTATTAACTACTGCTTCTAGAACTCAGTGGAAGTGTATTATGTCTCAACAGCTAAAATATTATGGCTCTAATCTCTCTATATATGAAGTAATTTCATAGTACACTGACAGAAATAAAATTTAAAGTATAATAAGCATAGAAAAATAGGTCTCCCTCATTTCTAACAGAAACTGTTTTTTCCCCTATTATAGGGAAAACAAATAAATACATGTTCTCCAAGACAAGAGATGGGTCTTTGACACAGTGGGGAGCCAGTCAATCATCACCCCTGGCCTGCACAGTTTTGAAGGCAGGAGCCGTCCACCTGTTACTCACTTTTATGTTCCCCACTGTACACAGTTGAGCATCCAGTACATGTCGTGCCCATTCAGTGACTGAATGCTACTGAATTTCAATAAAAACATAACTATGAGCCCATGTTCCTTACCTCTTTATATATAATTAACATGTACTTTTCTATTTACAACTATACAAGATTAAGGGTCATTAGGCACCATGATTCATTCATCCTCAGCCCACTGAACTATATATTATTAGATACAAAAAAAGCCCATCATAATGGATGTGTTTCTAAGTGGAGACAGTGTATCTAACATTAGTAGACTCTCACATGAGTATAAAATATTGATTTTTACATACCACATGTCAAAATACTACTGATTTTATACATATATATATAGAAAAATTATTAGTTCAATTTGTCTTTTCTTTAATTACCACATTATTTTTTATTAAAGATTGCAATGCTATTAATAATGTATATATAACCCCCACCTGGAATACAAACCAGAGACAATTCATTGTGCCATAAATCTCTTAGTTTTTAGGTGTAAATATACTAACAGTCACATTGGTTATTTTCTGAGATCAAGCACAAAGGCAAGAATCAAACTTTTAATTGTTTGATACAATATATTAATCATCTTTAAACATTTATGTTTTAGATTTTACAGTAGTTTTTCATTACCATTTATCCTCTCATACTCTCTTCCACCTCCACCCATCTCTCGCCCCCTCGTAATCACTGCACTGTTGCCTGTGTCCATGCACTATAAAATAAAATAGTTCACAATCTTGACATCTCCAATTACCTGCTGATGAACGATGCTAAGATTACACCTATGATCTGTGTATGCTTCTTCAAAGAAATCTGGAAGGTTGCCTGTGACCTTTGGCTTATTTGTGAAGTCAACATACAATGACTTAGCTGATGGCAACAGCCATCATCTGATTAATCATTTAATCAGATGGTCCATAACACTCAAGTGTTTAAAAATAAATTTGCATAGAGCTAAACATGAGAGCTCTAGTAAATCAAAGGAATTAAGCAGAAGAATGCTTAAATGTTATAGATCATAATGTCAAACCTGACATTTTTCTATCCTGCTTTGTTGTATCCATCGAGCAGATACTTGGTTAGCTCTCCTCTTGTGAATTACGGCAGCATTACAGAATGTACAGAGGTCTATTCACTTGAAATCAACATTGGTCCGTGCTGGAGATTGTAAAAGTTGTTTATAATCTGATCTAATGTTTCCACATTGGCACTGTTTAGGAACTCCCTTCTAATTTTGAAGAAAATACAGAGAAAATATATGAACCTGAGTACATCAAAAATCTGAGGCTATAAATAGTTCAAACTTTTTCCTTCATGAAAGCTATTAATCTCTATGTAGATTGGTCAGTGCCTCCATGGGATGTCTTTAACAAAGCTGACTGCTATACTATTCACTAGGTAGCAGATTTGTCATTTATTCAAAACTTTCACTCTCTGTATATCTAGAAAATAACAAAAATGTAAACTTCAGGGATCCTGAGGGTCCGACTCTTGTAAGGCATTCCAGAGGGCATGAGAGAAACACTCATGTGTTCACCGAGGATCTGAGCAGAACCACATACAAAGCCCTGTTGAGGAGTTGAGATGGAATGAACGTCCTAGTGATGAGCTGTGTGTTTTAAACTTGGTGGCACTGGAGAATACCTCCTGTCAAGTTACTTTCTGTATATAATATTATTGGAACTAGGAAATCACTTGTTCTCAGTGGGAAACAAATTTTCTCCATATAACATCACTGTTTATTTGAACTTAAAACTTGAATACTCCTGCTGATGTATTTGTAGTCTGTTTCTACTATGCCAATCAAATGAATGAGCTTCAGAAAAAAATTATAAGGCTGATAACCACTTCTGTGCTCACAGGTAAAAATATAGATCAGAAGATGTATTATTCTGATATATTAAATAAAGAAGCTAATAATATTTGATAAAGTAAGTACATAAAATTCAAGGCATCTTATTTGTCTAACATCTTACAATTAGAAATTATTTCTAAGGGTGGATTCATTTGTATGATGAAATTCACAAAAATGCTTAGGTATCTGTAGTAATTTCTCCCTGTTAACATCAAAAAGAGATACACTGAATACATACACCAAATACAGCACCTCACAAAGAGATAAATTTAGCAAAACAAAAAAAACAAAAAAAAGAGACAAATGATATATGAACTTACTAGAGCTCTTGGTTAAATACAAACAAACCCAAAAAGAACAAAATGCAAGAAAGATAAAAAAGAAGGGAGGGAGGGAGAGGAAGGAAGGAAGGAAGGAAAAAAGGAAGAAAGCTTTGTCTCCTCAATCAGAGTTATGGGCCAAATATCTTCAAAAGGCATGAAGCCTAAACACTAACACGGCGATTCCTCTTCAGTCATTCCTGGTTTTCAAGAGAGGCTCTGACCACCAGGACAACAGCACTGCCATGAATCCACTCTACAAGCTAACACTTAGTAGCCCTACTTGTCACATCCATCTTGTCCCAGACCTCATGAAATACATCACTAAATCTTGTTGATATTACCTTCTACATAATCTTTGAATTAACCCATTTCTTTCCTTTCCCCCATCAACACTGTATTTTATTGGCATATACATTCATCTCCTCTTTCCATCACAACCCACTAAATGTCCCTGGTTACCACTATGAGCATCCTTTAATCTGTTTCCTTCCATTGAGGCAGAGACATGTTTTCAACATGCAAACTTACAACTTGACATAAAACTTGCTTTAATGGGGTCCTTTATTCTTAAAATAATGACCAGCATTCTTATTGCAGACAGCCATAATGTGGCCCCGAACAGTTCTCCAGTCTCTTCCTCCTAATTTCCTCTGGCTGCCAACACAGCCCTCTGTGATTTGCTATGGTCCTCTGACAACACACAACATTTCCTCGCGTTTTCACTTGTGCCTGGAATGTTTTCCTTCAACTCGTGCTTGTTCACTAGTTGCCAGTCATTTTTTTCCCTTTCAGACCTCGGCTCAAACACACTCCCTCAGGAGCCTTTGGGATGCACTCTCCTGCCCCTGTCCTACAAGATCTGTGTTAAGTTGCCTTTTAGCTACTCTCAGCATTAGGCACTCCATAGCAGTCATCACAGTTAAAAATTGCACACTTATTATGTGATGATTAGTACTGATCTTCATCACTAAAATACATGCTAAATGAAGAGACAAACAGGGTAAGGTTGTCTCATTATTTTAACCTCAATATCTCGCAAAGTTTCTGGCACACAGTGAATAAGCACTACTTCTTAAAGCATGAGTTCCTCAATGGTGTTAGTAACAAATGGTTAAAACAACAATAAATTACTTATTTCCATTTACCAGAATCACTTTGATCAGAATTTGAATGATAAAATTAAATTATTTCAAATTTTCTAATGGATGAATTCAATCACATTATTTAAACTCCCAAGATAATTTTTTTGGCATCCCATAGGTGTGACCACAATGAAAGAAGCTTATTGGTATCTTCCTTAAGTTATAGAGATTCAGAACTTTATTGCTAAATTGTGCTCTAACCAATTTTCTAGTGTAGTTTCCTTATTTGATGAGAAAGAGTCAGGAGATCTGCAAAAGGCCATCCAGTCATTTAGTAACAGAGCAGGGATGAAAGTCTGCCATTTTAACTCCAGTTCGACGTTTTGTTTTGTTCTTCCCTACAACTATGTTGCAATTTCTAGGTTTTATGGCTTCATTTTTATATTAGAAATTTGTAAAGAATCTAAAAGTACCCCAAAGGGGAGATATCTCCAAATGATTAATTTTGTCACACTATTTAGATTTCTGCCTTAAAATATTTAAATAAATAGTGGTATTCTAGATGGGTAAAACACAAGGCCAGCTTTGTAAGAAATAAAAACTTTCACGCCTTGTTTGCATTTTACATCGTAAGCTTTAAAGGGGGGGGGCAGTGAGATGTGGTACATGTTTCCTTAGTTTCTTATATTCTAAAGCAAAGAACTTCTCCAGTGAAATCTGGCTGTCATACGTCAGTTTATAGGAACCCAAAGGAAGCCAGTTTATGAGAAAGTGCTTGGGGCAGAGACGTAATGGATGGGAAAGCGCTCCCGTCTGTTCTGTCTGTCTGTGTGAGCTCGGACTGCTGACTGCTCCCAGTAGATTTCGCATTTCTCAACTATAATCAGGGGATTGGTCTCAGTCATGGGCTCTGTCTCTCAACAGCCTTCCTCAATCCCACTCAGCTTCTGGTGTGTGTATGCAAGTATGTATTTTCAAGAAAATGGGAGAAAGATGGTGCATAGCTTCTATTAGATTGGCCAAAGGGTCTGAGACACAAAACTGGTTAATTATCTCTATGCTAATATCTTAAGTTTCCTATAGCTTTTGAAAGGTAATAAAGCCATAAATGTAATTTTCATTTCATACAGAAAAAGGGAATTAGTATACTTACTATCACAAGGAATAAGAGTATTTGAAAAGCATATTCTGCACAAAGGAGTACTACTATTACCAGCCATACATGTAAGTATTAGCTAAAGAACTTCACTATGATCCCAGTCCACATTTTCCATAATTAGCATCAATTACCCCAGACAACATAACTCCATGCAATAAAATCTAAATATGTTCAGGTTGTTAGTCCTAACTTTACACTATCAATGTTGCCATGACCCACCAAGGTAGGCCTGCTGTACAGAATTACACGGAGTGGAGACAACTCAGAGCAGTGTGCCAGCAAACGTGGCTACTTTCTTACCATTTTCATGATATCTATTCCAAACCTTTGTCAGTTACAACTTTTGGATGCCTGAATAGCCACACTTGCTAGCTCTACAATCATTAAATAATTACACAAAACTGGAAGTCACTTTGCCTATTTACTTTCTTCCTTTCCTCCTTAATTTAATAAATATGCATCAATTGTCTACTACTATATGTCCATCATATTTCTGCACCCTTGGGAAATATTGGTGAACAAAATATATTCTACCCTCATGGTACTTAAAGCAGAAATAAGATAAACAACATACATATAAAATAACTTATTTACTATTTTAAAGGGGATAATGCTCTAGCAAAAAAGGAAAAGAAAATAAAGGGTAGGGAGATCAGGACCACCCCAGGTGAGGAGAATGATGCCCACTGTAAACAGGTGCAGGCAGGCCTCACTGAGAAGGTGTTGTGAACAAAGGCATGAGGAGTGAGGGAGTTAGTCAAGCACGTGATCTTGGGGAAGAGCTTTTCAGACAGAGGGAGAAGCCAGGGCAAGGGCATGCTTGCCTTGTTCAGGGAATGGCAGGGAGGCAATTGTGGCAGGGAATGAGCAAAAACCGCTCTGCTGCCTTGGTCATTAAATTTATAAAATTTTATCCTACATTTGACACTTTTTTTCCTATTACTTTTCCTGGTTAAGAAGAAAGTAATGATATATTTTATATAACTGCACTAGAGTCATAGTTGGAGCAAGAATGCAAAGTCAAAATTCTTCTAAGAATTTTAAAATCACCCAAAACCATGATTTCTGATTGTGGTACATTTTAAGTATCTCAGTTCCCGGAGATCTATTTGCCAATAAACTGTTTCATGATATTTAAATACATCATATAATAGTATGTCATTACAAAGAAACCAAGTAAAAGATGTTCATTTTGAAAATTTAGAAAATAGGCACAAAGTGATTTGTTATATTCTGATAAAGAAAAATTCCAAGATTCATGGCCAACATGAAAGCACCCATTCTTTCCGAAATGCCACTGTTGCATTTATAACCGCGTCCATTTCATGAACTTTCTTCCAGAAAATGAAACAATCGTGATTATTGTACAATCTTCATGGCACTTATCTGGGTTGGTACCTCAAAAACCAACACTCACATAAAAGCAGTCCTTTCTGTTGGGGAGGGCCTGCCCTTCCTCCCAAGTAGGCATCTCATTCCTGTCTAGAGCCGTGCACAGAAACACTCTGCGATCTCACAAGCTACGAGTATAACGTAAAGTGAACACAGCCATACCTTGCCCAACTGGTCCTTTTTCCCAAAGCCAGTAGCGGCTGCAATGTTCCCTGCTCCCTCCACTGTCTTCTGTGCAACTGCTGTCACCCCTGTCACCACCGCCTCTCCAACGTTTGTCACTTGCTCTTTGGTCTTCTCAGCCACTGGGATAAATCAAGAGCAATAACAGGTTAGGAGATGATGGAATGACAGCAACTTAAAATAATTTTACTTCCACTACGTGGCAAGTTCTAAAGGCCTCTACTTATAATACCATCGATAGCTGAAGGGTCAGAAGAAATAAAAGCTATAGAGCTTTCTAAGTGAGTGTGGACACAAATATTAAATCTTTGCTAAGATATTTTGGCTTGATCACTAGAAGTTACTTCACATTTAATGATCACAAATTTATTGCCAGGAGCAATGTGAGTTTGGTTTGCCTTTCATTAAGGAAAGTTTGCAGAAAGCTATGCTGACAGGTGCAGTTACACTTGTAGCAGACTCGGCCTGGAATTTATTGCTTTATTTCAATTTCAGTGCCAACTCTTTTATCTCACTGAAAGGATTCATTTTCACCACCCTTTCTGAGTCACGTGATACATCCATGCTCATACACACCACTATCAGAAAGAAGCAGTACAGTAAGGGATGATGATGAGGGGCCCTTGACCCTTCCTTAAAAGTTCAGGTAGTCGAAACAGAAGGGCTCTTAACAATAGGACTGATTTTGAAGAGGTTTGTTGAATACACTTAAAATTTCTTTTCACAAACCAAATTAATTTCAGTAGATTTTTTAACATAAGTTAATAATTTAGAAAATAGTATCAGTAGTTTAGGACTGGATGCAGAGGCAGAGATTTAATCTTATATCAAAAATTCTCCAAGACACTCTTCCATATAATTGCTGAATTGATCTTTTCATGTTCCCTCCATGCAATTACCAAATAAAGAAAGCACAAATGTCCCTGGCTGGTGTGACTCAGTGGGTTGAGTGCTGGCCTGTGAAGCCAAGGGTGGACAGTTTGATTCCCAGGCAGGACACAAGCCTGGGTTGCAGGCCAGGTTCCCTAGTAGGAGTTGAGCAAGAGGCAACAACACAGTGATGTTTCTCTCCTTCTCTTACCCCCTCCCTTCCCTTCTCTCTAAAAATAAATAAATAAATATTTTTTTAAAAAGCACAGATTAAAAAGGCTGTCTTGGATAAATAAAGAGCTATATGATAGATAGGCAAAGAACAAGAGAATCTGCTCTTTTAATAATGTCAAAGTCAATACAGAAATAAAACAGCCTCCCTTTATCTAAACCTTGTAACATTTTGCTCATAAAACCTCGGCCTTGTATCTCTTATTGTTACCCATGCAATGTTTGCCTTCTTTTCTTTTTGTTCCACAAACTCATTTTTTGTCTGCTTTTTCCCCATGTTTCAGGAAATTGGGGTTTGGGGTGATATTTTCTTGCAGACTATATCCTAAGCAAATAGAGACACTTTTATTTACTATACTTTGTGCTTGTATACATACTCTCTGGATAATTCCCAGTCTGAGGAACCCACGGAGTTTTACCATGTCCTCTGCTAGGTCTAATGGGCCAGCCATATGATTATTGTACAGATTTCATGTCACCAGTTGGGCAAGGCTAATGGTTAAACAGTGTGGACAAAGCAGCTGGGTTTCATATATACTACTAGGTCACTGCAGTTATGGGGTCTGCAAGGACGAAGGCTTACTCCTGGTCCTAGGCAATGGGGGAGGAAAGGAAGTGGCCCTAGAGTCTAAAGCCAGAAAGAGCACCCAGCGGGTGTTGCTGAGTATGATGAGCCTTTTACTACCTCTGGGATATTGCTGCTGCCTGGTAAGGAGTAATGGCTGTTTCCAACGCAAAGTCAAATTAAAATGCCAATGAAAAGCTGTACTGGAAATTTTGTGTTTCTAAGCATTTCTGAGTGTTTATCCATTAAAAATAGCACATGAAAAGTACATTTTATTATGCAGTTAATGTGCTCCAGGGTCATTTTTATCCCTAGGAACATGAATAAAAATTTTGCTTGAAATTAACATTTTCTTGTTACAAAATCATAAAGACAAAAGTAATTATTTCTTTTTAAAGGCTCATATTTTTGCCAGCTATTTCCTTTTACAATACTTATTTATATATAAGTATATGTAAACCTTAATCTATTTTAATGAACATAAACTGCATGATAAAATGTACTTTGTACTTTACTATACGTTCATTAGAGTTTAAGAATAACTAAATTACCTACATTACAAAATGACAAGGTATACATGTAATAATAATAAATACATTTTTAAAATTTTCTGTAGGACTTGATTTATCTAATGGATTTATCCATTAACCTTGACACTTATTTTCCTGTTTAGCCTTTTATACTGTTTCTCTGTTCATTGACATCTCAACCCAAGGGTGAAAAACAAGAGGAAAAGCAACACACTCAACTTAGTACATTTTGCAACTAATAAATGCATTTCATTAAGGGTAAAACCTTATAACCAGGGTCAAACAGGATACTTTCTTCCAAACCAATTGGTGGTATCATATTCTGAAACGCTTACTTTTTTTCCCAAGTGTGCCAGTCTTCCCCACCCGGCTCCCAGAGCCCCGGTGGGGAGCCATGGTCCCTTTCAGACAGCCCTCTGTCTGCTTAGGTCAGAAGCTGGTGTCAGAATTAACACCCACCTCAACTGCCAAATTTTATAGAAACCTCTCCTCTCAACAAGTGTCCTGGTCCCCACGCCTGTGATCCCATGAAATTTTAAAATGCATCTTCCCTATTGAGCCCTTTATGATGCACCATCATTCCCCAGTGTGTCTGTCTACCTCCGCCAGTGTATTTTGAGGTCATCAGATTAGAGATCCTGTTTCATTTTTCTTTATATTTAATTTTGCAGTAGATGCTCAATAAATAATTTTAAATTCATTAAAAAAATTTCCTGTATATCTGTGATTAATATATTAACATCAGTAATCAAATTTATATTTGATTTTGACTAACTTAATAAAATTCTAGGAAGGAACAAGGCACCAACTTTTAGAATACAGTAAATCTAACCTTTCACATTAAGCAAAATTCTATAATTAAGATCTAGTTTTAAATTGGTATACAAATTAAAATTTTGGAGAAAATAAAGAACAGTATATTATAAAGCAATTAAGAAACTTTAAATTAGAACATGTTGAAGATTAAGTGTATTCATTATATATAGTAAATTTCTTTTTATAAGAATCAAAGCCTTCAGAAAATCTCCAATAGTAGAAATTTCTTTACACCATATGTTTATTAGGGGAAAATGAGTAAGCTGATGTAATTTATTTTTTGATCTTTAAAGCAACTTCAAAGACATCATTTAGTAAGTCCAGATTAACTACACTATCATATCTTCCTATAATGTGATATATGAAGGTGACAACTGAAATAATAATGTCCTGACATAAAAAAAGATGGGGTTTTAGTAGAGTTTTGTGGATTTTATCTTGAGGTTACCTAAGTGGGAAAATTTATTTTCCTTGAATTTTGTAGGCAGAAAACTCCTGACCTCAGTCAGAACATTCCATTTCTATACTACTTTGTAAATTAAACATAGCTGGTCACTTCAGAGTCATCATTCTTGACAGTTAAATATATTGATTTATTCAAATATTTATATAAATATTTATCTGTTTAAACATATTTAATAAAGAGCTAAGGTTACACAGAGCTGATTTTCCTTAGACTGCTCCTCTACAGGCGCAGGGGCTGTTCACAACTACATCCTGAATGACTGGTGGTGGATCCCTGCAGCTCACAGGGCACTGCCCCATCACCCCTGGGTATAAACCCGTGAAGCTTACCTGTTGTCACACCGTGAACCACTCCTTCCTTGGTTTTGGAGCCTATTAAAAAAATTCAAAACATAAGTCTCAAATTGGACTTACATTGCTAATATCTCATTTTAAATATAACTAATCAAAACAAAATTTCAATCTGTAGAAGCCCATATACAAAGACACATTGGGGCAAAAAAAACCTAAACCAAGGAAATCCAGCCATCACTACGAGTAGGAGGAAGTAGAGCCAACAGGAGGTTCTCTCCAATGAGGGGTCTGGCACACGGGATGACTTTCTATCACCTGGTATTCTACTGCACATATCGCCTTATAGAGGGAGGGGGAACAAAAGGAGAAGTGACAGTGGGCCTGGGTGGGGAGACAATTTGGGATTCAGAACTGGAGAGGCTTCGTGACAGGACAGGACAACAGGAGTCAGTGGGCCCAGGAAACACTAGTAGAAGGGGGTGAGAGGAAACCAACATTTGTTGAACATCAATTATGTAAAAGTCATTTTATATCTATTTCATCTTATTTGATATTTGTAACATCCATTTCTTATACATGCATTTTGTTCATTTCACATATGAAAAAATTACAAATAAAGGTTAAATATTTTTCTAAAGTTGCACAGGTAATAACTGGCTACAAGCACATTCACATTAAGGTCTCGATGACCCTAAACTCATACTTATTCCACTGAGCCAAGTGAACCTTCTAAGAATAGATTGTTTCATCATTCACGTATTGCTAAAACTAGTTTCAAGATGGAGAAAAATACAAACTTGCGCCAAATTTTGACCATCTTTTATGAAAATAATTTATTAATATTTGTTATTAAAACTAAGTTTGTCAATAATTTTATTTATAAACATTCTAATGTTAGAGTTTTCAAGTGTAATTCATGCCAATATTTTAATATTGAGATGAATATTTAATATTTTATACTTAAATGTATAAATATGTTTATATACTTTATATATCACATATAATAAATATTTAATATCTATTAAATATTTTTGGAGAAAAATAACAAGGAATTGCAGATTCGCTTGAGAACTACACTATAAGTCAAACAACATAATTCTATCAGACATAGGAGAATCTAAAAAAATGAAAACAATCTGTGAAACAATGTAAACCTATATTTTGATATTAAGATTGTTACCAATCTTTAGTTTAAAAATGCACTCTTTTGCAAAGCCTTACTAAGTATGATAGAAATAACTGTTAACACATTTTAAATAAAAGGAAAAAAGTATAAGAGAGCTTCGGTTTCCTTACCAACATAATTCCTACATAATGTTAATTAAATAATGTCTAAGAAGCTGGCTCATAAACTGGAGAGCACAACAGAATTAACTGGGTGAAACTGAGGTAAAATCGTTGACTATGAAGTTGGAGCCTCAATTGTTCAGTAAATAACAGGTACAGATATTTGCCTTATGCAACAACTCTCATAAGCTAAGTCAAGTAATTCATATGTTGAATCTGAGGAACACTGATTTGAGGCAGTTTCTAGTTCCAAATTTACTCAAAATTTAGAAATATATAACTATAATTTAAATAATATAATGATCAATAAGATAATCTAAATAAATCATATGGAAAGAATATGGAAAATATTCTTTGAATATATTTATAAAAATAGGTAAATATGACACTAAGTGACATTTGCATGTATATTTAAATTTATACTTTACAAAATCATCAAGGAAAGCTTCTACATTTAATAAAATTATTCAAATATATTTAAGAACTTCCAACTTGTGAACATTTAAAATCTCCAATAAAAACAAAACATCATGAGTGGATCAAAAAACTGTGGTACATTTACACAATGGGATACTATGCAGCAGAAAGAAAGAAGGAGCTTTTACCCTTTGTGACAGCATGGATGGAACTGGTGAGTATTAAGCTAAGTGAAATAAGCCAGGCAGTGAAAGACAAATACCATATGATCTCACCTATAAGTGGAACATAATTAACAAAACAAATGAGTAAGCAAAATATAAACAGAAACATTGAAATAAAGAACAAACCGACACTAACTGGAGAGGATCGGGGAGGGGGATAATAGGGGAAAAAGGGGGAAGGGTTGCCAAAGAACATATATAAGACCCATGGACAATGACAAAGGGGGTTAGGATTGAGGGTGGAAGATGGGGGTGGGTGATACAGGGGAAAGTGCTGGCAGAAAAATGGATGCAACTGTACTTAAACAACAACAAAATAAATAAATACATTTTTTGAAAAAAGAAAATAAAACATAAATGAGCATTTGAGATCTTGCTCCCCAGCCTATATCTTCAATTTTGGTCCAAGTAAACTCATAAAATTCTAAAAAAAAAAGCCCTATAGTTTTTTACTTAAGAACATAAGCCTCGGATTCAGATTTTCTGTACTTAAATATTCACTTCACCACACACTAAGCAAACATACATCATTTGGTCAATATGAAGATCAAAGGAAATACATAAATATCTTAAAACAGTGTTTAGTACATAGTGAATGCTTTTAAATAAAACTGTTATTTTTGGCATATAATGTTTGTAAAGAAATTTGCAGTTTGAAACAAATGAAAATTACCGAATCATAAATTCATATAAATGAAACTGTGCAGGTATTAAATAAATATGTAAAAAAATACAGGATAGGTGTTTTATATATATATATATATATGTATGTATGTATGTATGTGTATATATATATATATATATATATATATATGATGTCATGTGTGTGTATAAGCTGAGTTGAAGTTGTAGAATGTGATCTTAATAAATGAAAAACATTACAATAAAACAATGGTAAGGATTACCATTGTTCCATAACCTTAAACTTCTTTTTGTTAAAAACTTAAAAAACTCTAAAAGGACATACATGTGGCCAACAGACATATGAAATGATGCTCAACTTCACTAATCATCAGATAAATGTAAAATGAAACCACAATGAGATACCATCTTGCACCTCTCAGAATGGCGTTTATCAATAAATCAACAAGTAATAAGTGCTGGTGAGAATGTAGAGAAAGAGGAACCCTTTTGCACTGCTGCTGGGAATGCAGATTGGTGCATCCACTGTGGAAAGCAGAATGGATGTACCTAAAATATTTAAAATGGATCTGCCTTTTGACCCAGGAATCCCACTTCTTGGAATATATCTAATGGAACCCAAAACACCAATTTGAAAGAACATGAGTACCCCTATGTTTACTGCAGTGTTATTCACAATTGCCAAGATACACAGGCAGCCCAAGTGTCCATCAGTAGATGAGTGGGTAAAACCACTATGGGACATTTACACAATGGAATACTACTTGGCCATAAAAAAGAAGAAAATTTTACCCTTTGTGACAGTATGAATGGACCTGGAGAACATTATGCTAAATAAAATAAATCAGTTGGAGAAAGACAAATATCATGTGATTTCACTTATATGTATGTGGAATCTAATGAACAAACTAAACAGGCAAAATAGAGACAACTCAGATGGAGAGCAGGATGACAGCTACGGTTGGGGGAGGTGAGGGGGTGGAGGGATTTAGCAAAAAGGAAAAAGGAATCACATACATGGACAACAGTGTGGTAAGTGATGGGGTGATGGAAGAGGTTATAAGGGGATTAAACAGTAATAGAAAAAAAAACAATAAAAATTTTCAAAGAAAACCCCCTCCTAGTACGCTACAATTTAATACATTAAAATTTCAAGTTTTATTTCTTTGTGAAAAACTGAACAAGTACTTTAAACTCTGCTTGTCTCTTTATTCTTATTGTAAGTGTATAACTTCTTACATGGAGCAAACATCTTTTCTAGGTCTTAGAAAATGTGTAAATTTGTAAACTTGAATCAGTTTCCCAAATGTTACCCTTTGTACTTTTAGTGTCATCTCTGACTATTCTTTTAACATGAGATGTTCCAGTGGCACCACTTCCTCTGATGCAGCTTCACCACAGGCCTCACAGCCATTTTTACATGCCTGTTGCTACCGTCACCTTCCATAAGTTTCTCTGGCTGCACATCTAGAGTGTCGTGAACTCTAGCCCTGTCAGTATTCCCACGGTCAGCTATTTCATCCATAAATAAATGTACACTTGAATCAAATTCCACTTCCAATATTTCTCACTTTATTATTTATTTTTGCTGCACTTCCATCATTTTGGGCCAATTTCCTCTTTCAATTATGTATTTTTGCAAAATATCCCATGAATTTTTTCACTGGGAGCAGCAACAGAACCATGGGCTTTGCTGTCTATATGAACTGAATAGATGTTCAGTGATCAATCACCACCAGACTTTGAAAAAAGCCATGGAATCTGGCCATAAATCATAATATTTTTCTGTTATTTATAAAGCAATCTAAGGGCTGAAGAGATAAGAGCAGTTTGTACTTCATGCAATCGCTCACAGTTCATGTGTCATTAACAGAAATTTGAACCGTGCTGTTAGGAACTGGTATTTTTAATGAACTGTGACTGAATTCGTGTAGCCTGGAACTATGTTAAGTGAAAACAGTCTGTATTTGAGAGATTATTTCTTATCACTATCCATCCGTCACCTCTTGGAATTCATATTTTTAAAAATGACTAACTGATTACCAGAAAGAAACACATAACAGTTGGTCTGTAGTCTTCCCTTGCTTCCTTAGTATACCTGAGGATTGATCTTTGACTATATCATGAAACGTATCCTGAACCAAAAATAAATGATGAACAAAAGAGGTGAAAGAGGATATCGCTGTCTTGTCCCCAATCTTAAGGGGAATGCTTTTAGTTTTGCCCATTGAGTACGATGCTGGCAGTGGATTTGTCATATATGGCCTTTATTATGTTTAGCTATGTTCCCTCTATTTCCACTTTGCTGAGAGTTTTTATCATAAATGGGTTCTGGATTTTATCAAATGGTTTTTTTTGCATCTATAGATATGGTCTGCTTTCACCTCTTATTGAACGTGGTACTGGAAATCCCAGCCATACCAAGACAAGAAGAAGAAATAAAAGGCATCCAAATTGGAAAGGAGGAAGTAAAAATGTCTTACTGCAGATGACATGACACTGTACATAGAGAACCCTAAAAATCCCACTAAGAAACTACTAGAACTGATCAATGAATTCAGTAAAGTAGCAAGATACAAAATTAATATCCAGAAATCAGTTGCATTTTAATATGCCAATAATAGACTATCAAAAAGGGAAATTAAGAAAACAATCCCATTCACAATTACTTCAAAAAGAGTAAAATACCTAGGAATAAACCTAACCAAGGACATAAAAAACTTGTACTCAGAAAATAATATGAGACAGAAGAAAGAAATTGAAGAAGATCAAGTAAGTGGAAGCACATACTGTGTTCATGGATAGGAAGAATTAAGAACATAAAAATATCCATACTACCCAAAGCATTCTACAGGTTCAATGTAATTCCTATCAAATTACCAATGATATATTTCACAGGACTAGTACAATTATTTCAAAAATATATATGGAACCACAAAAGGCTCTGAATAGCAACAGTGATCTTGAGAGTAAACAAAGTTGGAGGAATCATGCTACCTGCTATCAAACTCTACTATAAGGCCATATGATCAAAAACAGCCTGGTACTAACATAAAAACAGACACAGATCAATGGAACAGAATAGAGTGTCCTGAAATAAACCCACACCTTTATAGTCAAATAATACTTGACATAGGATGCAAACACATACCACGGGCTAAAGATGTTTATTCAATAAATGATGTTGGGAAGATAAATGCAGAAAAATGAAACCAGACCACCTTCTTATGCTACACATAAGAATAAATTCAAAGTGTATTAAAGACTTAAATATTAGAATCAAGCTGTAAATTTCTTAGAAAAAACATATGCAGTAAAATCTTGGACAAGGCAAGTAGCAATGTTTTTTTCTGAAATACCTCCTCAGGCAAGGGAAACAAAAGAAAAAAATAAACAAATAGGACTACATCAAACTAAAATGGTTTTGCACAGCAAAGGAAAGCATCAACAAAATAAAAATACAACACACTAAATGGGAGAAATTCATTGATATATCTGATAAAGTGTTAATATCCCAAATTTATAAAGAACTTATAAAGCTCAACACCAAAAAACATACAGTCCAATTAAAAAATGGGTAATGGACGCTCATAGGCACTTCTACGAAGAGGACATACAGAAGGCCAATGGATATATGAAAAGATGCATAACATCACTAATCATTAGAGAAACTCAAATTAAAACCACACTGAGATATTACCTCACACTGGTCAGAGGAGTAACCATCAATAAATCAACAAACAAGTGCTGGTGAAGACATGGAGAAAGGGGAGCCCTTTAGTACTGTTGGTGGGAATGCAGACTGGGGCAGCCACTGTGGAAAGCAGTATGGAGATACCTCAAAAATTAAAAAGGGAACTGTCTTATGACCCAGCGATTCCACTTCTGAGAATTGATTTAGAAAAACCTAGGGCATTGATTCTAAGGAACATAAGCACCCCTATGCTTACTGTGGTGTCATTTACAATTTCTAAGATAAGCAAGCAGCCCAAGTGTCCATCAGTAAATGAGTGGATAAGACAACTATGGGACATTTACATGGTGGCATTTTACTCAGCTGTAAAAAAAGAAGAAAAATTTAACCTTTGTGAAAACATGGATGGACCTGGGTATCATTATACTAAGTGAAATAAGCCAGTCAGAGAAAGACAAATACCATGTGATTTCACTCATATGTGGAATCTAATGAACAAAATGAACAAGCAAAATACAGACTCATAGACAGAGAGCAGGCTGACAGCTCTGGGGGGGGATGGGGTCAGGGTGGAGGGACTGAGCAAACAGGACTCATGGATAGGGACAACTGTGTGGTGATTGCCAGGGGAAGAGGGTATAAGGGGAATAAATGGTAATAGAAAAAATACAATAAAAAATAAAAGGATCAAGTGAAAAAAATAACCAGAAAAGAAGAAAAGATAAATGAGTGTAAATAAGATTGCTTCTTGTCAAAAAAATCACCTGTTGTTTGCTGCTAATTATTCATTTTTATCTAATTAATGATTAAACTTTAACTGACGAGTAACTTGTAATTAAAAATATACTACTACAAAATCCGTGCCAAGTGGCTATGTGAATAGAAAGCTATGAAAGCTGAAGACACACAGGAACTAACACTCCCTGTTGCCGTGGCCGACATGTATCCTATTCTCCCTCATGACTTCACAAAACTGCACAGTGAAATAGTTGGAAGTAATGCCTGGTAGTTTTAAGAACTCAACTATGCTATTGCTCATGTTATGTAGACTTTTTAAACTTTGTACGAGAAAAGCACATTGTGAGAGGTTGATATCAATCCATACTCATACCCACTACTGTTTAGTAAGCAAAGTGGCGTTAGAAGACTTTTGAAGATTATTTTTCTTTACTGTTATACTAAAGACCATCTGTTTTTGAATCTCACTCTCAATTTATAATTTCTCAGCCATTTAATTGAGGATAGCTTTCCATTAAACTGAAGTCTATTGATTGAAAACTTGTATACATCACAAAAGGAGAAAATCATAAAAAATAACACTGATTCTTATAATAGTTCTTCAATTAGTCAAAAGATAGTTTTCAAAAGTATAATGCTATAAAAGAAAAAGATTTCTTATGAAGTTTATGACAACAGGCAAACTTGTTCAGCCCATAGTGAAATTAGAAAATGTTCTTTAGTCACTTATAATTTTTTAACTAGTTATTTATAATAGATACTAAAGTAACTGTATGATACTTTAATAATGAATACCTGTCACTAAACATTCGTCCAAGACTATGTAATGTCCAACATCAACAATGAACCCTGAGGTAAACTATGAACTCCGGGTGATGACGGTGTGTCAGTGTAGGTTTATTAAAATTGGAACAAATGTGCCCCTCTGGGGAGGGGTGTTGATAATGTGGGAGGCTACGTATGTGAGGGGTTCGGGAGCACACAGGAAACCTCTATCTTTCTTTCAATTTTTCTGTGAACCTGAAACTGCTCCAAATAATAAAACACTTAATTTCTTTAAAGTACGCTATGTAACTCCTATGTTCTCTTTTTATCATGATATTCTCACAAAAACTCTGCAAGGTAGTGCAGTTGTCTACATTGGGGGACATGGTACTCAGAAAGCTTAAATAATTTCCTCAGTATCCTAGAGGAAATACATGATGTGGCCTGGACTAGAATTTAGGTTTGTTGAATGTAAAATTTATGTTCTTTTTACTTTACGCAGAGTCAGAAGGTTACAGCCAACAAGCTATATTAACTCACCACTGGTTTCGGTAAGAATAGTTTTATTGGAACACAGACACACTAATTATTATCTATGGCTTCATTCACACTACAATAGCAGAGTTAAGCAGTTGAGACAGAGATATTAGAGCCTAAATATTTATTATCTAGATATTCACAGAAAGTTTCTCAACAACTGTTCTATTGTATCTTCTTATGGTCCCTTCTTATCCAAAATCCTGTGCTTGGGTTCAACTTTTAATTAGATGTTAGAATAAAACTGATAAATAATTTCTAGAACTTACTACATATCAAATACCATAATAGACATTAAAAATGATTTTTAAATGTAACACATAAACAAATTACAACATTATATAATAACGCTAGAGTGAATAACAGAATTCACCTCTGAAAATAAAATTTTACTTTTCCAAACTCACAGTTAACAATAAAAACAAATGAAAAGTTTTTCAAGTAAGAAAAACTTGTTTGTTACCTAGAAAACAGCAAATGTTTTCATTTTAAGTAGTTTCTGGACTCACTACAAACTAATCAAGTGAATGTAAACAAAAAAATGTTTAGCCCTGCCTGGTGTGGCTCAGTGGATTGAGCACTGGCCTGAGAACCAAAGGGTCACCAGTTTGATTCCCAGTCAGGGCATATGCCTGGATTGTGGGCCAGGTCCCCATTTGGGGGCTTACAAGAGGCAACCACACAGTGATGTTTCTCTTCCTTTCTCCCTGCCTTTCTCTTTTTCCCCTCCCTTCCCATCTCTCTAAAAATAAATAAAATCTTTTAAAAAATCTTTTAAGTCATTAAGTTTTAAAGTAACTGAAATCAAAGAATATTTGTAAGCACATACATGCACAACTTGAGAAACTGAGGCCAAATATAAAAATATTAATTATCTGCCTGTCACTGATTCAGTAGTCCAAATTCCATCTAAAGATATAATTTATACTTCAAAACAGAACTTGAAATTAACTTACCAATTTTTCTCTTGTAACACTTCCATTGATTTTCTGAAAATGTTTTAAGATCAAGAAAGTAACTAAATTGAAGATTTGTGTTAAGATCAACCAATATAAAAGAGTCTATGAATAGGGACTAAAAAAAGAGAAGCAATCATAAAACTCATTTTAAGAATAACTGTCCTCTAACTCATCTGTGTTGGAGAGACAGAGTAGCTTTCTTTCACCACAGACGCAGGCGTGGTACCCTAGACCACTCCATATGCTCATCCTCCACCTGTCTGCTCATTCTGTGGCTCCTGCTGCTACGGGGGCCACCAGAGAGTGTGGACGAGCTCAGTGAAGCAGAGAGCAGAGGAGAGGCAGAATGGGAACGTGCATACATGGGTGTGTGTGTCCCTGTGGGTGAGTGTGTGTACATATGTGGGTGTCTATTCCTTCCCCCAAAGAATCTGAAGTTTGTAAGAGTAATCCCAACCTAATAATATGGTTTAAGATAAGACAACAGAGTCAGGGTCTTCATGAATACCCCGAGGTGGGAATTTAAGGAAAGGTAGAAATGATAAGCATCAATCTCATTATTTATTTTGTATATCATTTGATAAATGAACTATATAAATGTCTAAGATATTAGTAGCAACCCTCAAGTACTTTCTTGAGCTCTTATTCCCCAGCTTGCCATGTGGTCCCAAGGAATCCACCAAAGACTTTTATGTCCTTTGTTTTTCAGGTCTTCTTTTAGGTACTTTAAAAAAAAAAAAAGAATACTCTAGCCCTGGCTGGCGTAGCTCAGTGGATTGAGCACGGGCCTGCGAACCAGATGATCGCGGTTCGATTCCCAGTCAGGGCACATGCCTGGGTTGCAGGCCAGTTCCTTGCAGGCCAACTACCAGCAGGGGACGCACAAAAGGCAACCATACATTGATGTTTCTCTCCCTCTCTCCTTCCCCTCTAAAGATAAATAAAGAAATAAAATCTTTTAAAAAAAAAGAATACTCTAAAATTATTCATAATGACAGAAGAAACCAAAGACCCATGAATGATTTTGATTTTTAAAAATATTATTTTTGAAAAGACTAATTTTTAAAAAAACATTTTAAATAGTCCTTTATGTACATAAACATTTTTATTTTATTTTATGTTTAAACTTTTTAAAAAGATTTTATTTATTTATTTTTACCTTTAGAGGGGAAGGAGGGAGGGAGAGAAACATCAATGTATGGTTGCTTTTTGTGCATCCCCTGCTGGGAGTTGGCCTGCAGGGAACTGGCCTGCAACCCAGGCATGTGCCCTGACTGGGAATTGAACCGCGATCCTCTGGTTCGCAGGCCTGTGCTCAATCCACTGAGCTACACCAGCCAGGGCATAAACATTTTTAAAGTAACAAAAAAGTCCTAGATATTACTATAAAATTCAGTAATCTGGAAAAATAAAAGATTACATTCACTTTTTAATATTAGCTCAAATATACACATTCACCTACCCACCCATAACTCTGATCCAGTCCATTCTTTTGACAAGTGATGAGGCAAAAATGAATCAAGGGAGAGATACCAACATTTAGAGCACTAATCATCCTAACTCATTAGTTACAAATAAATATCGAAATGACATTTGTGTATTGTAAATTGTGCTGCTATGAACATTGGGGTGCATAGGTTCTTTTGCATTGGTATTTCAGGGCTCTTAGGATATAATCCCAGCAGTGGAATTACTGGGTCAAAAGGCAGTTCTATTTTCAGTTTTCCGAGGAAATAACATACTGTTTTCCGCAGTGGCTGCACCAGTCTGCATTGGCACCAACAGTACATCAGGGTTCCCTTATCTCCACAACTTCACCAGCACTTGTTGCTTGTTGATTTGCAATAGCCACGTGCTGGAAGTAGCCTAAGTGCCCATCAGTAAATGAGTGGATAAAAAAAAAAAAACTATGGTACATTTACAAGATGGGATACTACTCAGCAGAAAGAAAGAAGTAGCTCGTACCCTTTGCAACAGCATGGATGGAACTGGAGAGCATTATGCTGAGTGAAATAAACCAGGCAATGGAAGGCAAGTACCATATAATCTCACCTAGAAGTGGAACCTAATCAACAAAACAAACAGGTACAGAAAATATAACCAGAAACATTGAAATTAAGAACAAACTGACAGTAACCAAAGGAGAGGTGGGAAGGGATAATGGGGAAAAGGGGAACAGTTGTCAGGAATATGAATAAAGGACACATGGGCAAAGCCAAAGGTGAGTAGGACTGAGGATAGGAGTATGGATGGCTGGGGTGGAGCAAGTGGTGAGAAGAAAATGGAGACAACTGTGCTTGAACAACAATGAAAACAAAAGATGGGGAAAAATGACATTGAGGCTCACCCACCTACGTAGAGAACACCTTCTTTTGTCTTTCCTGCTGCTTCTGCCACACCCTGCTTGGTTTTCTCCGCAGCAGCCACAACCCCCTCCTTGGCCTTTGAAAGTCCTTTCATGAACACGTCCATGGCTAATGAATTCCTTGAGACCACACTGGAAGACACAAAACACACTTCGGATGAGAACTTTTGGGTAAAATAAAACAAAACTAGAAGCACCTGAGAGAGAGAGATCAGTAGAACTCCAGAAAGTGTGGAGGCTCTTTTAAGTGTACCCTTATTTCAACCATTGAACAAAGAAGCTTTTTTTTTTTTAGCTTTTCATTAAAAATTGAGCATGCCCCATCCATCTTGGCTAGTACAAGTCTAGCTGCCTCGACATGGATTAGGATGAATCATCTCAGCTGTGGTTACTACATTTCTGAGGTGGAGTTGCAGGAGAACACGGACCCGTCTTTCAACTTCCAGGGTCCAAACGGTGACAGTATAAGTTAGAAGTACGTTCAGAAGACGACCCTGGAAAAGAAAGGGAGCTAGCTGGGGCTCGGGGTCAGGGGCACTCCTCAAATGAATCCCAGACGAGCTGTAACAAACAGGTCGACCAGGAGAGAGGAAGAAAGAGATCTGTCACCCTGGGTGTGGCTGAACCTCCGGCCCAACGAGAGCCCACGGGTCCCAACTCTAATCCACCCCACCATCCACCCCCACCCCGGGCTATCTACCTCGAGCAGGCGCTTGTTCTCAGCCTCCTGCAGACTCCACACCCCCGCCTGCCGCCCGAGGGGGCGTTCTCCGCGAGCTCGGACGCCTCTCCCCACCCCGCTCCCGCACCTGTTAACCCCTTACCACCTGTTGACTTGCCCACTCTGCACTTGCATTTATTTATTTGCCAAACATGGTTGGTTTGATTACTTTACGGAGAGAACCGAGAGGGAGGACTGGAAGAGAGAAATGAAGTTGGATGCTCAGGCTGCATCCAGCATCCGAGCCTTTCCTGGAGGAAAAGCGCGTCCCGGAGAGGCCGGACCTCTCGGCCTCTCGAGAGGAGGGAAGCCACTCAAGAGGGAGGAATGCCTGGTCCCCTTACGCTCCTCGAGCTCGCCCAGCTCCAGCGCGACTCGGCACCGCGGGTCCCTGCTGCGGCGCCACCCCGCTGCCCAGCGCCCGCGAGGGGGCCCCTTCCCCCAGGCGTTCTCCAGGGTTTGCGGAGCTGCCCGCTTAGATCCGCAGGTGCTTACCCGAGTCCCTCTGCTCCTCAGAAGTCCGATTTCCCCTATTCCCTTAAAAACGTTTAATCAATTCCCAAGTAGTATGTGAATGGAAAGAGGGGGGATTGGGAGCTCTGGTTAGGGAAGAAGGGCAGCGGCAGCACCAAGAGAGGGTCGGTGCCGGGAGGAGGCTGCCGGGAGCTCGACCGAGGGGCGAGAGGCCGGGGGCGTGAGCACGACCCCACGAACCTGTCGTCGAACTGTCACTCCCCGTCCCCAGCACAGGAGGACCCCAGAGAAAGCGACGGGGGTCGAAAGGGAAGGCGGGGAGAAGGCAAAGGAGGGTGCTGAAGGCAGGGCTCGCCGGTCCTCGGGTCTGCTCTAAAACCAGCACACACCTCACCCCGCGTGGCCGCTCTCGGTCGCTCGCCCCCTTTCTTGGGTTCCCTTCCCGTCGTTGCGATCTTCCTCCTCCTCCTTTTTCTCCTTTTCTCCGCGGCTCACCGCCCCCGCGGCTGATTTGTCAGCGCCTCTCCCCGCCCCTCGCCCCGCGCAAGCTGCTAGCCGCGCCGTGCGCCTCGCTCCCTCGGAGGCGGACGGGGCGGGGGAGGCTGCGCCCCGATTCCGGGCGCCCGCGGGGTCCCGGGCGGCGGGCGGGGGCGGGGCTGTCGTGGGCTCCACCGCAAGTTCAGGGTCGCGGGGACTCCGGTGGCCACCCGGGGCGTTTAGGGTTGGGCTGACGTCTTTCCCACCTTCCCATCCCCCCCGCCTCCCCAGTCTCTGCCTTTCCCCGGGTTTCACGCAAACCCCTTTATCAGAGCCAATTTGGGGGCGTGGGGCCCTAGGGATCAGCCGCCAAAGATAGAGTCATCCTCTCGGGGAGCTGCTGAAGGAGGCAGAGGAGTCAGAAAAGTGCTCACAGAGGCACCGCGGAGAGCTCGTTTCCCTCGTGAAATCTGATTCATGGTCTTAGAACTCGAGGTCGACGGTGCTTTGGCTCAAACCCCCTCGGGACTTGGGTCGGCTCTCCGCCTCGCCTGGGGCGGAGAGGCGCCGAGTAGGGAAGAGTTACAGGTCGGGCGGTGGGGGGAGGCTCCTCAAATCCTCTCTCCACCCCACTATCACCATTCTCCTTCCCACCAATCAGCGCCCGCCAGGCGCAGGCTTTCCCACCGGCTGAATAAGGAGTAAATACTCCCCAGCCCTCGAAACGCAGCGGGCGGTTGCCTTTTCGTTCCCCAAGTGAAATTCACTTTCCACACGCAAGTGCCTGGACGGAGGAGACAAGTCCAGCGTGGTTTTCCTCTTCCGAACGACCACATTTGATTAGTCTTCTGCCCCCTCTGAAACGCACCTGTCACCTTTCTGACTTCTGACCTGGCTTGCTCTCGGAGCTGACAGGACGCGGGGACGTGCAGGCGCAGGTTTGAAGACAATTGCTGCGCTGCTTAGCGCCTTCTCCCCGCTTGCAGAGCGGGAGGGAAAACAGCTGTTTCCGGATCGCGTCAGAATAGAGAACCAAGCTCCTCCCTCTAAGAATGCCTTTGATTTCTTGGCCTGGGAGGATGATTTTAGCACTGCAAGGGAAAACAAGTCTGCCGTGGTTTTATTTTGTTTTGTGTTTATTTTGAAGGAGGGATGCTTTCGCTTACCCCTGCACTTACTTGGGTCTGAAATTTGAGAAATATGCAGTGTAACTCTACAAAACAAGTCTTTGAAACCAAAAAGGACAGGAAGCAAGTATATGTATACTTTTTTTTCCATTTTCCTTTTTTAATTTGTTTAATTATTTTTCAAGTACAGTTTTCTGTTACTCCCATTCCATCCCACTCCCTGTGCTCCCCCCTCCCTCCCATTTCCACCCTTCTTAATTGTTGTCCATGTATCCTTTATATTTGTTGCTCTAAATCCCTCCCCTATTTCCCCTGAAATTCCCTCACCTCTCCCTTCTGGTCACTGTCCCCCTGTTGTCTGTTTCAGTGTCTTTGGTTATATTTTGCTTGCTTGTTTGTTTTTTTGTTTAGCTTCCTGTTAAAGGTGAGATGATATGGTATTTGTCCTTCAACACCTGGCTTATTTCACTCAGCATAATGCTTTCCAGTTCCATGCTGTTACAACATCCATGCTGTTACAAAAGGTAGGAGCTCCTTCTTTCTTTCTGCTGCATAGAATTCCATTGTGTAAACGTACCATAGTTTTTTGATCCATTCATTTACTGACAGGCACCTAGGTTGCTTCCAACTCTTGGCTATTGTAAATTTTGCTGCTATGAACATTGGGGTGCATATGTTCTTTGGGATTGGTGTTTTAGGGTTCTTAGGATACAGTCCCAGCAGTGGAATTGCTGGGTCAAAATTGGAAGTTTTAGCCTCAGCGATCAGGCAAGAAAAGGAAATAAAAGGCATTCAAATTGGAAAGGAGGAAACAAAATTGTCATTGTTTGCAGATGACATGTTAGTGTACATGGAAAATCCTATAGCCTCTACAAAAAAACTGCTGAAACTAATAAGTGAATTTGGCAAAACAGCGGGTTACAAAGTCAATACCCAGAAATCAAAAGCATTTTTGTATACTAACAATGAATCAGCAGAAGCAGAAATCAAGGAAAAAATTCCATTTGATATAGCAAAAACAAAAATAAAATATCTGGGAATAAATGTAACCAAGGAGGTAAAAGACCTGTATGCAGAAAACTACACAACACTGAAGAAAGAAATCAAGGAAGACACAAATAAATGGAAACATATACCCTGTTCATGGACTGGAAGAATTAACATCATCAAAATGTCCATACTACCCAAAGCAATTTACAGATTCAATGCAATACCTATTAAAGTACGAATGGCATATTTCACAGACATAGAACAAATACTTCAAAAATTTATATGGAACCATAAAAGACCCCGAATAGCAGCCGCAATTTTGAGAAAGAAGAACAAAGTAGGAGGGATCACAATAACTGATATCAAACTGTATTACAAGGCCACTGTAATCAAAATGCCTGGCACTGGAATAAAAACAGGCACATAGACCAATGGAACAGAACAGAGAGCCCAGATATAAACCCAACTCTCTACAGCCAATTAATATTCAACAAAGGGGGCAGTAACATAAAATGGAGTAAAGACAGCCTCTTCAACAAATGGTGTTGGGAGAACTGGACAGCTACGTGCAAAAAAATGAAACTTGAGCACCAACTTACACCATACACCAAAATAAATTCAAGGAAGCAAGTATATGTATACTTAAATAATTCATTATATTACTGACCAGCCCTTTTAAAAAGTAGCCCTTACAAAACACTCTTTCTTGGAGTCAGAGGAAGAAGGCTAAACTTGAAAGTTGATTCATTGTCTGGCTTTGAGACGTTGTACAAAAGTTATGTCCTCCTTCTGTTCAATTTTCTTTTATAATGAGGTAAACCCAAGTGACCCCTGTCTTTTCAACATTTTATTATGGAAATTGTTCAAAATATACAGAAAGCCCTAGCTGGTGTGGCTCAGTGGATTTCCAAAGGATCATGAGTTTAATTCCTAGTCTGGGCTCATGCCTGGGCTGTGGGCAGTCCCCCACTGAGGACTTGTAAGAGGCAACCAATGGAGGTTTCTCTCCCTCTCTTTCTCCCTCCCTGCCCTCTCTCTGAAAATAAATAAATAAACAAAAGCTAACACAAAAATATACAGAAATAGAGGGAATAGAGACTCCCCACTGTCTCCCAGCTTCCAACATTTTTCAACAAATGGCTAATCATGTTTCTTCTTTATGCCTACCCACTCCCCAGTTTTTACCACTACTTATCCATTTTTAAATAAACTGCAATAACTACATATACCTTTTTCATCTGTGAATGCTTCAGCACGTATCCATAAAATATAAGAGCTAATGAAAATAACCATAATAATGTTTAGTTAATAAATTAACTGAAGTGTAATTTATATACAGTGAAATGCTCAGATCATTTGTTTCTTTAAATCAGTTTTGAAAAATACTTGCACATGTACTAGTGTAACCCACAGCATTTTGAAGACATAGAACATTTTTTTATCACCATAGAATATTTCCTTGTGTCCTTCTTAGTTGTACATATAACTTTAGAATTTCAAAAATGGAATCATACAGCATGAACTTTTTTTGTGTCTGGTGTCTTTCACTCAGCATAATACTTATAAAATTCATTCACGTTATTGCATATTATCACATTTCTTTTTATTGCTTTTGTTTCTTTTTATTACTGCCAAAAATAAGTGTTTCCCACTGTGACCCATCACAACTATGTACCTTAATATACTTTTATGGCAATCATTTAATATATTGTTTCATATAACATATTTATAGTTTAACAGGCATCTCCTTGAGACCTAGAACTTAAAATCAGGGAGGGGAATAAAATATGTATTTTAGGCCCCACTCATTGCAGACCAGTGAAAGAATTATTTTGAGCAGTTGTTACTTTTCTGTGCTTGTTGCAGGAGAGCATGATTCCACACCTTTCAATGGTTCTTCATGTTTAACAGAGAAGTAATGTACTGTATCATTTAATTAAAACAAATTTGTAACTTAAGTTTCATTGTGTACCCTTTATAGACATGGAGTCTGAGGTGCAAAGAATTTCATTCACTAACAGGCCAAGACTGTCTCATTCTTAACCAGCAGAGCTGAGCTAATCTAGCAGGAACAGTTTCAGAAGGCATGTGTATTTCCAGAATTAGCAGTTGCTCTCTGAAACTTTACAGATTGGAGGCAATATCAGATAAGAGGAAAAAGTGAGACCTGACCTAACTATGTTAGAAAGGGCCTTTTAATTTAAGATATGACAATGGAAATCAAGGAGAATTTATGTTACTGTAAGAGTACTTTTATATTTGAAATTTTGCCTTTTCAATGTTGGCAATTTAAGTAGGGAGAGATGATTTCTCACCACCCAAACCAAAGGGGAAAAAAGAGTTATAAAACATTTTTTTGTCATTTTCAATTATAATTATGTGTTTTACTCTACTTTTCACCCCTTAAAGTGCCTTACACACTGTAAGCATCCGATAAACTTACTTACTGATAACACTGATTGATACTAACATTGCTTATGTTCTACCTGTAGTTTCTTAGCTCTGTATTCTTAAGGCAGAACTACTCAAGAACAAAGAAGGGAACTGGAAGTAAATAAATATTTTTTCTTCATTGACTCAAAGTATGGCCTTGAGTAAATTTTTAACTCTCTAAATATCACTTTAAAATTTAATCTCATTGTATAGCCTATACCTCATAAGGAATATGGCAGAACAACTTATTGGGAAGCGTTACTAATGTGCCCATTTTGTTAGTGCAGTCACATGTGTTTGGGTTTCTCATAGGTAGATGAATTATAAATATTGTGCTCCTCTTACACAGCTATAGATTAATATTCTATGAAATGCATGGCTAAACCTAAATTCTCTTTGCCTTCCCCATAAAACAACTGATTTTTTGATGTGCCATGAGGTGAGCTAGTGCTGCAGAGTGAAATGGCACGAAAAACAAGGAAGCTGCCCATGACCAAATGATTAGAGACTTTAGGCTCTTTCTTATCTCTACTTGCATCTTCCTCTCATCTTCTGCAATGTACGAAAAACATGCAGTAGTGAGATCTTGGTAGGCTTCTGTTGCAATTTCATAGTGGGTACAGAGGGAATGCCTAATGCGTACAGTTAAGGTGGCATTGTGTATGATTTGGGAAAGGCGTTGAGCCTGAAACAGGATTTAGGATTACTTCAAAGAGATACTAAGAGCAATGAAGAGGGTCTAAAAAAGATTATCTAGTTTGATCCCATGGACAACTTCATGTTGTTTCTACAATACCATTGGCATCACAGAGTAAATCGGCATTTATTACAGCACGATGTAATTTAGGCTATTTATTAATACTGTCGTATATCCTCAACAGTATACAAATTATGACCACAAGAACATGCCTTGCAAAATATGTAAATTGCACATATTTTTTATTTTTCAATTACGGTCAACATTAAATATTGCATTAGTTTTATGTGTATATCATAGTAGTTAGACATTTATATAACTTATGAAGTGACCCCCGAGAAATCTAGTACCCACCTGGCACCATAATAGTTATTACAATATTATTTACTATATTCTCTATGCTGTACTTTATATCTCTGTGACTATTTTGTAACTACCATAATGTACTTCTTAATCCCTTAACCTTTTTCACTCAGTCCCTAAATCCCCCTCTCATTTGACAATCATCAGTTTATTCTCTGTGTCTGTGAGTCTGTTTCTGTTTTATTTGTTCATTTTTTTGTTTTTTAGATTCCACAAATAAGTAAAATCATATAGTATTTCTCTTTCTGATTGATCTCACTTAGCACAGTACCCTTTAGTTCCATCCATGGTGTTGTAAATGGTAAGATTTCATTCTTTTCTTATGGCCTAGTAACATATCATCATATATATATACTACCTCTTCTTTATCCAATTGTGTATTGACAGACATTTAGGTAGTTTTCATGTCTTGGCTGTTGTAAATACTGTGTCAACGAACATAGGGATGAATATATCTTTTTAAATTAGTGTTTTAGATCCCTTTATCTTTTATTTGTAAGTATATTTTATTGATTAAGCTATTACCGTTATCTCAATTTTTTTCTCCCCATTTTTCCCCCTCTGCCCTGCACACCCCCATCCTCTAACATTACCACAGGCTTGGTTCATGTCTATGGATTACATATATAAGTTCTTTGGTTTCTCTATTTCCCATAATAATCTTAACCTCCCCCTGTATATTTTATGCCTACCAATTATGCTTATTATTCCCTGTACCTTTTCCATCCCATTCTTCCCCTTCCCCTCCCCACGGAAAACCCTCCATGCGATCTCCATTTCTGTGATTCTGTTCCTGTTCCAGTTGTTTGCTTAGTTTTTGTTCTTGTTTTTTTAGGTTTAGTTGATGATAGTTGTGAGTTTGTTGTCATTTTATTGCTCATAGTTTTTGATCTTCTTCTATTTCTTAGAGAAGTCCCTTTAACATTTCATATAATAAAGACTTGGTGATGATTAACTCCAAGACTTGGTGATGATTAACTCATTAACTTGACCTTTTCTGAGAAGCACTTTATCTGCCCTTCTATTCTAAATGAAAGCTTAGCTGGATAGAGTAATCGTGGATGTAGGTCTTTGCCTTTCAGGATTTCAAATACTGCTTTCCAGTCCCTTCTTGCATGGATTCCTTTAGAGAGATACCCAGAAATGGAAGGTAGTTCTACTTTTAATGTTAGAGAAACTTCCATACTGTTTTCCATAGTGGCTGGCTGCACCAATTGGCAATCTCACCAAATGGACATGAGTTCCTTTTTTTCTACACCCTCACTGAGGACACTAATTTGTTGATTTATTGACGATAGCCATTCTGACAGGTGTGAGGTGATGTCTTTATTGTGCTTTTAATTTGCATTTCTCTGACAATTAGTGACATTGAGCATCTTTTAATATGTCTGTTGGCCAAACTATATCATTTTAAATATCTCTGTGATTTGCATGGTACTAAAAATACAAACACATACAAGATTCCAAGATTAAAGATTTTCAAGCCAGATAAAAAAAGATATTTAAACATTTTAGGACCTAAAAAAGTTCAAAGGACTTTAGCATTAGAAGGAAAAACACATGGTAGACTTCTGAGAGTGGAGGAACTGCGCACAAGTTAAATTTTGTGGCAGTGACTCAGAACATATATCTAACCTTTCTAATAATTAATTTTCTCATTTATAAAATAAAAATGCTATTTTAGTTGTCATGTGTGATTGTTTTAAAGAATAAATAATATGGTTTTTATCAAAGAACAAGCATAGTGAAATCTCTCAATTCAAGTAATTGTTATTATTGACTAGCTCCCATGTTTCAGGGTACCCTAGAAAATGAAATTCTCATTACAGTAGTTTCCAATCTTATTCCCAGCCATCCCCAACCTCTCATACCACCCAAAATACATCTGAGGGGTCTGATGCCTCCCCGTCAATAACTTTGGCTTCCTATGATAGGTAACAAATTTCCAACCAGGAGTGGGAGTTGTGAAGACGTAACATGGGGGGATTCAAGGAGGATTGATAAAGGTCACTACTTAAAATACGCCAGTTATTCCTTTTTTCTCCATAAAGTATGGATCTCAATAACAACATCACTCATAGCAATGTGCACCAGTAGCCTCAAGAAATACAGGGGCAGTGACAGAATTAACATTCTCTGTATTTATTGACAGTTTTACATTCTTGGAACCTGGTTTCTTTAAAGGGACAGTGGCAGAGCTATGTGCAAATTCTGTTTATTTTCCAGGGTAGAAAACTAAAATGATATGGCCAATAGTGTTCCAAGTTTGCCAGACTCCCTCTGACAGTGGCTCTGAAAGGCTTCAGAATGAATACCCAATTCAGAGATCAGCCCCGCCTCTAACATTCCAGGCGAGTGAGGAATGGACAGACCGGCCACACAGGAACAGACCATCTACTCTGTAAGTGCATGTGTTTGGAAAGGCAGAAAGATAAATAGATAAAAAAAACAGTTATCATGTTTTGTGTAGTATTTTAAACTGAAATTATAATGCCTTTGTAAATAGAAAAATTATAACAAGTTACTAACATGAGCAAGTTTCATATAATATCAAAATGATCTGGGCATCTGATATATTTTCCTCAATAGATAATTTGAGAGCAAGAAGTGGCATTAAAAAATTATCTTCAACACTATTTAAAAAGCATATCATTAATGTTTTGAAAGCTTGTTATACCACCTTATTATTAAGAGATTAAGAAAAGGAAATTATTCAAAGAAATTATTTAATGGTTACCTGATAAATATCTTAATATCATACCATATCTGTGTCAGTATATACATCTGTGTGATGTCATTTTACTATAAAACATTATAATGTATCATGTAGACAATCAATTGTCTATTTTTAATTTATTTTTATTTTTAAATACTATAAAATTTTTTTGAGTTCAATTTATTTTTAATTATCTTCACACGAATGAGACAAGAGCTTGTCAATATATTCAGTCTAGTTTTTCTTCTTAAATATTATTGGGTTCCTCTTAACTTCTCTATGATAAACCATGATCTTGCTTTAAGTCCCTCTGATTATTTTTTTCAGTCCACTCCTATTTAAATTCCTGTTAATTGTTCTTATTAAAATTTTGGACTAAAAGCTGGGATTTTTGTTTTTTGGTCAGGATAACTATAAAGGGTATTTTTTTATAGCAATGATTATTAAATACTTGAAATGGTCAAAATATAAAGTTGTGAATTTTATTTTACATTATCAATATTTAAAGTTTAGAAATAGATCTGGGCAAATATGTAAATCTCCAACTCCTGTGAGAAATCAAACCTGATGTTTCACAGATGTCTTCAAATACATTTATAAGAGAAAAAATATGGTGTTCAAACATCTTCACATAGTACAATCAAGAAAAGAAAAAAACAATTCATATAAAAAAATCTCACTGACGTATTGAAATTTTGCTGCTGATTTTCAAGTAAGGAACTAATATATACTTACAAGATTATAAAGATATAGACAAACTAATAGAATATACACATATACATATCATGTAGATGAAAGAAAAGTAGTGAAAGAATTTGCCAAGTCTTTTCAAATGTAAGAGGGACGTGTATTTAATGGTTTAGTTTTTCTCTGTGTGTGTGCCCATAGAAGCAAGCAATTAAATGAAAATTCAGTCTCCTTAATCATCTTGCATTATGATCTTAACCTATAGGGAACATTTTCAATTCTTAAAAATAATACTCTTGAGATATGTTAAAAATCTAATTAGATTTCCATGACAGGACTGACTGAAATGACATTCAATAAATATTATCTGCCTTTATTTTTTGTTACATAAATAGTATATAATAATTTTTTTAAAGTAAGTAAATCTGTATAAGAAAAAAAGCATGCAGGAATGCCTTGGATGTATTTCAGGTTTAATTCAGAACACCGCAATAAAGCAAGTACAGGCATACCTTGTACATAGTACAGGTTTAAGTCCAGACCACAGTGATAAAGTGAGCACTGAAATACAGTGAGTTGTAATCCATTCACTGCTGAAGGGTATTGCCTTCAATTTGTAAAAAAAATCCTGTGAAATGCAATAAAGTGGAGCACAACAAAACCAGGTATGCCTGAAATATATTGATATATCCAGCAACATGTGTTAGCCTGTTGACTTATTAAATATTACTTTATAAAAGTTCACTTAAAAATATGTAACAAGTCATTCACTACATCCATACTTTTTGACTGAGCAATTCCATTTCTAAAATATATTCTAAGAAATGTTGTATACTCAAAGAAACTTATTATATGCTCATTATGCAATTTTAGAATGTCCCTGCATTTTCCATTAAATGTTTTTCTATCAATGCAATGCAGAAGTTCCTGATTAAGTACTCATCTAAGGCCACTGCGACATCGACACAACTAGTTAATGATGAGGTGAGTTTTTTCGCACTCTTTCTTCCTGGATAGCACACAATGCAGCTGCAAATATTTGCGGGCTAGCTTTTTCTCCACCTGCTCTCCTCTCCTCTTTCAGAGATAGAGGTTAGCTATACTTTCCTCATAAATTTGTGAAAATGGATTGAGTTAATGTATGTAAATAACTTATGATGATGTGCAAAAGAACTGATCCTATTTATAAAGCATCTTAGGGGAAAGCAGGAAGAATAAACATTTTACTGCCCTTTTTCTGTGACAAATGCTGCATATAACAAAATAATGCTTACAGAAATAAAGAATGAATGTATTTCTAGTCGCAGAAAGGCTACTATTGGATGAAAAGAAAGTAAGGTTATAAAAACTTGGGTAGAAAAACACCAAACCAAAGGTCAAACATCAAACATATTCTACCTAAAATAAAAGAATTGGCCTAAGTGTATCTTGTATTCATTACTTATTTCTCAAAATAATATGTTTAAAAACATTCGATTTTATTGTCCTTGACTCCTGAAGAAGTGATTGGCAGCAGGATGTGAGGCTGAAAGAGGTAGAATGTAACCATTTAGAGCATGTAATACATACATTCAACTAGAAATCTAAGCAAGTGTGAACATTTGGAACACAGTAGAAGAACTAAATTTAAATCAGATGAAAATATTTGAAAGCATTAAAAGTTATTCTGTCTAAATAATTATCTTCCCTTCTTGATCTTTAAATTTAGCTCTATTAGAATAGCTTCAAAAATATATCAGATTGCATCAGTATTGCTAGGTGCATCCTGTCTGTCAACATTTCAAATTGTTGATGAACTTCCAACTTTGTTTTAATATATACAATATCTTGTTAATAGCCATATATATGTATGTGATTAAAAGAGTTGTTTAGCATCAGTGTATTTAAAATATAGTGTTTTTCTTCAGGAAGTTTAGAACCTTGACTGAGAATATTGCAAGTGGTGACGTTCTATATTTACGAAGCTGCAGGACGTACCTTGCAGTAGTATGGAGAGACTAATGCGAAGAGTAGAGGCTCCCGGGCATCTCGTACTATCACTGCCTAAAACTGACCTGGCAGGGTAGTAGAGAAGAAGAGAAGTAGTGAAACAGGGCACGCACGTCTCCCCATTGTGGAAACGGTCAGCATCTCAGAACTTGATCTCTAAGGAGAAACATCTGTAGGGAGACACTGGTCTCTATCAAAGAAAGGAGCACACTCTTTAATCCCTACACGAACAAGAGAATTTTGGAGAACATCTGCTGATTCCTGCTTATAATAATTAGCTAAAAACATCTGTGGAATTGTTTCCTACATAATAATTTTCTCTGTTAAAGTATTGGTTACAATCTAAATGATTTATATCCTCATAATTGTTATAGTCCTACTTCCCAAGATTTCTCCCACATTTTCTTTTTCACCTAGTGGGGGAGTGAATTTAACACTTTCCAAATAAGGCTTAATTGCAGAGAAAAAGTGTTATATCTTTTAGAGAGCTAATTAGAGCCAGCAACAATGTGAAAAGTCTTATCTAATATTCTTTCAAATGATTCTGTCAGTGTTGTTGAAATTGTGTTGAGCTTTGGTACACTTGCCAAATATGCAAATTGATTTGTTTCTGTGGATTTAGAGAGGGCATTATGAGATAGCCCCTCAAGTGAATTGCATATTCTGATTGATGTACTGAGACCCTTAATGAAGATGAAGAGTGATACAGAAATCTCTCTGAATACACAGATGATAGAAATTAAAGCTTCACCTAACTAAAGGGCCTCTTATTTAGCCAGGATTTTTCCTTCTCTTTTTCATCTTGCTTTTTTTTTCTCTTTCAGTATTTTCCTTTTATTTTTCTTTCTAAAATATTGGTCTCTATTTAAGCAGTAAAAATTTATTTACCAAGACACTAAAAACCAATGGAGTTAACATCCCAGATGTTGTGGGCTAAACTGTGTCCCTCTGAAATTCATATACTGAAGTCCTAACCTTCAGCACCTCAAAATATGACTGCATTTGGAGACCGCATCTTTAAATAGGTAATTAAGTTTAAACGAGGTCATGGGTGTGGGCTTAATCCAACATGACTGGTGTCCGTATAAGAAGAAAGGATCAGGACACAGACACGGGGAAGACAATGTGAAGGCACTAGAAGAAGATAAACTTTTATAAGCCAAGGAGATGAGAAAAGAGAAAGAACCAACCATGCTGACACCTTGATCTTGGACTTCTACTCCCAGCATAATGAGAAATATACTTCTGTTACTTAGTTATGGTAGACCTAGCAAGCTAATATATCAGGGTAATTAATAGTTATATTTCAAATAAAAACTTTGGCTACATGATGAGCCTTGTCCAGGGGATCTGAAGTTTGTAGAACCCATCTGACTTGCCCAAGACTGACCAACCACTATGACACCCATGGATGACATGGATGCTGTATTTTTACCATGTACACTAATCTGTTTGTCCACTCTCTCATAATCAAATATACCAGAAAATAAAATACATAGTATTAGCACCATCCTATCCTCTCCTTTAAAAATGCTTGTTTTGTAGGGCACCAGCTTCAGGTGGTGGAGAACAAAACCTGGGGGTACAGAACAAAAGCTAGCACTATGAATATTTTAAGATAAATATGCACAACTAGGAATAAAGTTCTAAAGCTTAAATTTATGGCTCTAAAACCAGACTCATCAGTATCATATGACAGTTATCATTTTAGCTCTCATTATTTGACAAAAGTAAGGGTGGGGAAGTCAACCTAAAAAATCATTGGTATAATAAAGCTTAAAACTGAGAATTTAAAGAACTAAATTATAATAAGGTTATAAAGAATGTGTGTTCTGATTTTACCACCCTTATTTTAACTGGCTGGAAGATGAAAAGCATCATCATGAATTCCTGAACTTTCTACCCTGTAGGCCTTTTCGTTCTAAACTGCCCAGACAGTTCGGTAGAAAGTATGCATGTTGAGGGCTAAATAGGGAATAGACAATAGAGAAAATTGCTTATACTCTAAGGGAATAACCTGTGAAATGTATTTTTCTGGGTCTTGAAATCAGTGACTACTTACTGAACAACAGAGGGGCACACATTTCTTTATATTCCCAGTGCCTGGAAATGTGCGTGAAGGAGGACCCCAATCCCTTCTTCACCTACTGGTCTCCAGTTGGCAGGATGCAGCCTGTCCTTCAGTTTCATTCTTTTCTGTTGTAGGAAACCGTCTACTTACCCAAGGGACCCCTGTGAGCACTAGGGTCCTGTTTTGTCCTGGACAGTACTTATTTTTAGAGCCTGACATTTGCTCCAGAAGCTTTCTGAATATATACTGCTGCATTTGTGGAAATATTCAACTGTTATTTTTATTTTCATTCAAAATAATGTTTTAACTCTATTTGTGTCATTCTGGTTTTGGAACTGGAAAAGCCCATGTTTGTGCTACCTGTCACCTACCAGACCCAATAAGCAGAAACAGGGACTGATTCTCTATGGGCACGTTATTCAGATGGCCAGTGATCTCAGAGGATGACGGGTTTGTACCCTAACAGACTGCCTTACTTTTCCTCCCAAGCCAACCTTTTTATAAGGTGGAAAAAGTGTAGGTAAGGAATTTGGAATTCAGAAAAGAGGTTAGTCAAATAAAATCTGCAGTCTGGCAATTTCTCTAACGTCCTTTCATCTGCTGACCAGTGATTTTCTTTATATGTGTCCTATGTCCTATTTCCTGGGTGATTTTCTTTATCTGTATCCTGGGTGGTGGGTCTCTCTCCCTGGAACACAGTGGCTCAGATATCATCTTGATTACGTATGGTCTCTTCCAGAGCACAAAGGTCAATTGCTTGTGGTCTCCTGGAGTCAGGGTGGGCGATACCCTCGGTTCCTGAAATGATAGCCTTTTACATGCATTAGTTTTTAGGCTTATTAACAATTACATTAAAGTAAAATTTTCCAGCTCTTGAGTACCCCATCAGTTTCACTATTTGGTATTTCCATTAGAATAGTTTGTTCAGACCTGGCTGGTGTAGCTCAGTGGATTGAGCACGGGCCTGCAAACCAGATGATCGCGGTTCGATTCCCAGTCAGGGCACATGCCTGGGTTGCAGGCCAGTTCCCAGCAGGGGCCAGTTCCCAGCAAGGGATGTGCCAGAAGCAACCATACATTGATATTTCTCTCCTCTCCTTCCCTTCCCTTCTAAAGATAAGAAAATAAAATAAAATAAAAAAAGAATAGTTTGTTCAGGAACTTTAAATGTTTCCCTTTTCTTACACACAGGTTTCACCTTTACTAATTTTATTATTCTTACTCTTCTATTAATGAAACCAATTCATCCAGACAATAGAATTATTGATGTTTGTAGGGTGAAGAAACTTACCAGAATAAAAAATACCTCTAAAAAACTCACTCATCTTTCTCCATTTTTATTACCTATATGTTGGATTGTTTATTTCCCAGACTCAGTTTTGAAACTATCAATCATAGGAAAAATACTTTTCAAAGACAGAACCACGGGGACCCTGCAAAGAAAATGAAAACTTGAGACCATCCATCCAGTAGGGTGTAGATTCATGGCTCCTTTGGGAAAAAGTAGACTTCTCCGGTTGCCATTTTAGTTTTGTACTGTATTCCTCAGATTTCCTTTCATTGCAACTGCAATAGAACGTGCTTTGTGTCCTGTCATGTCTAACCAGTGACAAAATGGTGATTCAAGTGAAACTTTAAATAAATGCAGCCTCACAGGTGTTGAAAAAGAACACCAGAAACAGAGACGATCACAGAAGCAAGAAAATTTCGGCCACATGAAGGGCTACTCTCACACACTAAAAACAATATTTATAATCAAGTCATGGTCACATTTTTCACCATTGGACATAGGAAATAGAGGACCTTGATTTCAACATTGAGCAGATTTAAAACACAGGATACTGCTGTATAAATAAATACCACAGTATGTGTATCTGCAGTAGATAATAATAATACTTTATTAATAATAATTATAATAATAGTAAAACATTTATTTTATAGAGTCCTAAAATAGAAGATAGTTTGTTAATGAATATTTTAAGTTTCGATAAAAGATAAAAGTTTATCAGAATTAATGACAGTTGTACAAGTAGGTTCTCGTATTCGGTTAATCGGTAGAACTGATGATGGTAATTTAACAGCTCTCTGATTGTATTTAAATTAAGACATTTAAAATTGAATTGAAAATGATATTGATATTAATTTGCTGTCCATGAACACCAGGTACTCAATTCTTTGTCAGTGGATTATCACAGAATAAACACATATTAATAGCTAAACAAGTGAATTTGCTGAACAGAACTGATCATAAGATTTTTCTGAAGTTAATGTCACTGTGCTGGTTATGAAGCAGTGCCCCTAACTCTGAGTTCCTTCTTTTTTCTTTTCTCTCTGGCATTGGGGCTAGGATCCACAAACCATGTTTCTTTCTGTTAGGTTCTGCCAGGTGAGGAACTGGTGAAGAGAAAGAAAAAAGTAATCTGATCCTTCTTATTTGATGGTTCTCACTGTCACTGTTACCTAATTCTAGCTGTCTTCCTCCTTGCCAGTGGCAGCAATTGGGTCCAGCCGCCAGCTGCTTCTGTGATTCCAGAAACATGCAAGTTGTAGCCATCAGGGTTTCCTGGACCAGGAGGGCAGAACCCTCTTCAGAGGTCTGAGGCCCAGTGACGTGGGAGTCTTCCCTGGGCTTCTGAGTCATTGGCAATGGCCATCCTCGGGGCAGCTGACCTTCCTCAGGGGTCTGATTTCCTCATGGGTCCGACTGCAGTCCTGAGCACCTGAGAGGCCAACAGGAGCCTGTCGCAGCCTCTCCTCTGAAATGCGAATGCCAACTCCAAAGCAGCCCTGCTTTAGGACACTGGGTTCTGAAAACCGCAACCTCTGGTCTGTGTGGCTCCATTTTAGGAGCGTGATACCTGCTTCTTGAACTTATTAACCTTTGTTTTTTTTCTATTATGTCTTTTTCAGTCCTTCAAAATAATTTAGCCAGTTCTTATATTAAATTCTCTATGTTGAAAAACCAACTATTGTTCCTGTTTTCCTGACTAAAATTTTATTGACATACCTACTGATTTGGATAAAAGATAGTTAAAAGTGTGCTGAACTAATGCAAATAAAATTATAGCTTACAAAATGTTTATCCTAAGAACATGAAAAACAGATTGAATAAACAAAGCTTTCAGGTTAATAGTTTAATAACTAAAATGATGAATAATAAACATTAATTAATTGAATGTACAATAACATTTCTAGGGGTTTTTTTGTTCTTTCCATAAATCTCTACCACAGTAACTGATTTAGAGATTTGAATTAGAAGGATATGAACAAAGAAAATGAAATTGTTTCAGAACTCCGTAGTGGAAATTCTGCTTAACCTTACAGATATATAGAATTCTGTAGCAGTGTTTCTTGCTGCATAAAAATCTGCATTTTTTTTTACCATTGAGTAGAGCAAAGTTCACATGTTCTGGGAGAAACTCCTAGAAACTCAGTTCTTCTTGGGAGTGCAAAAACAAAATTACGGATCAGCGAATCTATTAGTGTGCATGCAGGGTTTATTGGAGATTCGTTCTTGAGGAAGAAAATGGCCCAGTTAAGTGGGGGGGGGGGGGGTAAAGGCACAGAGAAAGCAGGGTAAGGGTAGCAAAAGCAAGCGTGGCCTCAGGTCCTTCGTTCTGAGGACTTACATAGTTGGGATGGCAGTGAAGAAATTACATATCAATTGATGGGTAAATGTGGTGCCAGCTTTCCCTGGGGGATGGGGCTATCCAGATTTAGCTATGTGTGGAGTTTGTCAGCCCAAATCCTTTTCTTGCTCCCAATCCCATTTGTATATCTTGTTGTAAAACAGATATGTGACAGGAGGCAGTTAATTAAAGTTGGGGCAGCTACCCAAAGTTATCTGTGGGCTCTTTCTGTGCACATTAAGGACTCCCTTGAAGAAGAGAGAGTGACCAGAGGTAGGCAATTAACCACACTTGTTTTATGGGCTTCTTCCTTTGGGCCCTGTGGTCCCTCTCCCATCTTCCAGGCCCTGGAATGAAAGCACAGTTTCAAGGCTTTCTTTCCCATATAGTGGAGATGATAACGTAGAATCTCAAGGACTGCCCTCCTCCCGTGTCAGCAGGTTTTTCCTGGGATGGTGGAACATCTGGCAGTATCACCAGACCAGGCTCGGGACTGCCGCCTCAGTGGGAGAGACATGCCTCCCTCCTCCTCACTGCCTTGCTCTGCTCTCTATCCTACCTAACACATAGATGAAGATAATTTGATTGAAAACATGTTTTCTCCAAGTTGCAGATTAAAAAGAAAAATTTAAGAGAATATCTCCCCTTTTCCTCCCTGTAAATAAAACAAGAAAATGTACATAGGTTAAAAATTTACCACCTCCCATAAGAAAAATAAAAGGGAAAATATTTCATGAGCACTAACTTGAAGCAGGCAATATGCTCACCATTTCCTACAGCATTTAATTTCCACATTAACTTTTGAGGCATGAACCACTCGTCACTTTCCCCTTGTGGACCATCAGGAAACTTGAGTCCTTAGAGAGCTTACGTGTTGGTCCCAGACCTGAACCTGGTCTCCTCCCTCCAATCCCTGTGCTTTTCCTGTTAATGCGTTCCTGGCCAGCTGGTATTTAACGCAGTCATTATGTGGAAGAACGAGTCAAATCTCTAGCTGCCAACACGTGTCCTGTGGCACTTTCTCTGTTACATAAAATTCATGTAGCACCTAGCATTTGTTAAGTATATGAATATATGTATGCATACATACACATCTAAAGATACATAGGTACATGTATATATTCATGGCCGACTCAGTGATCAGTAGGAATTCATAACAACGGCCATTTCCATCACCTGTATTTGTTTTTTAAGTGGCCAGTGTCACCATAGATCCATTCCACTGTTTAACTGGCATATGGTCTGAATTGAAGTCCATGACTTTAATTAAAAATACCAAATAAAATTGTCATCTGTGTCTGAGCAAACATTTTAGTATAAATTGCTGAGACAAGTTTTAATGCATACATTTTTCATAAACATGAAGTATATTAATATATAGTTGTTATGTTTCTTTGAACTCAGTAAATTAATAGAACCATAGATTGAATGCTATAGTTGCCTCACACATTCTTTGTTGCTGTTTTTTTAAAACAAATTACTCTATAGTATTTATTGACAAGACACTTGATCTTTTAAAGTTCTTAAACTACGTCTTCAATTCTTTCACACTGACCGTTTTTTTTTTTAATGGCAGCGTCTTTCGCCTGATTTAACATTTTAACTTTTAGAGCTAACAAATGTTCAAAATCTCAGCCTGGTGGGAGGGGATTTGACATGCATTGAAACTCAGTGTTTACCTAAAAGGTGAGGAGTTCCCACGGGACAAAGTTCCAGACAGTTTCTGTTCGGGGAGTGTGCTGAGTTGAGAGAAACTAGCAATAGAAGTATGGAATTCATAATGCTAGATTTTAAGTGATCAAAATGACAAATGGCCACTTCCAGGAAGTTTCTCACTAAACACAGAATGTTCACAAGAAAGAAAAATAACCTTCCAAGTGGGTAAAGAGGGATTTTGTTCTCCCTTAAAGCAACAACTCCTTGTAAGACTACTAACTCAAAATCTCCACCATGGTGGCCTTGCCCAGGATCTCCAGAGAGTCCCTCTCCTGTGTCCCCAAACACCTTCTTCCTGAAGAGTGTTTCTAAGTGACACCAACCCTCCAGTACTGTGTGAACCAGCTTATCAACCAATTTAACTATTTCCACATTATTGGAAAGCTGTATGACCCTTTAGGTAAGTACATACATGTTTATTTAGAATAATGAAACACTTGCTACTATAGTTAAATGCAATGTTACCACCAACTTGACCTGTCAAAAAATGTTTATAGTGCCTAAAATGGCAATTTTTACAAACCTATGCTGTATTGCAGGGAAGTGATGCAAAATAACAATGGCATTAAAGCACGTAAATACATCAGAGCCAGAGACTGTTTCTTTAACAAGGGGTCCATACAGGCCAGACGTAGGCACCTATGGTCTTCCCTCCTTAAGGGCTGCCTACTTCCTGACTGCACAGAATTCCTCTGAACCAGGCCGCATACAATGGAAATTAGATGAGGCTTCTCATACTCTGCTGGCCGCATAGGCATATTCTTTTACACAGTGTTCCCTAATGGTGCGAGTTTCCAGGGGCTCCACTGAAGCCAGGTGGAAATCACTGATCTCAGAGCTACTAACAAACAGCACTGACAAACTAACACAACCCCTCTGACACTTACCTCAGGCTCCCAGTTACAGAGAAATACTATTAATCAGCACTGTTCATGCCTGACCAAGGGTCAGAGACACGCAGAGACTCCTACTCTTCTAGCATAAGTAAGGCCAATGCCAGGATCCCTGGAATTAGCCATTTGGGAGCAGAGTGTTTATAAAAAGAAAGTATGTGAGTTACAGTGACTCCCAGGCTCCTATCTCCTTCCCCCAGGGCTCAGAGCAGTGACAACAGGAGTCCACACCTGACTCTCTGGGCCCCGAGCTGGGAAAGGGTCATTGGCTCTGAAGCTTAACCTACTTTAATGTTTTTGCTACACTGGATCACTTTCTGGTAATAAAGCCTAAAATTGTAAGTATTATCATTTTGGGTCCCATAGGTTTTCTTTGGCAATTAACTGTCTCCATTAGAGCATACTGTCAAATTATAGTGTGTAGGTAGTCACCCATTCTTCCAATTAATAGATTTAGCCCTCGTTATAAATAAATAAGTCTTCATAAATAAAATCAAGCACAATTTTCAAAATAAAAAACAGAATTTTAGAGCATAACTTTGTGCGTTTCCCCATCATTGTCCTTGCAATTTATGCTCCAACAATTTTTTTTAGTTTTTACTTTTTAATTTATTTTTTTAATTTAATTATTTTTCAAGTACAGTTTTCTGTCTATTACTCCCATTGCACCCCACCCCCCATGCTCCCCCCTCCCTCCCATTTCCACCTTTCTTAATTGTTGTCCATGTATCCTTTATATATGTTCCTCTAAATCCCTCCCCTATTTCCCCTGAAATTCCCTCCCCTCTCCCCTCTGGTCACTGTCAGCCTGTTCTCTATTTCAGTGTCTTTGGTTATATTTTGCTTGCTTATTTGTTTTATTGTTTAGCTTCCTGTTAAAGGTGAGATCATATGGTATTTGTCCTTCAACACCTGGCTTATTTCACTCAGCATAATGCTTTCCAACAATTTTTAAAAAAATCGATAATTTGGAGTTCCCAGAACAGCATACAGTGAATTTCCTTAAACCTGCACCTATGCCCAAGTTCTTCATTGGGCTGAAGTCTCCTTTCTCCTTTTCTGACAGTGGCCTCATCATATCCTTTCCATTGACACTCCATAGTGAAGACTTTTCTTTGTCCACAGCCTCCCCCATGAACAGCTGTGCGCCCTTTGCAGTTACACCCCAGTCTTGTGTAATTGGATTAGGAGTGGATTCAGGACATATGTTCAGCTACGCAGCAACTCTCTTCAGGGAACTGTAAAGACAGAACAACATCTGGCTAGTCTCCTGGACTAAATTCAGTAACTGAAGTTTGTCAGACAATTATCATTTTTACCCAGATTCTGTTAAGAGATGGGAAAGAGAAAGTGCATATAGTATAATCAAAGGCAATAAAGAAACATTTTTAAAGCTTCCCAATTCGGTTCATTCAAGGTGAAACTGCTCAATAAAGTGGTGACCTTGGCCTACATGCTGCCTGGCCCTTCTGGAGCCACAGGCCCTTGAGCAGAGCTGGGTCCTGTTCTCATCGGTATTCACAGTTTCTCGCCCAGAGCCTGAAACATAGAAGAACTCCAATAAGTGCGGAGTGTCCCTTAGTAAACATTCACGTGGTTGCCATGGCTCTGTCAAAAACTTTACTTAACTCAGATGTCTATATCTGAATATATTATTCTTTTAGCCCCTGTGGTTATTGAAATACTCTGTAATTTGAAATCTTCCAGTTCTAATTTTTAAAAACATGATTCTTCTCTACCCCTCTATTTCTTGATAATCTTCTTTGTAAATTCTTCCTTCTCTATTCTTTACTCCTCTAAAACTCGATTCTCATCTCGATGTTCTTATTTTGGTGAATGGCAGCATTAACATTAAACTGCCCAAAAAAGATCACCTGTAATTTGCCCTATAGGGGAAATTTCTTTTTCAGCTCTTTCTTTACCACTCATATCCAGTTAGTCAGTAGTTCTTCAAATCTGCCTCCTTAATGTTTGCCCGTCATTGGTTACCTCCCATTTTCCACAGCAGAAATCTGCGGAGTTCTTCAAGAAGCTTGCAGAGTGGCCGGGGATAAACAGCACATGCAGAGGCAATATTAATATCATTTAGAATGTGCTAAGCATGTACCAGGAAGGCTTCCTGTATATCTGAACAGTTTCAGAAATTACTGTTACTAAATTTCACATACGGTTTTTGATTTATAGAAGTTTTAGTTGTTACATAAGCAAATCTGTTTTTTTTAATGTCTCTTGTGTCCTGACACTTCATAGGCATGTGCTAACTGTATTAGTAAATTTTCTTTCAAAGGAAAGGAGGAGATCATTTATTGCTCTATGGTTTAGGAACAATTCATGGTAGAGACTTTTCAAATTAATTCTTGTGGGTAATTAAAAAGAAAACAATGGGGAAAGAGAAGGCATTTTAAAGTATGAAAAAGAGGTGTGTAGAGCAGATCTAGAGAATTCACAGTTCATTTTTGCTAAAATAGACAAAATTTGCACAATAGAAAAAAGTATAATATTAGATGGCTAATTAAGTCCCTTACTGTTTTCACACATGCAGAAATATGGTCTTATTTGTGAATAAAAGTGTTCAGTTCATAGCTTGAAGTAAAATATGCTTTTGATCAGTTGAACTGAGTACAAATTAATAATGGAGTTCAGTATTGAACTTTATAATCTGAGTATGCCGGCGTGTGTGTGTGTGTGTGTGTGTGTGTGTTTGGGGGTGTACATTAGAGAGGGCCCACAGTTATTGGTCTGCAATAGAAAAGGCTGATGGTGCTTCACGGGATGAATTGTGTGAGTGACAACAAAAGTAGAGACTATTCGGGAGCAGATGTCAGGTGGGAGCAGATGTCAGACAGTCCAGATTGAGGTCAAAGTTGACCTAAAAGATGTGATGGGAAGGAGCGGTTGAATGTACAGATTTGTTGCGACAAATCTGTATCTCAGCAATAAAAATACATTTCTGAGTTGATTTTTTTCTCTTCAGCATTAAGCAAATGGTGGCCACTTTAATTGTGAAAGAGAAGGTAGGAAAAATCTTAGGTTAGAAGAAAGCTGAATTAGTTTTTCTTTTATTTTGTTAACACCTTAATGGGTTGCTGAGATAAATACTTCCTTCCACAGTTGCCTTTTGGAGTCGGAGATGTGTGTTCATGAATACAGGAGGTGCTTTCTCCAAGACAGCCTGGCACGGGCGCTCAAGCAGTCCTGAAACTTTATATTTCTTGACACATAGTGAATCCTTAATATCTAATGTTTCTGTTATTCACTTCAAAACTGAGTGTAACCATGTGTCTAAGTTGGAAGGAAAGAAGAATCAAGTTGTGATAAAGTTGAAGAGGCTGAATGTGAATGACTTAACCATAGTCAGACTATTTTCACTCTCTATCTGTATGTAATATTATGACTATATTAGCCATAATGCCTATAAAACTTTGAATAAACATTTGTAATATATTTTAATTCTGGACATTTCTAAAACATTTCTTAAGTAATATGAGATTTTATAAAATAATGGTAAAGTACAGAGAGTTCCTGTGTATCTTTCACTCAGTCTTATCAAAAAGCTAAATATTTAAAAATTTGCTTTTGAGATAGGAAAGTTTCAACTGTGGTCAAAGTTTAAAACTTGATTTATTTTTCACAACTATTTCTATATCTATTTTTCACAACTTCATATCTATTTATGTATATGCATGTGATAATAAAAATATTGTTTTACCAAATATTGGGCTGGCCAAAAAGTTCATTGTTTTTTTTTCTCTTAAAGTGGCTCTAGTAGTGCTTAGTAGATGTTAACTTCATTTGAAGCAATTTTGTTAGATTGTATTGTGACAGCTGTCATATCAGCATGCATTTAAAAAAACATCAAAATTGGTGACTTTTTTGTGTAGCCATTTTAATACTGAAAATGGAAGAAAATACACAACATTTTCAACACATTATACTTTATTATTTTAAGAATGGTAAGCCCTGGCTGGTGTAGCTCAGTGGATTGAGCACGGGCCTGTGAAGCAAAGGGTCACGGGTTCGGTTCCCAGTCAGGGCACATGCCTGGGTTGCAGGCCAGGTCCCCAGTGGGGGACACATGAGAGGCAACCACACATTGATGTTTCTCTCCCACTCTTTCTCCTTCCCTTCCCCTCTCTCTCAAAAAAAAAAAAAAAGAATGGTAAAACCACAGCTGAAATGCAAAAAATGATTTGTACAGTGTGTGGAGAAGATGCTGTGACAGAATGAATGTGTCAAAGGTAGTTTTTGAAGTTTCATGCTGGAGATTTCTTTCCTGCTGGATGATGTTCTGTGGCAGGGTAGACCAGTTTAAGTCTTGATAGCAATCAAACAGAGACATTAATTGAGAACAAACAATGTTATACCATGTAGGAGACGGCTGACATACTCAAAATATCTAAATCAATAATGTTATTTGGATAAAACTGATAACTTGGTGAAAACAAAAAATGTGTCTAATTTTTAAAAAGATTTTATTTATTTATCTTTAGAGGGGAAGGGAAGGAGAGAAGGAGAGAAATATCAATGTATGGTTGCCTCTCGTGAGTCCCCTGCCGGGAACTGGCCTGCAACCCAGGCATGTGCCCTGACTGGGAATCAAACCGTGATCCTGTGGTTCTCAGACCCACACTCAATCCACTGAGCTACACCAGCCAGGGCAAAATGTGTCTAATTTTATAAAATAAATTAAATGGACTTTCTGGACAAGCCAATATATGGACTTTAACATTCTGTAGGCTGTAAGAACATAATCTTAATTGGTAAATTATGTTACTTTAAATCCCTAGCGACATTGTAATTGGCTAATATTTTCTTTAAGATGTCTCATATCCAGTGCAATATTTTTTTTATTTTTTAGTAAATTACAAATAAAAATTAAAAATAGTTATTCAATAAAATTTAAATTTCTCCTGTTTAGACCTTTAAATGTTGTTTTCAATTACCCACTGTGAAAGCAAGATGGAAATGTAATTAAATAAAATAAATTACAGAGCTGCTAAAAATGTGTCAAATTAGTCAAAACTATGGGGGTTTTTCTGGCCAACAGAGATACAAATATTTCTTCATACTCAGGCTATTAAGCAAACCCCATGGCAATTTATAAAAATATATGGTTAGAAATGTATCATTTATGCTGTGAAAATAATACATATATTCCAATCATTTCAGTTACCATAACAACATTTTGATGCTTTTTTCTTTATTTCAGCTTCAATCAAATTCACTTGGATTTGATTAGCAATGCCAAAAATGAGTGAGAGAAATGTTTAATACATAATTTTTAATTCCACTCAAAGGTAAATAATTAGGTTGGTGTCCACTTTGACATTTGGTAGTGATCCCATAGGTCTCTGTGTTAACAAATGCTCTGTGATAATACCTAGGTAGTAGAGTAGAGAAAGGTATATTTTCTATAATCTCATGCAGTGTGGTATAATATGATTAAGTTAAGTGTTGGCCAATTCATTGTTAACAAAAGTGTCATATGACAGTTTCTGGAACTTTCCTTCAAAGATAACTGGTAGACACACTTTTGCCTCAGTTTTGTCTTCTTGTATTTCTTCATTCTACTTCCTGAAACACAGGTGTGATGGGGAGAGCTCTTACTGCCATTTTGGACTTTGAGGACATGAGACATATACTAAAGATGGCAGAGCACTGGATTAGATATAACTTTGGCCTCTGAGAACTTTCTGGAACAGGGTAGCCATCGCAATAGCTGACTGTTTCTGAGTTTCTCCACAAAAGAGAAATTATGTCTATTTTTGAAGCCATGATTTCTTTCATTTTTCTGTTGTCTACACTTGAATCCACTCCTAATATGCCACATCTCTATGAAAAGTGAAAACAGGAAAGATAGCACTTTTTTCACGTTTGAAGAAAAATTGATCTTTGTTCAGGCACACACTTACCTGTCACCTGTGAACACTTGATTTTGCTCCCTATGCTTGTCCTCTTATTCTCTTGGTGAACTCTAAATCGTTAGCAGAATGCCAGCCGCTGCCCCACTGACACAGCTTACCGGGGCCCCCTTCTCAGCCCTCAGTCCACCTGAGACACCTGAGACTTTTGTCAGTGTGCTTGCATTTGAAAACATTGTGACCTCCCAAAGAGTAACACCCTAGTGTCTTGCACAACCAGGACTAAGGAGTGATTTATTTAACGCTCTTAATTTTTCAGTGCCAGGGAAATAGATACAGTTAAATCTTACTCTTGATGCTATTAAATCAGCAAAGCTGTTTATAGTTTAGTCAAAATAATTGAACAAATCATTTATGTAAATTTAGTAGAGAAGTAAAAAGAATGAACATATAAACTGCAATGGGGATCTCTTCTACGAAGCATAGGCAGGGATATTCTGAAATAGAAAAAATATTTTTAAATGGGAATAAAGCAGTTTAGTTATATTAAAATCTGCTTTACCAAGCATAAGAAGAATTTGAAAAGAATGAGGTAAGAAACATGGAGATACATTATTGATACTTTGCTAAGTAATAAGAACAAAGATATATGACAATTAAGTATGTTTTCAAAGAAAAAACATATAAAGAGTTTTGGAATAATGATAGATCAAGAAAATATCATATGTAGGGCTGAATTTCCAAAATGTTACTCTAAGACACTTGGCGCAATGGCAGGACATATCACTGGCACTGTTGAAAGTGGGATATAGCAGAACACGCAAGCAGAAGAGTACCAGAAGTTGGCAGCTCCACCTCTGGCCCCCTGGCAGCTCCCGGGCCAACCAGAATGGGGAAGTCATCTGGATAGCATTGTGAATCTACACTCTTCTGCCGAAGAACTCATGTTTATGGCCAACTTCTACAATAAGTGAATCTGTTCCTCCTATACCAGACCGGAGTCCCTCCCTTCTATGAGAACTATCCTTTTCCCCCCATCTTTCTTCCTTCTCAGCTTTTCCAATATTATCTAACCTAGACTATAGTTCTTGAGGGAAATTTGAAAATTTTTTGTTTTACTTTCTACTTATCTTTTCATTTTTAAGGTTTTTAAAAATTTCTGGAGTACATTTATTAAAGCTGGGGTGAGTGAAACAAGGAGAGGCTTAGGGTAGAAGAAGCAAGAGGAAAGAGCCTAGACAGGGCTGGTTTGGCTCACTGGAAAGTCAGAGAAGGGAGCCTAGGACACGGGGGTGAGCTCAGGACCAGCTGCTGCCGCCCTTGTTTCCCTGGTTGCAAGTCTCACGGGGGGGCCCTTGGAGTTTAGGAGATGCACTCCTGAGAGGGAAGAAAGGCTGGGTGTGCTTCCAGGAAGGCGAGCACACCCTGGGTCCTAAGTGTTAAGGATTTGAAAGTCTGGGAGTTTAGGGAGGTCTTTGGGGAGAATTTTGGTAGAATACTCACCAGCTTTATGCAGACGCACCAAAACAAGGTTTATTTCATTAACTTCACCCGTCCTTGGGTGTGGTTGGCACAAATGGCACTAATTGGGTTTCTGGTCTCTTCTCCCTGAGTAGGGCGATTTAAGCTATTTACCTTCTGGCTGGGGAGGAAAAACATAAACTGTTTTTTGTTTATTATTGAATTTATTGGAGTGACACTCATTAATAAAATTATACAGGTTTCACCCCAAGTCAAGTCTCCATCCATCACCGTTTGTCCTCTCATACACTCCTCTACCTCTCCCACCCCTTCCCTCCAGCAATCCCCACACTGTTGTCCCTATCCATACGTTTTCTCTCTCTCTTTTTCTTTTTTCCCCCAATCATTCTGATTGGAGAAATCAAGAGTTAGAAGATTTTAGCTGCAGTCATAGTTGATAGGCTCAAGTGATTAATGCACATGGAAAGCTGTTATTCCAGGAACTGGAATGTGTGACCACGTGACTCCAGGAAGTCCACAGGCAAGTCAACCTTTGTGTCCCAGGGTCTCTGAGGGATGGAGGTGGTTTCTGAGCCTTGTGTTCCATGGAGGGAACATCTGTGACCCAGATCAAGGACTGTTGATCAGCAGATAAATACTGGGAAAATTGCTACTGGACTGCAGCCCCTTTCTGATTCACATTTTTAAATCCCCTTACCTACCCTTTCTTCTCCTTATTAAAAAAAAGGTTGACTTAAGAGCCCTGGCTGGTGTAGCTCAGTGGATTGAGCACAAGCCTGTGAACCAGAGGATTGCGGTTTGATTCCCAGTCAGGGCACATGCCTGGGTTGCAGGCCAGTTCCCTGCAGGCCAACTCCCAGCAGGGGACGCACGAAAGGCAACCATACATTGATGTTTCTCTCCCTCTCTCCTTCCCCTCTAAAGATAAATAAATAACGTCTTTTAAAAAAAAGTAAAAACATTGACTTAAGATGAGATGTTAAGATGGTTTCAGGGTTTCAGGTTATAAAACCTGCCATCTTCTCAGATTGCCAGCATCTGAATAAAGTGCCCGTAAAGATTTAATCCTGTCTTTGCTTACTGGTTAGAGCAGTGAAAGGCAACACAAAGGTCAACTTTTGTGGTTCCAACTTCACCTCCCCCAGCTGCCCCTTCACTACCACCCCCCCCCCCAGATGTCAGCTTGTTCTCTGTCTATGGGTCTGTCTCTATTCTGCTTGGTAGTTTATTTTGTTTGCTAGATTCTACATACAGTGTTTATCTTTCTCCGCCTGGCTTATTTCATTCATAATTCTCTCCAGGGCCATCCATGCTGTTGAAAATGGCAGGATTCCCTTCTTTATTATGGCTGAGTTGTATTCCATTGTATAAATGTACCACAGAATTTTTATCCATTCATCTACTGAGGGGCACTCAGGATTCTTGTAAGAGGCCCTAGCAGGGTAGGTAATTTGCTTAGAGCACCATCCTGATATGCAAAAGTTTTGGGTTCCATCCCCAGTCAGGGCACACATGAGAATCAACCAGTCAATGCATCAATAAGTAGAACAGCAAATCAATCTCTCTCTTTCCATTTCTCTCTGTAAAACCAATAAATTTTAAAAATTACTCTTATATGTAATAGGTTGGAGAAAATACAATCTTTGCTATCTGTGTGCTGTCAGGCATTGGGCTTCACCATGGCTGCGTAGTTCTGGTGTATATCAGCACATCATACTACAGCATGGGCCATCCTATTCTGTACAGATGCTCAGAGGAGATTATCCTGGTTTTGAAGAGGAAGTTTTAGTGCTCTGAGTGTAGTCAGTTATATTATGAGCTTGATTCTATTTGTTGTGATGTGAATACCTGTAAATTTGATCAATGAACTTTTCAACTAGTCAGATATTAATTCTAGAAAAATAGTCATTTGAACAGGACACTGAAAATGTTTTTCTTCAAGACTGAATGTCAGTAAACTATATTTCCTGAGTTAAATCTAATTGTATTTCTGAGGGCAAGACAGTCATTATGAGTTTTTTAAAAAAGTTAAGAAAGAAAAAATAAAAATAGAAAAAAAAGTAATGACTCTAGAATTTGATGCTGCCACCTGCTGTTTAGAAACAAAATTGCATGTGCTTTAAAGCTATGATTTCTTTCTATGCTAATTTTCAAGAAAAAATAGTATAGCATCATGTTAGCCTGTATTATTAATACATTAAAAAAAGAAGGATATAGCCCTGGCTGGTGTAGCTCAGTGGATTGAGTGCGGGCCTGTGATCCAGACGATCACGGTTTGATTCCCAGTCAGGGCACATGCCTGGGTTGCAGGCCAGTTCCCTGCAGGGGACCCATGAGAGGCAACCATACATTGATATTTCTCTCCTTCTCTCCTTCCCTTCCCTTCTAAAAGATAAATAAATAAAATCTTTTTAAAAAGAAGGATATAGTGCTTTATTTATATTATGTTTCTGAGTTTGGGTACAAGCACATGTCTCATTTCTTTTATATTGCATAATGCGTATAGCTTTGAAAGTGTTATAAATATAACATAAGTATCTACTTAAAAGTTAGCAGCTACTAAAAAATACTTAGTTCAAATAATGTTTAAAAATGAAAAGTAAAATAGCAGACATAGGACATAATATGGATACTTTCAGTTTCCAAAGATAATAGACTTTAATTTGTACACAAATGTTAAAAATGGGAATGGCTATTCCTTCTGAACAGTGAAAATAATCAATTACGAGTCAGCATGTAACCAGGGCACATATAAATCTGTATATATCTTAGGTTTCAAAGAATAAAATTGATATTTTAAAATAATCAGCTTATTTAATAATATGAATTATATCATTTCCTCTTTGTTTAAATCAAATATCTTAGAAATTTTCAAATATGTTATGTAATTAATTTTATAGATGCAGGCAAAGCTAAAACTGTACCTTTATTGACTTATTAAAATATTAATTTAGAACTTTTTTATGTAAAACATTTTTATTTTATATATAAAAATAAAATGTGCCCTGGCTGGTGTAGCTCAGTGGATTGAGCACAGGCCTGCAAACCACACGATTGCGGTTCGATTCCCAGTCAGGGCACATGCCTGGGTTGCAGGCCAGTTCCCTGCAGGGGACTCACAAGAGGCAACCATGCATTGGTCTCTCCCTCTCTCCTTCCCTTCCCCTCTAAAGATAAATAAATAAAATCTTTAAAATAAGTAAATAAATAAATAATATATATATATTAATTTTTACATGTCTCTTTTTAATTTGCCAGAAGATTTAACTATTAATGATAGCTAACTTAATTTTTACTTAATAAAATGTTGCTACTCAAGAGGAAAAATAATCAAATAATACATGAATTTTGTCTTCAACAATTACAGTATGTTAAAAAATAAAATGGTTCTAGAATAGGACTGATATCTTGGTTAAATAAAAAGAAAATTCCAAGGTAATGTATTAAACCCTTTATTTCATAACTAGGTAATATTCTATATATAAAATTATTTATCGCTTCATGAAGATTTCAAAAAGATTTGTTGGTGTAATGAATTTGTTAGCACACTAACAGATGAGAGGAAACACAGGAAAGTGCTGAACAATTTAGTATTGCAATGCTACAAAAGTGTAATTAGTCTGGGCTATATTTCAAGTCACTTCATATTGTCATTCCCAGAGCAGTTTTAACACTCCACGGCAGGTCACCTCAACATAGCATGAGTCAGAGTCTTTTCATGTTATTAAAATTGCAAGTGGAATTATAAAACTATGTTTTAGAATTACAGTATTCTCTAGTTATTCTAAGAGTACTTTTAAATGGTAAGAAATAGATTTCCTATTTTTTCATAATGAGGAAGTACATTCATGTCCTTGACACTAGTGATAGTTTACATAAGGATAGATTTCATGAAGAATATTTTCTTGTCTTGTGTTTAACTCTATGTGAGATTCGTTAGTAATAAAATACAATAATGAATTGATTGCCAAGCCTTTTAAGTGTAACCTGAAAAAAACAGTATATGAATCCAAATGTTTAAACAAGTCTTCAGTTTTACATCCCTCAACTAAGTACAAACCCCAAAGGAAATTGAGTTAGCAGACTTCAGCTTCCATCCAAGATGGAGTTACAAGGACTGGTGTTGACCTCTTGCTTGATACAATCAGAAAAAGAAGAAGAAAACTATATGAAACAGTGGCTTTCTGGGTGGTGTGTTACCAGGCAACAGTGACCACTGACTGATACATGAAAAAGACATGAGGCAACCTCTGTGGTCGCTCTGGGTTCCTACCTGGAGAAAGCATCTCAGCCATAGTGCAGGAACTGAGAGTCCTCTTTGAGTTAAATAAATGAAAAACTGAAGAAATAATGGCTGCTGAAACAGGCAGGGCAGAGACTAGAATGGAGAGAGTCGCACATGGAGAAAATTCCAGAGTTCTGCAGAAGGCCATCCTCAAGTATTTGGTTAAGTGCTGCTGAGCATATATTATACACATGAGGAAACAATCTGAGGACAAGGAAAGAACCATGCAGAATATTCAGAGGGAACGAACTCCTAAGATCACATCCAGCCAGGAACAGTGCCTGCTGTTAATACCCAGGATGGACAATAACATAATAACATATTTCACTAGCAATTGTCTTGCTTCAGTATTCAAGAAAAAGAAGGCCTTGACTAAATGCTTCTCTGGTTCTACATAACAAAGATTAGAAGCAAGAACTGAAATGACTATACAGTTTCTAAGTAATTAAATGTATCCTAGGACAATACTTACAAGTATTTAAAGGAATACAAAATATCCAGCACTCAACAAAGAAAAATTCACAATGTCTAGAATATTATTGAAATTCACCAAGCACGAAAACATACAAGAAAAATACAATTCTTAGTGAAGAGAAAAATAAAGCATCTAAAAGTGACCCTAAGATGACACAGAAGACAGATTTAGTAGATGAAAATATTGAACAGTTTTAATTGTATTCCATATGGTCAATAAACCAGAGGTAAGATTAAACAAGATATGTCTACACATAGAAGACATTAAAAAAGACTCAAACTGAGCAGTATTTAAGTTGGTAAATATAATGGATGGGAGTAATGGCACATAAAACAGTGCAAAAAAATAAAAAGGATATGTCAACAGGAAGACATAGCAGTAGAAATTATCCACAATGAAAGACAGAGTGAAAACCAATTTTTTTATATTTTTATTTATTTATTTTCAGAAAGAGGGGAAAGGAAGGAGAGAGGGAGAGAAATATCAATGTGTGGTTGCCTCTCATGTTTCCCCCACTGGGAACTGGCCTGCAACCCAGGCATGTGCCCTGACTGGGAATTGAACCAGTGACCCTTTGCTTCACAGGCCCGTGCTCAATCCACTGAGCTACACCAGCCAGGGCTGAAAACCAATTTTTAAAAATCTAACAAAGGATCAACAAACTGGGATAATTTTAAGTGGCCAAACAAATACGCAATTAAAATCTTCAAAAGTGGAGGAAGACAATATATGTATATTTGAAAAAACAGTGACCATTTTATTCTCAAAATTCAATGAGGACTTTAAAATTACAAATCCAAGAACCACAAGCACAGGGAACATGAAAAACATACTAGGGCACATCACTCTCAAATGTCTTGCTGGAAAAAAGATACATTCTCTGAAGAGGAACAAAGACAAGTATATAAGTGGAATATTTTTGTTGTTGTTTGTTTTGTTTTGGGTTGGTTTTGGTCAGAAATAATATAAGCTAGATGACTTTGGAGTAACCTTTTTACAGTAGTAAAGTAAAAAACTATTATTCTAGAATTCCCCACCCAGCCAAACTATCTTCCAAATGGAATCTTATGGTGTAAAAACCTTTGAGATATGTTTAAGATAATGTTTCTGTGCTGCTGGCCTGCCTGGGATGAGCCGCTTTTACACCCCTGCCCTCCTTCTTTCGTTACTCTCTCCCATCCTCCAAATTCCTGTTTAATGACCACAAGAGAAAATATGACAATTGCTGAGTTTCTGTTCTAGCTTTCTGCCCTACTAATCTATTCAGCAATACTGGAAATATTGCAGTGACTAGAGCAGGAACAAAAATTCTGCCTTCATAGAGTTTACATTCTTTTGGGGAGGAGCAGATAAAAAAGTATACTGTATAGTATATGACACGATAAGTTCTATAAGAAAAATAGTCGATCACTTCGGTTGGCTTCTTTTCTCTGGCTGGTGTAGCTAAGTGGATTGAGTGCCAGCCTGGGAAGCAAAGGGTCACCGGTTCAATTCCCAGTCAGGGCATATGCCTGGGTTGTGTGCCAGGTTCCCAGTAGGGGGCGCACAAGAGGCAACCACATACCATACATTGATGTTTCTCTCCCTCTCTTTCTCCTTGCCTTCCCCTCTGTCTACAAATAAATAAATAAAATCTTTAAAAAAGTAAAGAGATAGAATGAAGTTTTTAAACAAAGATAAGTGAAGCAGGGAAACACATATGGAATACTGGGAGCAGAGGAGGTGGATGTTGGTACTTTAAATAAAATAATCATATTTAATGTATAACATGATGACTACAGTTGATAATCATACATTTAAAGCTTGCTAAACATTCTGTCTCTCTCTCACACACATATACACGCAAGGTGAGTGTGTGAGATGATAGATGTGTGAACTCAGTAGATTTAATCCTATCACAATGTATACATATATTAAAACATCAAATTGTATGCTTTTAATACCTTAAAACTTCAGTTGCAATTACACTTCAATTTAAAAATACTAACAAAAGCAAATACCATTATTTGGCTGTGTATAATGCTCTCCTATGTAGAGGGCACATCCACGTGTTTGGCCCAAACTTTCAGGAAAAAAAATCCTTCGTTTTAATTTCTAATTCAATTTTTATTTATTTATATTTAGAAACAAAATTGATTATTATATTCCAGGATCTTATTTTGCATACAGATATTGTTTTGCTTTCTAGAGTGACACTTTTAACCCATAAGCATAAATGAAAGAAAAACATTTATGTAGATATGGAATTAGTACTACCATGTATACTGCACATCCTTATTTTTCCCTCAAAAATGTGGGGGGAAAAAGTGTGCATTACACATGGCAAAATGTGGTAAATAAAATGAAATAGCCTGAGAATGTCTCAGTGATGTGACAGTCAGGGAAAGACCTGAAGGAGCAAGCTACATGGGTTCCGGGGGAGAGTGCTCCTGGCAGAACAAACAGCCTGTGCAGAGGCCTTGAGATGATAGCACCCGAAGCTGGTGTAGACCCACGCACAGTCAGAGGGAGAGACATGAGCAGATGCTCAGGGGCATGTTTTTCAAATGTGTTTCTAAACAATGAATCTTTGATTGTTTTTGCACTCAGTCCTCCTTTAAAACATGTATTAGAAAAAGGAAAATAATAAAATTAACTCCCACATCACCTATACCCAAATGAAAGTATAAAATTTTGATGAAATTAGGATTTTTATTCTTTTTCCTTTGCTGAAATATCTTAAAGCAAAATTTTAGACCTACTCGTTATACCCCTCTACTTTAGTCTGTATCAATGAAACTAAAGCCATATTTTTATGGAACTACAAAACCATTATTACATGTAACCATATCAGATTATTCTTGATTATCTAACACCCAGACCGCAATCAAAGTTTCCTGATTTTTCAAAATGTGTTTTGAAACTGGTTTGTTTGAATAAATAAACAAATTCAATGGTACTTCTTTTTTAAAAAATATATTTTATTGATTATACCATTACAGTTCCCCCCCCTTCATTCTCCTCCACCCACACACTCCCTCCCCCACCATCCCCCCCCCTTAGTTTATAACCACGGGTCTCAAGTTCTTTAGATTCTATATTTCCCCCACTATTCTTGCCCTCCCCCTTATCTATTTTCTACCTACCATCTATGCTATTTTCTGTACCTTCTCCCCCTTCTCCTCCTCCCACTCCCCTGTTGCTAACCCTCCATGTGTTCTTCATTTCTATGGTTCCACTCCTGATCTAGCTGTCCTCTAGGTTTGCTTTTGTTTTAGGTGTAGTTGTTAGTAACTGTGAGTTTGCTGTCCTTTCACTGTTCATATTTTTCATCTTCTTTTTCTTACATAAGTCCCTTTAGCATTTCATATAATAAGGGCTTGGTGACGATGAACTCCTTGAACTTGACCTTATCTGAGAAGCACTTTATCTGTCCTTCCATTCTAAATGAAAGTTTTGCTGGATAAAGCAATCTTGGCTGTAGGTCCTTGCCTTTCATGACTTGGAATACTTCTTTCCAGCCCCTTCTTGCCTGTAAGGTCTCCTTTGAGAAATCCGCTGACAGTCTGATGGGTACTCCTTTGTAGGTGACTGTCCCCTTATCCCTTGCTGCTTCTAGGATTCTCTCCTTCATTTTAGTCTTGGCTAATGTAATTATGATGTGCCTTGGTGTGTTCCTTCTTGGGTCCAACTTCTTAGGGACTCTCTGAGCTGCCTGGATTTCCTGGAAGCCTATTTCCTTTGCCAGACTGGGGAAGTTCTCCTTTATTATTTCTTCAGATAAGTTTTCCACTCGTGGCTGTTTCTTTCCCTCTTCTGGTACCCCTATAATCCGGATGTTGGAACGTTTAAAGATGTCCTGGAGGTTCCTAAGCCTCTCATTTCTTCATTCCTTTCTGGTTGGATGTTTTGTTCTTCCTTCTGGTCCATTCCATTGATTTGAGTCCCACTTTCCTTTCCATCGCTATTGGTTTCCTGGGCACCTCCCTTCATTTCAATTAGTTTAGCCTTCATATGTTCCTCTAATTTGTGACTATAATCAACCAGTTCTGTGAGCATCCTGATAAACAATGTATTGAGTTGTGCTTCTGAGAGGCTGGCAATTTCTCGGTCACTGAGAATTATCAGCTCTGGGACTTGGAGTTCTTCTTGCACCATCTTTTGGGCTGTTCGTGCCTGTTACGTAGCAGGATCGGAGCCCTAGGTGTTCACCAGAGCAGGGCTACTCAGTCGCTGGGTTGTGACGCTGTATATGGGGGCCGGGTCAACGAGGAGCAATGGCGTCCCGTCTGCCCCCTCCCGCCGCGGCCCCCACAGGTGCTGCAGCTGCCACTGTCACCGGGTCCACACGTTTTATCCCACTGCACACGAGTGTGCCACCACGGTCAGCCCTCACCCCCTGGGGCCTGCGTGGTCCGTTTCACTATGCGTGAATGTGCGACCGCGGTCAGTCTGCCCCACACCCTGACTGGGTCCAGGCCACTTGCAAGCCTAGGTCTGAGGATCTTTCCTGCCCGACCCTGCTCCGATGCTGGCTGTGCCCCTCTTACCGTCCCCGTTGAACGGTTAGTTGTTGTTGGACTTCTGTATAATTCAATTTTCTGTTTTTTGGCCGTGTCTTTGTTCTCCAAACCTTTGTTGTATTCAAACTTGGTTCTGGGAGAAGGCACAGGGTTTCCGCCTATGCCTCCATCTTGGCAGAAGTCTCAATGGTACTTCTTAAAAAGTCATGAGAATTTTACTGTTTATAGAGTTTTGCCCTAAATGCATCTTTTTTTTTAATACAGAATGATTATATTTTAATACACAACTTGCTTACAACCAAAAAATAAAAAGCACAGTAAAAAACAAAAAACATGATGTTACATTTGCAATGCATGAGATATAGTTAACATTTTAGTCATAAATGAGCTCTTAAGAAACCAGTTACAAAGATACTAATAAATGCATCTTAATATAAAATATTTTAATCTTCTTGAGTACTAAATTAGAGAGAGAATCAAGCAATTAATTATAAGCATCTTAAATGATATACTATATGTGACTTCAAATGAAGATGCTAAAAATAATACATTAGTATTATTTTTATTACTTTTACTACTAATACAACTAATTTATTATACTATCACCTAAATCATAGGTCTGCTTTATTATTTATTATTATTATTATTATTATTATTATTATTATTTAGATCAGAGAGGGCTTAGCTTATAAGATAAGTGAAGTAACTTAGAGAAAAGAAAGAGAAAAATCAGCCCAGGAAATAGCAACAAAGAAAATGAAAATGTTCTCAGCAGGAATAAATGGAGGCCCATCGTTCTTTCAAATAAGCATATATTCCACATATTACAATTATGAATGTTAGATTTTAGTTCCAACATTATTGTAACAAGTTTACAAAGCAGCTATATGATTTAGGTCATATGAAGACTTAGCAATAAAATCTGTCAGGATTTGTACAAAGCCTTCCATTTTTCCTTTATATATTTCTTCAGTGGCTACACATGAGTTTTTAGAAAAGTTAAAACTTTCTGTCTCTGTGTCTCTATCTTTCTTTACCTTAGAATCAATGATAGCATCTCTCTCTTCATGTATGTGTTGAGTTTTGACTTCCTTTGTTAAACTCTCTTCAAAAGCAAATTACTTGATGCAGAGAATAAATAAAATGATTTGATGCTGTTGACCCCATTTATCAATATTAGAAAAACATGATTTTGTGTCATTTTTTGGTGCATGTTACTGAACCTGAACTGAACAAAAGAGACTCAACCTTAATTATTCATCCTCTCTTCCATTTCCAACAATCATATGCTGAATAATGGTAAATTTACTTATGTCCTCCAAGTTTGAGGGAGAGGGGATTTAAAAATTCTGAGATACCCAAGTCACCATGTGAAGCTTCCATCACGTAGATTGATCCCTCTCTTGCTAACATTGGACATTACAACACCCACTTTCCACAGCTGGAATTGGTTTTCCACCTTCACAAGTATGCTTTAAATGTGAAATAACATATAACTTTCCACAGATAAACATTAATTACATGTATGTTTTGTATTTTAACTACTTTTTGGTAGTTTCATATGTTTTTTTCTTTTTTGCAGAGGTTGAATGTGGTCCCTGAATTCTTTTTGGTAAAGCCATTCTGCATATTATTTCATAGAAAAAATTGTTTTCAACTAACTTATGCCTTAAATACAAAAATAAGTTATTGTCTTCTCTCAAGAATATCTCTCTTAAAAAGACAGTTTGATTTGTCCTTCTAGAAAGGAGACTTTTCTTAGTTATATACAAAGAGATAAAATAGATGTCATTATTAATAATAACTTTAATTTTTATTGAACATTTTCCAGATGGAAAGTTTTTCCCTGATCCTAGGTTATTTATTTCATTTATACTTTACAACAAAAAAGATTAACCCTAGATTATTTCATTTTTACTTTATGACAATTCTTTGTAGCAGGTACTGTTGTGATCTCCATTTTACAGATGAGGCAAGTGAGGATTAGAAAATTAGATTAATGTGGATGCCAGGAACTTGGTTCATATTGCTCCTGAAAAACCACCACCTATATTTTTCAAGAAACTCAGTGTTTTAGATGAAAGACAGTTTTCATGATGTTCAACTCCAAGTTGAAATGTATTAATATGTCCACCTACGTGCCAACAGAATTATAGAATATCATCATGTTATATTGGGACTTGAATGTACAGTGGTAAAAGCAGAGAGACGTTTTGCTCTTAGGGAGCTGATATTTATTTAATGGGGAGGCAACCCAGGAATAAATAAGTACATTCTATAATAATGGAGAATGACAGTGCAATAAAAAATAAAAGCAGTATGTAATGAACACATCATTGAAACCTGACCAACATTTTTGACCACTCACATTGTGTTTTGATAATGTTATGCATTATGATTTTTGACCTTTCCAAAAATGGAAAATTGAAAACTTACCTTCCTGGCCACCTTTCATCTAGTGTGCAGGCAATATCTTGGTTTCTGCCAAACACATCCACTAGCATAAGATTTTAATATAGAATATGAAGACATTTGTTTATCCGGGATACTGAGTTTCTGGACTGATGTGGTGGCAGGGGAGTCCAGGTTTTCAGGAACAGTGCCGACCAATTCTGGTATTCAGTCCATGGAAATATTGATGTGAATGGGGCCTTGGAGTCATCGCTATGAGCTGTGGTGTTGGTATGATGTACGTTACTTAATATTTTTAATTCATTTCTTTTTTCTTAAACTACCCATGGTGAGCTTTATTGTTTGGAGCAAAAGAGCTATGGCTGATACACAGGGGTAGCTGTAATAAGTTGGTCATTAAAGGACACTTGGAAAAGGTGATATGTCAGAAAAGGCATAAGTGTAAGGGACAAAAGTAACAGAAATGAAAACAGTAAATAGAAAGTCCAGAAGTGGGAATTGGCTTGATGTATTTTTGGAGCAGGAAGAACATCTGTACGGCTAAGAGAACTAGGTCAGGTAGATAATCAAAGACAGTGAGATCAAGCAGAGAGTCATGGGGAGCCTTCAATTACGACAAGGAACTGGATTTTATAATGGGTGTAATAGGAAGTCATTGGGTAGTTTTATGAAGCAGTTTTATAATATAACTTTTATTTCAAAAGTTTACTCTGACTGTTTCAATGCTCATTGTAGAAAAAGCAGAGCTGAAGTGAGACTCAGAAAAGTCAGGGGAGAAAAAATAGTGGATTAAACTAATTGGAAATATTAGATGTCATAGGAATAGGTTAGACTCCAGATATATCTTGAAAGTAGAGGTATCTCATGTGTTTGTGTAGTGGATGTGCATTGTGAGAGAAAGGATTGGTTGGGGTGTGGTCATTTACTATGAGTGGACAGCTAGAGGAGAGGTGTTCTCTGTTCTATTTGTTTGTCTGTTTGTTTATTTATTTTTGTTGTTCTGGTACAGTTGTCTCCATTTCTTCTGCACCACTCCCCCACCCCAGCCATCCCTGTGTTTGTTGTTTGTTTTAATATGGGGATCGGGGATAAAAAGCTCTGTTTCAAAACCTAAATGCAGATTTCAAATAGGCAATTTTATATGGCTCTGGGAGTTCAAGAGAGAATATGGAGTTAGAGGTGTAAATTTTGGAGTCACCTGGAGACTCCACATAGGTGATACTTAAAATCTTCAGATACAAGATGACTCTCTGGGTACTGGAAGGAGGCAGGGAATGCAAATGGCCAGGTACTAAGCTGTGAGGTATTCCAACTTTAGAGGTTCAGGTGAGTAGAATAATTAACAAAAAAGAAAGACTGAGAAAGAGTCGTTAATGAAATAAGATAAAAATTCAGGAAACCCTGCTTCCCACATTCTGAATAAAGACCGTGTTTCTAAAAATACATGGTCACCGACCATGTCACATACTGCTGGTAAATGGAATAAGAAGAGGCCCCCAAATTTGACCATTAGTATTGGGCAAGCAATAGGTCACTATGGAGGGTGGTCGGGAGATCTTGAGGATGATTGATTCAAGTGGAACAAGAAGGACTGAAAATCTTACTTGAAGGTGGGGGCACAGAGATGCTAGTGGATGAGGAAGTAGACACATGAACTCCACAGCCCACTGATTTTCTGTAAAGAAGGGCAGAGACATGCGGTTGCATCTGAAAACATGGGGTTTATAGAGTATTTTTTCTTTTTTTTACCATACTCACAGTGACACCTGAATCTATTAAAAGTAAAAATATATAACATTGCTGACTTTAACTTTTTTCTCTTATTTTGGCTACAATTACCTAATTATTTTAGCTACAATTACCTAATGGCTCACTGAAACACAAATGCAAGGTCAGGCATCTTGGTAGTAATGTACTAAATTTTATCAAAACTACCCAAGTTATTAGAAAATGGAGTTAGAACAGACAAGTAATTTTTAAATGTCCAACAATTTACTTGAACGACTTCACTTTATCTTACCAGAGAAAGGAGGGAAAAGCCATGAGATCAAGGAAGTGTGATATTCCCAGGTGAATAATTAAGCAATTTCCAAAGGTCCGTTGTGCTTTGGCCCTACTATGCATATTTGGGAACATGCTGAGTGCTCTAGAGGATGCTCAGGAGTATGGGGCACGGCTCTAACCTCCGATGACATACAGAGTTGGGAAGATAGGGAATACATATTAAGAAGATAATAAAGCAGAACAGTAAATACAATAAATGCACAGTGCAGACAACATGTGCCATAAAGATTAGACCAGAAAAAATAACCATGTGCTAGAATCATTAGCTGTCTTAATAAAGACAGTAAGTGAGGAGCATTCATAGAATCTGGAAAGGCAAATAAAATGGGAAAGGAAATTCCCAGAATAGAGGAAAAACATTTGTAGTAATATAGTAACAATTCGACTAAAAATACTTTCCTTGACTCCTGTTGGGGAGAAGTTTAAGAGCAGTTAGAAAAAATATATAGTCATAAAGACGTGCACCGGCAGGTGTTGGGGAGGATGCAGAGAAAACAGAATCCATGTGTCTGGCTGAGGGGTACGTAAAATGGTGCAATCACTCCGAAAAAGTGAGGCAGCTACTCAAAAAGGCAAATATGGGGTTATTTTATGACTCAACAATTCAACTACCAGGTGAATTGAATCATACTTCTAAACAAACACTTATCCACACATGCTCTTATTAACTATAAGATTATTATAAGATAATCTATAACTATATAGACTATTAACTATAATCAAAAATAAACAACCCAAATGTCTATCAAATGATGAATGGATAAACAAAGTGATATACATATCCCATCAAATATTATTCAGCCATAAAAAAGAGTGAAGTACTCATACGTGATACAATTAGGATGAACATTGAAAACATTATGAGAAGTGAAAAAAGCTGGATATCCAAGACCACATATTGTATGATTCCACTTATAGAAAATGTACAGAGATAGCAAGTGCAGAGTGACAGAAAGTAGGTTAGTGGTTGCTACGGGTCCAATGGGGACAGAATGGGAACTTCCTGTTAATGGGTATTGTAAATATATTAAAAAGCACAGAACTGCAGACTTCCAAAGGTAAATTTTATAGCATGTGAGTTCGATCTTATTTTTAAGAAGGGCCTTTCAACTTAATGAACAACAACACAAAGATGAAGAATTCTTCATGTCGTTGTGTATTTTGGAGTCATGTAGGAGCAGAAGTAGATGTGAAAAGTGGGGAGATACGGGGGAGACCAGGCTTACTGCAGGGGAGATGTTGGGCTCCTGAGGGCGTAAATAAAGTTGCAAAGAGGGGTTATGCCAAACTGTATTATGTTAAAGTAAGTAGCATGATGTCAAGAATTAGGAAAACTGAAAGATCCAAGTCAGTTTACTACAGGCTGTGATATGTCAATAAAACATTACTATGTACATCCCCATTTAAGAGAGAAAGAAACTGAGATACAGGTGCCTGAAGAATCTTGCCTAACATAATATAGCAAATAAATGATAGAATCGGGATTTGAATCCAGATTTGATTGACTCCAGAGTCAACAACCAGGATTATTCTTTCTTCCCCTGAATAGCAACATGTTTTATCAAGATGAAATTTCTAACGTAGCCCTGGCCAGGTGGTGTGGTTGTAGAAGCATCATCGTGTACACCTAAAGGTTACAAGTTTGATGTTTTTGATCCCCAGTCAGGTCACATACTTAGGTTGTGGGTATGATCCATGGCCAGGGTGCTTACTGGGGGCGATTGATCAATGTTTCTTTCTCACATCCATGTTTCTCTCTGCCCACCCCCACTTCCTCTCTTCCTGTTGTCAATAAATATATCCTTGGATGAGGATTAAATATTTTTTCTAATATAAATAAAATAACTTTTATAGTACCAAATTTTATTACTTTCCTTCCACTGTAAGATGAAAAGTTAAATTTAAGTTATTTTTTATTAGCACAGTAGAACCAATTGATTTTCACCAATGCAGAGAGGAATGTTAACTTTTTGAGCATNTATCAAGATGAAATTTCTAACGTAGCCCTGGGAAGGTGGTGTGGTTGTAGAAGCATCATCGTGTACACCTAAAGGTTACAAGTTTGATGTTTTTGTCAGGTCACATACTTAGGTTGTGGGTATGATCCATGGCCAGGGCACTTACTGGGGGCGATTGATCAATGTTTCTTTCTCACATCCATGTTTCTCTCTGCCCACCCCCACTTCCTCTCTTCCTATTGTCAATAAATATATCCTTGGATGAGGATTAAATATTTTTTCTAATATAAATAAAATCACTTTTATAGTACCAAATTTTATTACTTTCCTTCCACTGTAAGATGAAAAGTTAAATTTAAGTTATTTTTTATTAGCACAGTAGAACCAATTGATTTTCACCAATGCAGAGAGGAATGTTAACTTTTTGAGCATGATTTATTCTTTTTCAAGTTGAATCATCTTAATAGGCTTTATTCTTAGAGGGTAATACAGAATGCCCCATGTTCTTAGATCTTACGAAATATATCTAAGAAAATATAAAATTATATTTATGGCAGAGATGCAAACAAAGAGGCAAACTGGAGCACTGGAAGGAGGAGGCACATTTCACAGTCCTGTACAGGGTCATGTAAACCAAAGCATAACATGTCTACTGCTTTTTTACTGCCTTTAAATATAAATTGGTAAGATGCCATTCAAGAAATAGTCTGATTGTTAAAATATCTTTGCCTTCTTCTGTCCCTCCATTATCTAAGTCATCCTCATAGTTAAAACTTGGCTAAAAATCATAACTTTTCTATAATTTTTATTCATGTATTGATTTAATCTTCAAAATTATTTTCAAAGATTCTACAATGTTTGAAGCTCTATGTCAGTTATCATGTTAGTCAGCATTGAGTTGAATGCCAGTCACTGAAAATACTCAGTAACTGTGTCTTACACTGTTTAAGACATTTACTTCTTTGTCTTATCCAAAAAGCCTGGATGTGGTCAGTGAAGCCATTATGGGATGATATATGATAATGTCCAGGGCCCAGACTAGTGCATCCTAATGCTTTGTCCCACACAGGTTTTTATTCCAAGTTATTATGATGATCCAAGATGATTATGAGGGCTCCAGATATTCTATTCAGGAGGGAGGAGGAAGAGCAATAAAAAATGCAAGTACATTTCTTTCTTTTAAGGGCACTTTTGGGCAATTGGATGCACAATTTCTGCCTACAATCCACTAAACTTAGTCATAACATACCAGAGGGAAAACCTGTATGTACAGTCTTAATTCAGGCTGATGGAACTAAAAATAAGGGATTTTACTACTATGGGAAAGGGGGAATGAATATTTGCAGATACTGCAATTCAAGCTCCCTGGGAAGCAGATTCTGAGATGCTGATTGCTTCCAAGGAAAAGAGTGTTTCGGGGACCAACACTTAGAGAAGATTGGGGAAAGGAGTAGTTGTGGGTAGAGGGGGAAGTTGAGCTGCTCTGCAGTCCCAAGGAAGACCTAAGCCAACACCATTCAGAACTGGCCCTCATCTGAGTGAGGAGGCTCAGTCCCCATATTCCAAAATCGGTCCCTTGCAGCAGGCTGCTCCTGGAAAGGAGCCATAGCATTGGCCGAGACACTTCTCTTCAGCTGAGATAATTCCCAAAGAAGGCTGACAGTGGAGAGCAGTCCTCACACAGAGCGACAGTCATCCTTCATTCCTAAGCCAGGACCCAGGTCATACACCACGGCGCCTACACCACTGCCAAGGACTGCTGGCAGTGTCTGTCGTGCTATGGAGAACCAAAAGGGAAAAAGTGCATCTTGCCCTGGACACAAGAGGACCTTCTCTTCCAGTTACATTCCGAATGGCTCTAACACAAGGCAGAAAGGATTGAATATTTAAAGGGAAATAGAAATGAAGAGCTATGGGTGTTCAGAAGTTACTTCTCATGTACTCATTTGCAATTATTATTAAGCATCTACTGTATGTTACATAGCTAGGCAATATAATAAAATGAATATGTGAAAGACATATCATGTAACATTATGGAATTTAGTGTTTCTTTTGGGGGAATAAGAATGAATAAATGTCATATATGGTAGGAAGGAAATAAATAATAAATGAATGTCTAATTGTGAAACCTGTATTTAAAGGAGATAGGCATAGGAAAGAAGGAACTACGAAAGCTGAGAATTAATGACAAGAAGGTAGTAGCCTTGGGAAAAACAGTAAAGGGGGCCCAAACTCTTCAATGAAGAAGTGACAAGTCTGAGAACTGAAAGACTGCCTGCAGGACTAGGACACAGTAAGCGACGAAGAGAGTGGCGTGAGACGAGAGGGGCCTGGTGAGAGGGTCATACGGTACCCGAGAATCTGGGCTGCGTTTTGCACACAGTGGAAAAGAAAAGGACTTAACACACAGGGGAAGTGCATAATCTGATGAACACTTTACATAAATTACCTCTGGGTTCACTACAGCAAGTGATATTTGAGTATTGAAAAGGCTTTGTAAAACTTGACACTACTTTTGAGACTTGCTTTCAACAATTACTTATAAACTCATAAATTTGCCACACTTTAAAGTGATAACATAAGAAGACAAAATTTCTCACCTTATGAAGCTTACTTTTCCATAAACAGTCTCTATCTTTATCTCTTTCTTTACTTCTCTCTATACACATGCACACACACAAGTTTACTTAAAGGAATGAAAAAATGTAACATCTGAGTAAACTCCCATAGCTCTTCATTTATCTAGTTTTGTTTTTTAATTTAGTTAACTTGTATTTATCTACCTTATATGTATATGTATCCCAAATAACTCTAATACAAGGTAAATATATAAATACACACACTAAAGTATGTACACATTCTATATGCTATATGCATATATTAAATATATGTGTATATATTATGTATGTAGACACATATGTATATAAATGCATATGTACTATATATAGTATATATAGTACTATATAGATGTTATATATAATATGCTCTTTATTAAATGTGCATTAATATTAATAACTTTCCTGCTTTTTAAATATTTGAGTAGAGATACTAAATTTACTAGCATAACTTGTACAGTATAATCCCAATATTGTTATGACGAGTACAGTGCATTCTTTTGGTACAATATTCTCTGTTGAACTCACATGGGTTTATACATTTCTAGGAGGATAATTTTATATTTTATTTTAGTGAACAATTATTGTTTTAAATATTTTTGCTTTTTAAAAATTTTTATGTAAAAATATATTAACCCAAGCAGCATTTATTTTAAAATACAATGTTTATGTCAAACAAACATTAGTGTCAAAGCAAAAATACTTTTATTTAGCTATGATTAATTATTACTTAGTATATTCTATTTGTGGTGGAATAATATATTTCTAAAGCAATGGAGAAGTTTCCTATCCTGACTCTAAATAGGAGAGGCTAGTGGAGCCCAGAGGAGAACTGGCTGCAATCTCATCATGACTTTTAAGGTTGTATTTTCATAGACCTCTGTGATAGTGTAACAGGGTGCATCTAAGGGGGACCCCAAATAGAGATTTGTAATGGGGTCCAGAATTCAGGGAGTCCTGGAAATGTTAGTAAAAATATATATAGGATGTCCTTACCCTCATAAGTCTGAACTGGGGGATGGGACACATGGAGCAGGGCCATTGACAGCTGTTTTGCATACCAACAGCTTTGCAGCTAACCCGTGGCATGGTCATTTAACATATCTATATAAGTTTTAACTGATTTCATGGACATGTTAAATAGCTGTGGCCATGCTTTGAGCCAGGGGGATGGAAGTGACTTCAACCCAGGATGCAACTGGGAGGCAACTCTTCCTGGTTACAGCGCCTGTGTAAGAGCTTGGAGATGATTGGCTCCATGCCACAATGACAGGGCTGCCTGGACTTACTATGGCAGCCCAGTAAAGCTGGAAGAATACAGGAATGCTGGCAGGTGTAATGGATTGTGGGAGGAGTAGGAAATGGGGGGTGCAAAGGAAGGTTGGCACTTGGGGATTTAAACCCAGGCGTGGCAGCCATGTTGAGTGTTTTTGGGGACCACACGGGTTTGGAGAGAGTCAGGACCATTCACGGCTTTGGGGTGCTTCCTTTTGCCAGATGGCTTCAGAAGCAGGAGAGACCTTGCTGGGAAGGAAAGGGGTGACTCCTGCTGGTGGGCCATGAGAAGGTGCCACATGGTTTTGGACTAACTGAAGATCACAGCGGTGACAGGAACCTGAGCCACAGACTTCTTCTTTTCCTGAGACATGGTACCCCAGACTGGGCAGAGGGAGAAGGAAGGACTGTGCATCTGTGGGTATTCTAAAGGACTTTAGTATTTTACTGAAGACAGTAAGTCTGTACAACTTTTAAATAATTCATTTCCTTTTCACCAATCTCTGGCATTGAGAGACACCTTTCCCCTGGTAGCAGGCAAGGTGAACCTAGTACAGGGTGGGAGGGATCCCCAAGCACAAGGTAGGGTCCATTTGGTAACAGTATATCATTTTCCTACCAGGTTTGTTCTGTAACAATTTTGGATTATTTCATATGAGAGATTTATGATACTGTGCTATGCTTCTATCCATTTCATAAAGACAGGGTAGCTAACAAAATGCTTCATTGAAAATGAAGACCGCTGTGTTCTAATTTTTGGTTTTTTTCCATATATATACACACACATATATGCATATATATATATATTTGTTTCTGAAAAGCAGAACATTGAAAACTCACTGAAATTTAGATACAATGAAATTTTTACCCATGTGCCTCTAAACTTTCAAAGGGTTTCAGACATCTCTGGAGACTGCTTTTCAAAAGTGAGCAATGTGCTTAGTTGGGGAGTCTCAGCTGATTAGTGAGAGAAAAAATCTCAGGAAGCAAAATGTAGGTGGGGAAGAACTCATACTTATGTAAAAGCTTCCACTACAAAAGCAAACACCACATATTTATTGGTCACCAATCATGCACAAGATTAGGCTTGAAGTACTCAAAAGACAATGATGCACAGGGCCCTTCTACCAACTAGCTGAGGAAGGTCTATTTCTCAGCAGAGGAATTGTGATAAATGCTGAAGTAGAGGCAGAAATGGAGTGTAAAGGGGTTGAGAACACTAAAACCTCTCTATGCTCCAGAAAAATCCTGCATGAAATGCAGACTCCGAACAATTCCTTTTTCATCCACTCACAGGAGTTGTATAAGAAACTGTAGAATGCTTCAGCAAAGTTAGAGATTTTATAAGTGAGTTGTGGCTAACTACAAAATGCTCTCTTGAGAATGCAACCCAAGGCACCAGGAATGGTGTTAATCATGGAAAACAGTGTGGTGATTGCTGGGAGGAGGAGGGTATAAGGGGACTAAGGTGTAATGGAAAAAAACATAATAAAGATTAAGTTAAGAAAAAAAGCCAGAGTAGATTACCCTAGTTTTCTTTTCCCTCCTTGTTTCTAAACTGTGTAGAATCAAGGCAAAATCTTAATATATAGGATGTATTATACATAAGATATTTATATATTATATATAAGATGTATATTATGCCTCTTTTCAATAGTAGCTTAAATATTATTAATTAACAAAATGTAACACCATAAGATTTTTGAGAAAACTCTCTTAGCCTTATGTTATTTAAAACACTTTAATTATAGCAGTGCCTAAATCTTCAGGTTGGTTGCCAGTCTTGTAAGAACTTTGGGGATGTATTCAACACTAAAAGGAAACCAGGTGTTGAGGGTCAGTGCCCTCAGGCATCTCAGTTTCTTGCTCTCTGGGCTTCTGTTGCTAGGCATTGACAGAGAGCCTAATGGCTGGACTGTTGAAAACACACTTTTTTTAAAAAAAAAACTCTGTTGAATTCTTTTTGTTTGTTTGTTTGTTTGTTTGTTTTTTACATAGAAACTTTTTTATTTCAAGATACAATTTTTCTTTCTGCAACATATATTTCCCTAATAAGTCAGGTGAAATTCAAACGACATTTTATTTTAATTTTTGCACTGTTTTATTTATTTTTAAATTATTTTATTGTTCAATTACAGTTGTCTGTGTTTACCCCCAGCACTTCTCCCCACCCCAGCCATCCCCACCTCACCCCCTTGCTTCCAACCCCCCTTGATTTCGTCCATATGTCCTTTATAGTTAGTTATTCCTGAAAAACCTTCTCCCCAATTATCTCCTCCCACCTCCCCTCTGGTCCCTGTCAGCCTGTTCTGAATTTCTGTGTCTTTGGTCATATTTTGCTTGCTTGTTTGTTTTGTTGTTTAAGGTCCTGATAAAGGTGAGATCATATGGTATTTGTCTTTCCCCGCCTGGCTTATTTCACTCAGCATAATGCTTTTCAGTTCCATCCATGCTGTTGCAAAGGGTAGTAGCTCCTTCTTTCTTTCTGCTGCATAGAATTCCATTGTGTAAATGTAGCATAGTTTTTGGATCCATTCATTTACTGACAGGCACCTAGGTTGCTTCCAACTCTTGGCTATTGTAAATTGTGCTGCTATAAACATTGGGGTGCATAGGTTCTTTTGGATTTGTGTTTTAGGGTTCTTAGGATGTAATACCAGTAGTGAAATTGTCAGGTCAAAAGGCAGTTCCATTTTTAGTTTTCTGAGGAAATTCCATACTATGTTCCATAGTGGCTGCACCCATCTGAATTCCCACCAACAGTGCACTAGGGTTCCCTTTTCTTCACATCCTCTTCAACACTTGTTGACTTTTTGCTTTGTTTATGATGGCTGGTGTAAAGTGGTATCTCATTGTGGTTTTAATTTGAATTTCTCTGATAGCTAGTGATGCTTAGCATCTTTTCGTATGTCTCTGGGCCCTCTGTAGGTTGTCCTTGGAGAAATGTCTGTTCAAGTCTTTTGTCCATTTTTAAATTGGATTGTTTGTCTCCCTAGAGTGGAGTCATGTGAGTTCTTTACATATTTTGGAAATTGAACCCTTGTCTGAGGTGTCATTGGCAAATATATTTTTCCATATAGTTGGTTCTCTTTTCATTTTAATGCTATTTTTTCTGACTTTTTAAAAATTTAATTCTTGTTCAAGTACAGTTTTCTGCCTTATATTCTCAGCCCTGCCCCCTCCCAGTGCTCCCCAGCTATTTTTTTTATTCATGCAGAAGTTTTTAATTTGATGAGGTACCATTTGTTTATTCTTTCCTTTATGTTCCTTGCTTTAGGGGACATATTGGTGAAGATATTGCTGTGTGGAATATCTGAGATTTCCTGCCAATGTTTTCTTCTAGGACTTTTATGGTGTCATAACTTACATTTAAGTCTTTCTTCACTTTGAGTTTATTTTTGTGTATGGTGTAAGTTAGTGATCGAGTTTCATTATTTTGCATGTAGCTGTCCAGATACACTAACACCATTTTTGAAATAGGCTATTTTTATTCCATTTTATGCTTCTTCCTCATTTGTCAAATATTAATTGATCATAGAGACTTGGGTTTATTTGTGGGCTCTCTGTTCTGTTCCATTGGTCTATGTGTCTGTTCTTATGCCAGTACTAGGTTGTTTTGATTAAAGTGGCCTTGTAATACAGTTTGATATCAGGTATTGTGAGCCCTCCTACTTTGTTCTTTTTTCTCAAAATTGCAGCAGCTATCCAAGGTTGTTTATGGTTCCATATAAATTTTTGAAATGTTTGTACTATATCTGTGAAAATGTGCTTAGTGATTTAACAGAGATTGCATTGAATCTGCAAGTTACTTTGGGTAGTATGGACATTTTGAAGATATTAATTCTTCCAGTCCATGAGCACGGTACATCCTTCCATTCGTTTGTGTCTTCCTTAATTTCTTTCTTCACTGTTCTGTAGTTTTCTAAGCATGAGTCTTATACCTCCTTGGTTAGGTTTATTCCTAGGTACTTTATTTTTCTTCTTGCTATATCAAATGAGATTTTTTCCTGATTTCTGTTTCTGATATTTTATTGTTGGCATACAAAAATGCTTTTGGTTTCTTTTTGTTGTTGTTAAAGATTTTATTTATTTATCTTTAGAGGGGAAGGGAAGGAGAGAAGGAGAGAAACATCTATGTATGATTGCTTCTCGTGTGTCCCTTGCTAGGAACTGGCCTGCAACTCAGGCATGTGCCCTGACTGGGAACTGAACTGCGAGCTTTTGGTTTGCAGGCCTGTGCTCAATCCACTGAGCTACGCAAGCCAGGGCATGCCTTTGATTTCTTAATATTGACTTTGTATCCCATTGTTTTGCCAAATTCACTTATTAGTTTGAATAGTTTTTTGGTGAAGTCTACAGAATTTTCTGTCTACAGTATCATTTCATCTGCAAACAATGACCATTTTGCTTCCTCCTTTCCAATTTGGAAGCTTTTATTTCTTTTTCTTGTCTGATTGTTGTGGCTAGCACTTCCAATACTATGTTGAATAGGGGTGGTGAAAGCAGGCATCCTTGTCTTGTTCCTGATCATAGTGGGAAAGATTTTAATTTTGGCAATTGAGTATGATACTGGCCTTTATTATGTTGAGGAATGCTTCCTCTGTTACCATTTTGCTGAGTATTTTTATCGTAAATGGGTGCTGTACCTTATCAAGTGCTTTTTCTGCATCTATTAATATGATCATGTGATTTTTGTCTTTCATTTTGTTTATGTGATGTATTATGTTTCTTGATTTGCAAATATTTTACCAACCTTGCATCCCTGGGATGAATCTCACTTGATCATGGTGTATGATCTTTTTAACGTATTGCTGGATGCTGTTTGCCAATATTTTATTGAGGATTTTAGTGTCTATGTTCATCAGTGACATTGGCCTGAAGTTTTCTTTCTTTGTTATGTCTTTATCTGGTTTTGGGATTAGGATGATACTGGCTACATAAAAATAATCTGGGAGTCTTCAATCTTCTTGGAATTTTTGGAATAATCTGTGGAGCATAGCAGTTAGCTCTTTCTTAAATGCTTTGTAAAATTCTCTTGTGAAGCCATCTGGTCCAAGGCTTTTTTGTCTGGAGTTTTTTTATTATTGATTCAATTTCATCAGCTGTTATTGGTTTGTTCAGGCTTTCTCTTCTTTATTCAGTTTTGGGAAATTATATTTTTCTAGAAATTTGTCCATTTCTTGGCATATAGTTCTTCATAGTAGTTTCTTATAATCCTTTGTATTTCTGACGTATGAGTTGTAATTTCTCCTCTTTCATTTCTGATTGTGTTTTTTGGGGTCCTTTCTCTTTTTTTCTTGATGAGTCTGCTTAAAGGCTTGTTGATTTTTTTTATCTTTTCAAGAACCAGCTCCTAGATTTATTGATACTTAGAATTGTGCTTTTAGTCTTCGGGTCATTTGATTCTTCTCTGATCTCAGTTATTTCTTTCCTTCTACTTCCTCTGGGCTGTCTTTGTTGTTGTTCCTCAAGTTCTCGTAGGTATAGGGTTAGGTTGTTTACTTAAAATGTTCTATCTTTTTTAGGTAGGCCTGTATCATTATGAATGTCCCTCTCAGTACTATCTTCACTGTGTCCCATAAGTTTTGGATTGTTGTGAGTTCATTTTCATTTGTTTCCAGAAACATTTTGATTTCTTCCTTGATCTCATTCTCAATCCATTCATTGTTTAATAGCATACTATTCAATCTCCAAGAGTTTGAGTGTTTGGGTTTTTTTTTCCTTGACGTTGGTTTCTAGTTTCAATCCCTTGTGGTCAGAAAAAATGATTTATATGATTTAAGCTTTCTTGAACTTGTTGAGGCTTGTTTTGTGTCCTATCATGTGGTCTATCTTTGAAAATGTCCCATGTGCTTTTGAAAAGAATGTGTATTAGCTTCTTTTGGATGAAATGTTATATATATATATATATATATGTGTGTGTGTGTGTGTGTGTGTGTGTGTGTGTGTGCGCGCGCGTGTGTGCGTGTGTGTGTATATAACAGTTAAGTCCATTTTATCTAAGGTGTTGTTCAATGCCTCAATATCTTTGTTGATACTCTGTTTGGAAGATCTGTCCATTTTTGACAGTGGGGTGTTAAAATCTCCTACTATAATTGTGTTGTTGTCAATATCTTTCTTGAAGTCCTCCAAGATTTTCTTTATGTATTTGGGTGCTCCTATGTTGGGTGCATATATATTTACAATGTTTGTGTTCTTGATGGACTCTTTCCTTGAGTATTATGAAGTTACATTCTGGTCTCTTTTTATGGACCTTTTTTGAAGTCTATTTTGTCTGATATGAGTATTGCTACCCCAGCTTTTCTGAAAACATGCTTTTCTCCCTGCCCCTCTTTTGCTGCTGTTTCTCTGGTTCTGAAAATGAGAATACTTGAAGACAGCTTAAGGAGAGGCCAACAGAAGTTTTCAAATGTTATCATCTAGTATATATCCATAGGCAAAGTATATTAAGGTAACAGCTGTCAATAATTTTTCAAACTAACATGCTGCTTGAAGTTTTTTTTGATAATAAAGAAGTTTGTTATTATTGCTCCTCCTAAGATTACAGCTCTATTTTGAATACTAATAGTGCCAGTACTTGGTGGAATGTACAATGAATTTTTTAAAGCATTAATTTTCCTTCAAATATGTGGCATTTGGAACAACCCATAAGGACAGTGTGTACAGAAAATCTTTTGGCAGAATTTAATAATATAATGAAAATAGTCTGAAGAAGAGTATTTATGTTGCAAACTGTTATAATGTTATTACTGCTTATGGAACAGTCATTTATTTAGCTATTCCTTTAGTTGATGACTAAATCATCCACTAAATCAGCAGACTTTATGCTGTGAACCTATTAATTTATTCTACATGGTATGTTGCTTCTTTAATTTTACAGAACTTCTGATTACTCTGGGTATAGAAACTAAAGGGGGTGGGGAGAAAAAGTTGTACATTTGCACATAGGACTGCTTTCTTTCCGTTTGAAACCAAGCTCTGTATTTGTTCTATCCATTTTATAATGGAACAGTAATTAGTTTCTATGTGTCAACATAAATTCAACATCTAAATTAATACACAAAGTTCACTGAGGGGAGGGGTTTTATTTTAGGCCCCAGAGCTAAAGGGTCTGGATTCAAAGGGCGGTTCTGTCAGTTTTCAGTTGCTATACCTTGGGCAGTTGCTTGACTTCTTGATAAAGTGGGGATTATAAATCACATCATGGATTGTTAGAGAAAGTAAATAAAATAACACAGTTTTATATACCAGCTAAGGCAGTGCTTAGCACACAATCAATACATAATGAGCTAGCAATTATAATTATCCAGAAAATGTAAATCAGTATTAACCTATCCTTCTACTAGCATAAGAAAGGACAACCCAGAAAACTGATAATCTGTCTGAGAATTTTTAGAACATGTGAGCTACAAAAAAAGGCTTCTAATGCTTAGAGTAAGAATAATTTTCCCTTAAAGCACAAAGACATTCAAAGATAAGTGGGTCCTGGTATTTGCCATGGCAAGAGGAGAGAAAATATAATGGAAATTATAAGCAGAGGATTGATAGGTGCAGCCCTTGATGTAATAATACCTCAATTTGTATCAGTATACTGCTTTACATTATGATAATTTCCTCCAAACTGACCCATATAATCATCAGAAAAAGAATACGGAAGGGACCACTAAAGCTTGGTGAGATCATGGGATCTCACCAGTGTCTAAGATCATACCAGTCCTACATGACAGATATATGTGAGGAAAAAGTTCTCGGGTTTAAGGTTCAAGCACGTATTATTTGCTATGCTGCCTTCTTTCTGCACTGTGCTGAAAGTGGTTTTCAAAGAAATAAAGGGTTAGGAGAGAAAGGTTTCATAAGAATATGAAAAAAACTATTGGATTTATTAAAGTAGGGTAGGTGTATTCAGGAGAGAGAGCATTATCTATTGGGCTTTGGTGAGAGAAACACTGATAAACTGAGGGAAAGGTACACGTTGACTGGAGAAATGCAAATCCAGAGAATTCCTTTGCTGATGTGTATAGGAATGTTTGGAGTGGATCATTTCCTTTACTGTTTCTTTAATTTAACCCATGATACCTACATTTGTGAATAGCAAAATAAGCAATGAACTGTAACTGCCAATGGAGGAGATTTCTTAATTTTGTGAGAATATATGCTGGCATCTTGAGCTTAAATTTTAATCTGCCAAATACATACTTCAAAACTAAAATTCCATTTTTAAATTTGAAGCAAAGATGTTTGCAACACATTTGTTAATTTAGGAACCACTTATTCTAAGGTATCAAAGGACTCCGAGGGAATATGGCTGTTTTGTAGATATGACATATGAGATCCTCAAAATTTCAGAATGTTGGATATATACTTATGCTATTAAAATGAATTCCTCTAACTGAAAAAGCAAGTATTCTCATTTTGTGTGAAAGCTAATGTGTGTATGAATGAATTATATGCCTTTTTTAAAAAATGAAGGACCAAATCAGTGTTACAGGTGGGCACAGGTATCCAGGTTCTTGGTGATCGCAGACAAAGAATTGAACCAAACACACAGAGTTTACAGCAGAAAGAGAGCAGATTTATTAAGTGATAGTACACTCCACAGAACATGGGAGCAGGCCAACTCTGAGCAGACATTGACCTCAGGGGCTAGAGGAATTCTATTATAAGGTGGATCTTTCCTGGCTAGTTTTGGCAGGCTTTTATTGCAAATATACAAGTAGTTGTATTACTTTAAAGCTACTGTGCATGTGGGTCTCCCATGATTTTCCATGACTGGCCACTAATGAAGGGGGTCTCACAATGTTGATTTATTATAATGCTATTATAATGAAGCAAGGCCATGTAGAATCTTCTGCGCAGGTGCGTTCATGATTCACCATGATTCAGCACTTTTCCAGAAAGTGGGAACAACTGGATTTAGAGCAGGGTCTCAGTCCTGTATTGATGTCCTTTATCTTAGCCCTGGGGCACTGCTGGAGTTTCCTCCTTCTGGTCTATCTCCTGCCTCAACAGGAATATCAATAAAAATGTCTTGTGTTTATCAAAATTGCCCATCATGAATGTAAGATGTCATACTCTAATCAGCACCATTACTACAACTCCACTAATGACTTACCTAGTATTGATTCATATATTTACCAGGTGAAGCACTGTGCAACTTCAATCCATTGGTACGTTGTTTCGTTACATACTGAATCCATTTCTATAGGGATGTAATGGGTGTGGAATGAGGTTCAGAAAAGGAAGTAGGCTGAGAAGCTCCCAGCAATACAGAAAAATAAATGCCTCCACAGCCTCAGCTTGGGAAGTGGACAAGTCAAGCATGACCATTGAGAGATTTTACGTAACTATGGCAACTGGGCCAGGCTCATAATTACCTTAAATAGCTGAGCCTGCCCATTCATGGCAAGGGAGATGGGCGTGACTTTGACTCATGATGTAGCTGGAGGAGCTTGCTGGGGTATGCTGTAGCTGAAGAAAGGCAGAAAATACCGGATCATGGGTAGATGTAGCCAATTGTAGGAGGAGTCGGAAAGGGGTTACAGAGGAAGCTCAAGATGAAGATTTAAACTCAAGTTTGGCAACCATCCTCTCTTGGTCATGCAGGGAGTAGTGGTGAGGGAAGAGACTGTAGTCTGTAGTAAGGGATTTTTGCCATACAGTTTGAAAGAGAGCAGTGAGAAAGGAGAAGTAAATAAGCAGCAATGTAGTTCCTAGTGAGGAAAGAGGCCTGGACTAAGAGAGGAGGTGATGCTACTGCTGTGATCATGCCTGCTCTAGCTCATGACTCTGGAGCAGCAAAGGACTTCCTTACAAGGTCCTGTCCTGCTGACCCTGGGTTTCACCTGGACTATCAAGACCTGTGCCTTTCCTGAATTTCACCATGATCCAGAATAACATGGCACATGCTTTTCTGAACTATTATACGGAGGCTGATGGCAGTGTAGTCCAGATACTGCACAGATAAGGACACGGGAAACTTTGGGGGATGTTTTTGTCTAGTAGCCTGATGGGGAGCATGGGAAGTGCTAGGTCTCATAGGGAAGGAGGGCTCTGAGCTCCCCCTCCAAAGGTTGGGATGTTGTAAATGAATACCTGCTCCTTCCAACATTAATTGTTGGGTCATTCACTAAGGTGTCATGTGGACGGGCCCCAGTCTGCTTGGTAGCAGGGCTACTTTTCAATGTCTAATTTAGCTTTTGAGAACTGAACAGTAATAATGAAGCTAATGAAGGAGCTGGGTGTAAGTTATACATCACAATTACTGAGAACACTTCAAATGAACATAAAGTAATTTGTGAGCTATTTCTGTTCTGATTATAACACTTACTTACAACATCTGATCATTCCTAAATTTATTACTAGCTACAGCTTGTTAGCAGCCAGGATATCTTCAGATTTAGGCTATTGATTTAAGTGAGGGTATTATATTAACCAATTTCCTTCTGCTCAGGAAAAGTAACCCTCTCAGAAAGGTTACCTTCATATTTTGGTGAATACATCTTTAATTTAGTTCCAATGAGATGATATTATTGGCTCCTCATGTTTCTACCTTAGGTAGCTTTTGTTATGTAAAAAAAGAAGAATTTTTGAATTTCTATTAAATGATTTATTATTAAGTTTTGTCATTTCTGTCTTATTGTAAATATGAAATCATTTTATAAATATTATTTTTACTTAAAAGTAAATATGTAAATATATGTTGTTAGAAACAATACTTAGCATTTTTCTCCTTTAATAAAATTAGATTAAATCTCTTGAGCTCTTCATTGAACAGAGTTTAGAGGTTTTAAGAGAATGTATATGAAGACAGAATTAGGTTTAGAAAGACTAGCTTTTAGTCCTGATTCTAACAGTGGAGTTTTCTTAGCATCCTACTATATTTTTCCCTTCATTTTGTGTTTCAGGCATATTGCATTTTTGGTAAATATTAACTCAGTTTTTGTTGATATCCTGCCCTGTATAAATCATGTTTACTCTATAGATGAATGTAAATATTAGATGTGCTCATTCACCTGACTCAGGAAAAAGCCACACACTGCTGGGAGGGGGCGGACATTCTTGATTTGAGCTTATTAAACTCTTTTTCTTCCACTTAAAAAAAAACTAATGTGTCACCAGCATACCAAGAAAGCACAACTCACGTGCTTCAATGATTTAAACAATTATGTAACCTTACTACCCACAACCCAAAGTAAAATGCAAAATATCTCCATCATCCCAGGAGGCTCTTTCATGTTTTTTTCCAAGAAATCCTCTTATCATCGGAGAAAAGCTTCATAATTTCTACCACCATAAAGTAGTATTTCCTTTTCTTGGACTTATATAAATAAAACTGTAACATAGGTTATTTTTTTCTGTCTAAAAGTATCTCACTCAACATATTGACTTTGAGATTTATTACTATTACTGGGTATATCACTCTTATTCCCTTTTACTACAAAAACAGTGCTTCATTTATATCTTGCTGAACATCTGAGTTGTTTCTTTCTTAGGGCCCCTACCAGAAATAAAGCTGTTATGAATAACCCTGCATAAGTCTTTTTTATAAACATGCTTTTGTATTTCTTGGGTAACTATATCAGTGTAAAATTCCTTTATGATGGGTGAGATGTATGTTCAACTTTATATTACCACACAATTTTCCAAAATGATGGTACCATTTTACACATCTACAGGGAGTACCTGAGTTCTCATTGACATTTGATATCATGAGTCTTTTTTAATTTTAGTGCTGCTAATGGTTGTGAAATGGTACCTAATTGCAGGTGCTCTTTGACTTATGTCCCAATAAACCCATTATAAGTATTGAAAATACCCTGTTGAGAATGCATTTAATACACCTAACATGCCAAACATCATGGCTTAGACGAGCCAACCTTGCATGTACTCCGAACACCTGCATTTTTATCCTACCATTGAGCAAAAGTTGCTAACACAATGAATGCACTGCAGAGTATCAGCCATTTGCCTTTATCATTATGTGGCTGGCTGGACCTGAGCTCACTGCCACTGCCCAGAAACTCAAGTAAATATATATCCCATGCTGCTAGTCCAAGAAAAGATCAAAATTCAAAGTACAGTTTCTACTGGATGCAAATTGGATGCAGATCATACCACTGTATAGTAAAAAAACGTAAGTCAAACCATCAAAAATAAAAACCATATTTTTATTTAAACCCAACCATCTTTCATTGGGATGATCTACCTAGTTTGAATTGCTTTGCTTTTCTATGCTAAGCACCATGTGTATATTGGTTATTCGTATATCATCGGTTGTTATGTGTCTGTTCAAGCGTTTCTCCAATTTATTTCATTTGATTGCTTGTCTTTTGTTGATTTATAGGAATTCATTTTATATCCAGGATGAGTAATTTGTTCAAATATCTAAATTTTTACTATTTTTCTTCAAGAGGAGGTTTTGCCATTTATTTTATTAATTGTGTGCTTTGATGAGCTGAAGTTTTTCACTTGGAGAAAAATTCATTGTATCACTTATTTTATGGTGCATGTTTTCTGTGTCTTATGAAAGAAATCTTTTCTACAACAAGATCATGAAGATATTATTTTACGTTTGTTTCCTGAAGGTCATAAGTTAGTTTTTATATTGTTTATAATCTACTTTAAATTAATCTTGGTATTAGAATGCGTTACAGGCAAAGACTGTCCTTTAATTTACATATTTATTTGATTTAGTATCTTTTGTTAAAAAGTTTTTTTTTATTATTGAGTTAAGTTGGTGCTTTTGTCCAAAATCAATGTGCGTTGATATCTGTGTTCACTATTTTCTTTTAGAGTTCTATTTTTGGAGAACACTCTCTTAGCCTTACATTATTAGAAACACCAATATTACACTGTTCTGATTACTGCAGATTAAGACTTGAAATCATGTAGTGTGAACCACTCAACTCAGTTCTTTTTAGAAATTGCTAGACTACTTTAGATCCATTGTATTATCATGAATTGCATAGCTTGACTTTTTAGTGTAAACCAACCTTGAATTCTTGTAATAACTCCTGTGGCCCTTGCTAGAGTGGCGTAGTAGAGCTCTGGCCTGCGAACCAAAGGTCATTGGTTAGATTCCCAGTCTAGGGCACATGCCTGGGTTTCCGGCCAGGTCCCCAGCAGGGGGCGCCCAAGAAGCAACCACACACTGATGTTTCTCTTCTCTTTCTCCCTTCCTTCCTCTCTCTAAAAATAAATAAATAAAATCTTTAAAAAAAAAACCCACGTGGTCATGATATAGTAGCCTCTTACATAGTACTATTATTTATTTACAGTATTTTTGTTTTCATATCCATGAAGGATATTAGCCTGTGACTTTGTTTTTTCTGGAAGTATTTGGTTTTGTAATATTTGGTATTAGCATTTTTCTAGCCTCAAAAATTAAGTCAAGTATGTTGTCTTTTCAATTTTTGAAAAGAGTCCATGAAAACTTGTGATATTTCTTCCTTAAATGTTTGATACAATTTACTAGTGAAGTCATTTGAGCCTGGAACTTTCTTTGTTAGTAAGTTTTATTATGAATATGGTTTTTCAATGTTTTCATGTCTTTTTCTATCAATTTAATTTTTTAAAGAATATATCCACTTCAGTTAAATTGTTAAATATATTGGCACGTGGGTCTTCTGGAGACAAATTCAGGTTTTGTCTATTAAGATGTTTTTATATCCTTTACTTTGATGGATATTTTTAACTAGATATAGAATTCTAAATTAACAGGTTATTTTTTTCTTTGAGTATTTCAAAGTGTCATTTAGCTGTCTTCTTTTATTCATTGTATTTAGTGGAAAGTCAGTAATAATTTTATACACTTTATGTAATGTGGCTTCTTTTTAATTGGGTGGTTTCAAATATTTTCTTTTTATTTTGTGTTGTAAGATTTCACCTGTACAATATACCCAAGCATATTTTTTTCCTTGGGGCTTTTGAACTTTTTGAGTGCTTGGATTGATAAATTTTATCAATCTGGAAAAATTTTAGCTACTATCTTTATAAATACATCTTTCATCCTAATCTGCCCCTTTTCTTTCTCTTTTTTTTTCATTGTTTACTCCAGTTACATGCATGTTAGTTAAACCATTTGAAAGTGTTCCTCAGGTCTCAGACACTTCCTTTTGCACACACATTTATCTTTTGTTTCACTCTGGATAATTTTTTTTGACCTGAATTCATATTAACTGGTAATGTTTTAAAAACATTTCCTGTGTGCTACTAAGCTTATCAAATATACTTTTACTTCTTATTTTTTATTTCAAGCATTTCCATTTTATATTTTATTATAGTTTTTGTCTCTGCTGAAATTCCCTTCATATTCAAGACATGTTGCCCACATTCTTTATCCCATTCTACCGTACTTATTTTACTTTACTTATTTTTTTAAATTATATTCCATTTATTATGCTATTAAAGTTGTCCCAATTTTCCCTCTTCCTACCCAAAAATTTACTCCTGTAACAGGGCACAGCCAGGAGGGGGGCCTGCAAAAAGGATTTGGAATGGAGTCCAGAACTCAAGGTGTCCAGGAAATATTAAGATGTCCTCACCACCACCACCACCCAGGTATGAGTTGGGGGAAGGGACAAATGGAACAGGGCCATTGAGAGCTGTTTTGCATAGCAACAGTTTCCCAGCTAACCTCTGACATGGTCATTTAACATATCTATAACCTTTAACTGGTTTCATAGATATGTTAAGTAGCTGTGGCCACGCTCTGAGCCAGGGGGATGGAAGTGACTTCCACCCAAGACATAACTGGAGGGCAGGTCCCCTGAGTTGCAGCACCTGTGTGAGAGTTTGGAATTGATTGGCTTCACGCCATGGGGCCACACCTGCCCAGGTTCACTATGGCAGCCCAGTAAAGCTGGGAGAATACGGGAGTCCTAGCAGGTGTAACCAATTGTAGGAGGAGTCAGAAATGGGGCTGCAAAGGAGGACTGGTGCAGGAATTTAAATGCAGATGTGGCAGCCATTGGAGAGAGAGCCATGTGGTTTTGGGGTGCTCCCTTTGGCTGCGTGGCTTGGGAAGCAGGAGAGACTGCCTGGGAGAAGGATGAAAGAACTCTTTGCCAGTGGACCATGAAAAGGTGCCACATGACTTTGGATTAATTGGAGATTCTGCCTGGATGGTGACATAGCTGACAGTGCCAGCAACCTGAAACACAGACGTGTGCTTCTTCTCCTGAGATACGGTACCCCGAATTAGGGCAGGGGGTAAGGAAGCACTGTGGGCATCTGTGGTTATCCTAAAGGGCTTTGATATTTTAATGGGGACATTGGGTCACTACTTTAAGTCTAAATAGCTTTAAATAAACCTTTCCTTTCCTTTTCACAAATCTCTGGCATTGAGAGATCTTTTCTCTGGCAGCGGACAGATGAGCCCAGTAGGTATTAGTATACTGTCCTTGGGAGGGGCCCCTGTTTTTTTGTAACAGTTTTTGGCATCCCTGGGTGGGCCAAATATTGCCCCCGCCCACGACCTCTGTTCTGTAACACTCCCTCAGGCAGCCTTCCCACCATTGTTCATGTCCATGGGTCATGTGTGTAGGTTCTTTGTCTACACAAAGAACACTGCACTTTACATCCCCATGGCTATTCTGTAACTACCCATTTGTACTTCTTAATCCCCTAACCTCTTGATACTTCTAATATTAGAACCTTTCCTAGATATTTTTCTATTGCTATTTTCTTGACTGTAAGTTACATTTTTAAAAATTTCTTCATTTTTGTCTCATAATTCTTTTATTGTACAAGAGGCATTATGAGTAAAAGATCTTTAGTAAATAACATTTACCTCAGAGAAGAGCCTACCTCTTCTCCTGTCAGACCCCCACTGTGGGGACCGAGTCACACGAATTTGTAATTGAGCTAGGTCTATTCTAAAGTAAAGTTATTGTAGCCTTAATTAGTTAACTCAGCACAGTCAAATACTTGGAGAGCATGAACAGGTTTTTCCCTTCAACTAAACTTGACATTTGGGCAAGGCAATCCTCCAGAGAGTTCTTTATTCTTTACAATACAGGAAAAAAACTTTCTGATCTTTAAGTGGTATAAGGACTAAAATTAAGATGCAATGTTATGTGCTACTTGGCATAACAATTGGAGGGCCCCCGGATGGCCTAAACCACAAGTTCCCTTCCCCACTCTGCTCCAGAGGATAAGGTCCTCTAGACAAAGATTCTTCCTTATCAAGGGTGCCAGGCACAGTTTCTGCTTATTCATGAGTAGTGGGTTTCGGTTCCCTTCCAGTCTGGAGAACTATTCAAACAAGCCAATCACATCGTCTAGTGGCAGCCAGTGATGAACCTGCACTCCTGGTATTAGGAAGCCTACCTCCTACAGGCCCTTGCTGTTCACTTCATTCCTGAGTACAGCTGGTGTGTGGTGTTCTACTGCCCCCCACCCCCACCCCAAGGCTGTGAGTATATGCATAAACTGCCGTCCACCTCATCCATCCGGTGTCAGGTTTCATGTGCTCAGCCATCCCTATAACCAAGGGAGTGTAGAGGAGATAAAAATCCTTTGGGAGACCTTGTGGCCTGTTCTTTTCCCCTGTTAAGTTCCACCATTGTATTTCTACACCATAGATAGTAGTACCTCTCCAATCTCTTGCCTTATTTCCAGCCTTCAAGGGACCATTGAATATTCACTGATGAAAGTCTGTCGTGCCTCAAAGGTATTTTTTCTTTTAGTTCTCTTTCCCTTTACCTGGCCTTTGGAAGGCTATGGCAGTGACTAAGTGGAGTCTTCTTGAGGATGAAATTTCTGGGCCTCTGACACTGCCCCAGGGAAGGGATGAAAGCCCAGATACCTTGTAACAACCTTGTAAGGTGGGAAGTCTAAGCTTTCATTCAACCTTTGCTGGTAGGGGGGAGGTGGGACCACAGTTTTTTTGTTTTCTGGGGTTTTTTTAAGGGTTGTTAAGTGGGACTAGACCAGTTATCGGCAATTATTGCCTAAAAAGTTTTCTGTCTTTGCAAGCTGATCATTTTCTGGTCCTTGGCTTTTCTTTGGAGCTCTCCTGGTTTGTACTGTTGATATTTCTAGTGTGTCAAATTCTCCAGTACCTAGTCTAGGAGACCAGAGGCAAAAAGAAGATCCAGAGAGCTCAGTGCTGTGTTGTTCCTTGGGTCTGCTAGCAGCCTGCTCTGTTTTCTCCACCTTCCAGAGTCTTCTCGTATTTGTTTTACATACAGTGTCCAGGGTTTTTAGACGTAGCAAGAGAAATAAAAAATGTATGTCTGTTCCCTAGTCCTGTAGCAGAAGTCATAAATGATAATCTCTCCCTGGCCAGACATAAATTTTCATTAAGGAAATGAAAATACTATTATTTCTAAAATGTTTAAAAGAAATGACTCTTAAAAACTTTTAAAATCAACTCTTTTATTTCAAGTATATTGTTCTACTTAAAGAAAAAATATAGAATAAGCAATAGACTAATCTCGCAACCTACCAATATAGACATTTTCATATGAGAGATATTTGGTCATTTTTTTTATCAATGTGTTCTTTATATTCTTAATTACAAAGTCAAATTTTTCATATTAGGACAAAATATTTCTTACAAACTAACATGCTTTTCTTACTTAATATTAAGAATTATATTCATTATAGTTTCATAATTCCCTTTACCACCTGCCCACTCAGGCCTAAATTTTATTCTTAATTTTAATATATTTGCATATCTTCCATTGTTCTGGAATTACTACTGCTTAATTATCCTTTATTATATGGTGCTAAGTCTTTATGATTCTTATCTGTCTGTAGTCATTTCAAAATAAACTCTCATTTATTTTGAAAACAGATGAAGTAGAACAATGGGCTTTCTAAATTTTGTCTAGAAGGGACTTACAAGAGGCAATCTGATCAAAAGAGTACTGTAGGAGACTCTTTAAGCTGTATTCATAGGGTGAGTACAGATTTATTTAGTTTGCCGATTTATTTCTGTGCTACATTTGGAGAAGTAGCACATCTCCCCTCGCTCCCTGACAGATGCTATTGCTGTACGTAGAAGTACATTCACAGTTTCATTTATTTAGTTATTTATTTAACAAACATTTCTTGAATGCCTACCCAACACTGTTCTAGACTTTGGCGATATAGCAGTCTTCTGCCCTCCTGGAGATTCTGGTCTGGCAAATGAAAGAGGTATACTATCTGCCCTGCGTGAGTAAGATGATGTCATCCGTCTCAATATTGCACGGGAACTGAAAAGGCACCCAACAGTAGTTAAAAACTGGAAAGTTTGGACTAAAAATAAACTTACAAAAATACAAATTTTCCCCTCTAATTTCATAAATTCAAACTAATAGCAATCAGATTATTATCCCTATCTCAATTTTGAGACATAACTCTGTTCTATCAATTACCAGTATTACCCTAGAAGTTACTTAACTTCTTTAAGTTTGATTTTCTAACAGTAAAATGAGAGTGGATTACTTACCTAGCTTGATTGGGATAGGCAAAAAATATGCCAAATTTAACTTACCTGCAACACTGCCTCATCAAAATCACATGTAAATCTGATTCTTTTCTTCCCCTAGTCCTTCTACTGAATGCTTATAAACCCCTTTGTCAACACATAAATATAACAAGTTTTTAATACTCTTCCAGCAACATAAAATTGAAAAAAACTTAGAATTATGTTTTTTTGAGATTTTATTTATTTATTTTTAGATAGAGGGGAAGGGTGGGAGAAAGAGAAGGAAAGAAATATCAATGTGTGGTTGTCTCTTGCATACCCACTACTGGGGACCTGGCCTGCAACCCAGTCATGTGCCCTGACTGGGAATCTAACCAGTGACTCTGGTTCACAGGCCAGTGCTCAATCCACTGAGCCACACCAGCCAGGGAAAGAGTAGTAATTCTTACAGCCACTAAATGACTTTAAATAATACATTGCACAATCTGCCAACAGTGAACTCCTCAATTTAAGATTCTCTTTTAGCTCACATATTTTATTTCCATTTAATAAACATTCTTGTTTTTTCTTCTGATTAGAAAATTACTTTGAATTTATCATAAGGGAAAAAGAAAAACACATCATCTCATCACCTAGGGAGAACCCATTTTGCAATATATATTCCATCTTGTTTATGTTACAATGAAAAATGACATAAAAACCTTATGACATCACATAATATAATGCATTTCATAGTTTCTGTCTTATAAAATTACTAAAGGTAAATAAGCAGCAACAGGGTGAAAACATAATTAAATATAAACAATCTAGTAGGCAATGGGTGTACAGCAGAATGATGGGGTGCAGGTATACAGAGCTCAGTGTAATTTAATCTGAAGATAGTACTTACAGTAGCTAGAAGAATGGATTAAGTGTTCATCAGGCTGTAATCCCAGGAATATTACTTTCCTGAATTGTTATTTGATGAGCATCAGTGGGTTTCAGAAAGCAGAATGTAAGATTAGGCCTTAGAGAGCATCTGGAGCACTGACGGTTTGTGTCTTCGATTAAGGGATAATCCATACAGCGAAAACTATCAGGTGAACTGGGAATTCTCTGGAGAGTTACAGCACAAGATGGCTGAGTGGGTTGAAAATGAGATACAGTGCCTTTAACCTTTTGATCACAAGGTCTTTGTAAGCTAGTATGAGGGTAACCAAAGTCATTATTGGTCAATACCTTATGAGGCAAAATGAATTACTTAGCTCAGTTCAGTTTTTATTACCACTGAAAGCTATTTGCTCAGTTCCAGATCCAGAGTGACCCTCTCCCACCAACGTTCACTTGTCCTCAACAGGACCAAGATATTTTTCTTTAAGATATATATGTGCCATTATTATGGTTGCTGTGTACATTTTCTCAATAGTCTACTCATCTACTTTTACTAAATCTGAGGAAATGGACTTAAAATGTACACCATTAAATAGAAAAATTTGTCTTAGGTTTTTCCCAGTTACTATTCTGCTCTAAGCTAAAGGTAGTTGCCTGTGTCTCTTCCAAATAAAGAAGCTGTAATGTCTTTTTCTCAATACTAAAAACTACATTTGTGCTTTGAAAATTGTGCAGTGTCTTTTCTCTTTTTAGTAACAAATTGTTGCCTGGATTGTTTTTCCTGGATATTTTTGCTCTTTTACTAATGAGAGGTTTGGGAGGTTGGTCTGTGGGGTGTCTGAGAAGTAGCTGCTTTGTTCTCCATATCAAATTCAATGGCAGTTGCTGTTGATCAATGTCTTTTAGTTTTAATAACCCTATATAACATACTCTCTAATGTGTCAACAATGTACTCATAGAAATGAATGGGGAATATTAAGAAGAAAAAAGGAGTATGACCAAGTAGTTAGTAATTCATAAAAGAATACGGTCTTTTTGCAAATCCTGGTATCCTGTATGCAGGATTAGGAACAAAAGTTCAATATACGTCAGCAATAATGCATGACCAAACAGGTACTAGGTTTCACACTTTCCAATTCTGAAAGCAAATGTTGCATGACTGAATATTTAGCAAGTATCTAACACCTGGCACAGAGGTTAACAGGAAAATTAGTTAGATATGGATTTAGTTTGCAGATTACATAGAACATAAACAAATTGAAAGCCAAGAATATTCTTGCTTTCCTTCATAATCTTAGCACCGAAGAAGGTGCCTTGATGAGGAGAACTTAGGGTTTAGAATTTTTTACAGATGAGAGAGTTCAATTGAAGTCTGAGAATCCGAGATTTGATAGAGTAGTGAAATCGTAAATCCCATAAAGTGTATCTACTAGAAAAACAGCCATAGAAAAGCATTTGATCAATTTAGTTTTCCATTACTAATAGCTGGTATACTTTTTTACTGCAGTAAAAGCAAAAAAGCATTAGATATAATCCCATTTTAATGTATTTGCATGTGACTTCACATTTTCTTCATATATCTTAGTGGTAAAAATACTAATTATCCCCAACCACTAGAAGATCAGAATTAGAAAACAAAGGAAGTAAAATTCTGATTATTCATTCTATTAATTAGCTATGGTAAAAGTTCTGAGAGCAAATTTCAAGTGAATTCCTGTATACTCATATAATTCAATTATTTATGCTCTTCCTTTTTATTACTTATGATTGAGATTAACTTCAAATAACACTATAGCTGAAGTGTATTTATAAAAATAGGGTTAACTATTTTTTCAGTAATTCAGCCTGTGATGCGAGAAAGGGTGGAGAGTTTTGTCTATGTGTGTGCATGTGTACAAGCACTTATGAATACAATGTGGCTCTGTTGATGGGGCACAGTGGAAAAGAAGTGTCACAAATTTTTTTCTCAATTTCCTTGTGTAGCAGAACAAAATGTTAAACTCTTTCATTCAGTTCATCCAAACAAATTCCACACTCCCCATCATCAACATGAAGTTCCTTTTCCAAATCAGCAACGTATGAAACATGAGTGTACCTAGGGAAGCAAATTACTTCATATTTCTCTTGTGGGTTTTCCTGATAACAATTGCCTGTGTTTTCCCATTTACCCCTAGCCTCGTCAGAGACCCTTCAGTGCTTCCATAGATCCATCCTACCAGAGGTCACAGATCACAGCAAACCTACAGTAACAGGAAATCAGACTTCCTGAGTCCACTGCAAAACACAGAAACCTGTTTCCTCTACATATCTCACTGGCAGAGCTCTGTCTTAGCACATTCAGTGTGGAAGCAGCTGTTGAAAAGGCTAGAAGGACTTAAATTCCCAATTTTACATGAGTTTTCTTGCTTCAAACTACTGAGATGAAGGGAGTAAAGCTGTTTGTCTTGCTTTCTAGTATATGGAGTGGGGGCTTTGGGCTTAGTGACACTACACAGGCTTGGACTACATCTAAGGGTGAAAACTCCCAGAAGAATGTGACCTCTGTTTCAGCTCCTTTAAATGAAACACGAAGTCTGCAAGTGCTTCCAACCACTCAGATCATGTCAGCTGAGACAGCCACTGAGGAAAGAACCACCGAAAAGAGTCTTCCACAGTCGGCACCGTTTCCCTCAGAGACCAGTGCCTCTCCGGAGAGTGTGAGAAGCCCAGTCCTCACATCCACACAGAGGACAGAAAGGGTGTTGAAGCTACAAACTCTACCCTCCCAATCCAAATCTAGCATCAAATTCAGTCCGGGAGCACAGTCAGCGGTCCTTTCCAACTCCACGCTGAAATTTCTTCAGAGCTTTGCCAGAAAGTCGAATCAACAAGTGATTTCTCCAAACTCAGGTGGCAGTTTGGGAAATCAATCCCCTCAGGAAACGTATCTCAACAGAGGTGATGCCAGAGAAAGCCAGAGAACCAACTATCAAAAGTCAAGCTTTGAAACCACTAGAGGAAAGTAAGAAACATTCTTTTCTTCTTTTTCTCCCTAAACATAAGATCTATACGATTACAAGCTAACAGTTAAACTCTCTCACTCGCAGATTATGATTTTTATGTTCAAGGTGAAATTAAACCATATTTCAGTGAAGATAAAGTTATCTTGTCTAATGGGAATAGATAAACAAACAAAATGCAGCAATTCTATTTTTATTTTTTTATTATATTTTATTGATTTTGCCATTACAGCTGTCACAATTTTCTCCCTTTGTCGCCCTCCACCAAGCACCCCCACTTGCTCAGGCAATTCCCCGCCATTGTTCATGTCCATGGGCATACATGTAACTTCTTTGGCTACTACATAACCTATACTGTACTTTATATCTCCTGGCTATTCTGTAACTACCTATATGTATTTATTAATCCCCTCACCTCTTCACCCATTCCCCTACATCCCCCTCCCATCTGGGCACCATCAAAATGTTCTCCATATCCATGATTTTGTCTCCGTTCTTCTTATTTGCTTAGTTTGTTTTTTAGATTCAATTTTTGACAGGTATGTACTTATTGAAATTTTATTCTTTGTAGTTTTGATATTATTTTCTTAAATAAGTTACTTTAACATTTCATATAATAATGGTTAGGTGATGATGAACTCCTTTAGTTTTTTTCTTCTCTGGGGAGCTCATTACCTGCCCTATTATTCTAAATGATAGTTTTCCAGGGTAAGGCAAGCTTCACTGTAGGTCCTTGCTTTTCATGACTTTGAATATTTCTTGCCAATCCCTTCTAGCCTGCAAAGTTTCTATTGAGAAGCCAGCTGACAGTCTTATGGGGACTCTGCTGCAGGTAACTAACTTCTTTTCTCTTGCTGCTTTGAAGATTCTCTGTTTACCTTTTGACATTTTAATTATGATGTGTCCTGGAGTGGGCCTCTTTATGCCCATCTTGTTTGGGACTCTCTCTGTTTCTTGGACTTGAATGTCTATTTCCTTCACCAATTTAGGGATGTTTTCTTTCATTATTTTTTCAAATAGATTTTCAATATCCTGCTCATTCTCTTCTCCTTCTGGCACCCCAATGATGCAAATTTTGGAATGTTTGAAGTTGTCCCAGAGGCTCCTTATACTATCCTAATTTTTTTGGATTCTTCTTTCTTCTTGTTGTTCTGATTGGTTGTATTTTGCTTTCTTATGTTCCAAATCATATATTTGATTCTCGAGTTTATTCACTCTACTGTTGTTTTTCTATAAATTGTTCCTTATTTCAATTAGTGTATCCTTCATTTCTGACTGGATCTTTTAATGCTGTTGTCGTCCTAAGTTCCTTGAGCCTTCTTACAAACAATATTTTAACTCTGCATCTTATAGATTGCTTATCTCCATTTTGTTTAGGTTTTTTTTTCTGGAGTTTTGATATGTTCTTTCATTTGGGCCATGTTTCTTTGTCTCCTTATTTTGGCAGATCCCCGTGTTTGTTTCTATGTATTAGGTAGAGCTACTATGATGCCCTGTCTTGGTAGAGAGGCCTAATGTAGTAGGTGTCTTAAAAGGCCCAGTGGCACAGGCTCCCTTATCACCCTAGCTGGGTTCTCCGGGCGTGCCCTGTGCGTGCCCTGTGCGTGCCCTGTGTGTGTACACCCTCTTCTTGGAGTTGAGCCTTCATTGCTGTTGGCAGGTCTATGGTAGGGATTTACCCAGGCCAGTCAGTTGCAAGGATTGATGTAACCACTAACCATCAACCTCTACCTTCTGTGGAAGATCAGCTGTGCAGGGGCGGGATGGTGGTTCTATGACGTGTTCTGTAGCTGTCCACTGGGTACACAGGCCCTGGCATTTCCCAGGTGGTGCAGGCCAAGGTCAGCCCATCTGTGTTTTTCCTGAGGTCACCCTGTCTGAGGTATTAAGCCATCTGAGATAGCTGCTACTTGTGCTGGACTTGGAGATCCTCAGGAGAAGCCAAGCTGTGAATCTAGCCTGGCTGCTGCTAGTGTTGTGTTTTGGGCCTCTTAGCAAGAGGTGCAGGGGTTGGGGACTCATTGAGGCCAGCTGTTATTTGTTTGAAAGGATTTAAGAAGTTGTGAAGCTTGAGCCAAGACCCATTCATATGGAAAAGAAACTGTTAACAGCTGTAAATTGGGTGGGATTGAGTCTCAGATATGGCACCTGCCTGCTAGCTCTTGGCTCTACCCACATTTCAGTCTAGGAGAGGGCTGTCCCCTGGCTCCCACCTTGATGCCAGGCATTTCCTGTATACCACTAGTGCCTTTCAAGCTTTAATCCCTTGCTGGAGCTCAAAGGGAGTGAGTCTGAGTAAGTTTGTGTGTGGGTTCTTTAAAAGGAGCTGCTTGGGACTCTAGAAGTTTCTTCCAGTGGCTCAATCCCTGCTGGATTTTGCAGCCAGATGATATGAGGACTTATTTTCCTGGCACTGGTACCCTGGAATGGGGTCCTGGTATGGGGCCAGGACTTCTCAATCCTGAGATACCCTTTTGAATTTTCATCTACCACACATGTATGTGGGACTAGCCTGTTCTGTGTCTCTGCTCCTCCTATCAGTCTGGATGGATGTGTTTTTTTTTTATTCCGTAATTGTCTGACTTCCATTCAACTCATTTTCTGCCAGTTCTGAGTGATGTTTGTCCTATAATTTAGTTGTAATTTTGATGCGAGGAGGCAGGCCATGTTTACCTTGCCACCCTCCTAACTGGAAGTCAGCAATTCTGTGTTAATTGACATTGTCAGTCACTTGCAGGGGTGTTTTTAGTTGGGATAGTTACTAACACAGAATGCAACAGCACAGTGACTGTTAGTGCAGTTGATTTAACTCAAAGGTGTATTGATTTGCTCAGAACTACACCCACAACTCGAAAGAAATAAATAGCAATGAGTTGGGACATAAACAGACATAAACATTGGAACATCCTNTTCTCAATCCTGAGATACCCTTTTGAATTTTCATCTACCACACATGTATGTGGGATTAGCCTGTTCTGTGTCTCTGCTCCTCCTATCAGTCTGGATGGATGTGTTTTTTTTAATTCCGTAATTGTCTGACTTCCATTCAACTCATTTTCTGCCAGTTCTGAGTGATGTTTGTTCTATAATTTAGTTGTAATTTTGATGCGAGGAGGCAGGCCATGTTTACCTTGCCACCCTCTTAACTGGAAGTCAGCAATTCTGTGTTAATTGACGTTGTCAGTCACTTGCAGGGGTGTTTTTAGTTGGGATAGTTACTAACACAGAATGCAACAGCACAGTGACTGTTAGTGCAGTTGATTTAACTCAAAGGTGTATTGATTTGCTCAGAACTACACCCACAACTCGAAAGAAATAAATAGCAATGAGTTGGGACATAAACAGACATAAACATTGGAACATCCTGGTGTTGTGGGAAATACACTGTTGTCAAAATCAAGCCACGTTGTCCTGGGTTGGAACCCTGGCTCCAGTACTATCTGGATGCATAACTTTGAGCAAGTCAATTGATCTTTCTGAACTTCAGTTTCTTCATATGGGAAATACAAATATGGTATCAGGGGTACAAGTGAAAAAATATAACTTTGCAGGCTAATCATGCAAGATTCAAATTAATGAACTATGCTTAGATGCATTCCTCAGAGAGAGATGCTCAACAAATCCTACTTTACTAGTGCTGTTATATTGAGTTATGCCTTTATCATGAATGTGAGGGATAGAAAAGCCAATTTTTCAAATTGATTTTGATTTAAAGTTAGAGCAATAAATTGAATCATTGAAGTGAATTTATAAAACAAAACTTAGAAGAGTATCATTAAAGACTTTCAAAAAGACCAAAAAGAAAAAAACCCTGAAAAGTCCAGGTAAATATTTTACTCTTTTATTATTCATCTAATGTATCTGTATATTTAGAATACTAAAAGTTCAGTGTTATGAAACCAAACTTTCAAATACCTTTTACCTATGATAAAATAATTTCATGATACCAAAAAATGCTTTAGGAGTTTAAGTGAGTTAAACCCCTTATTAACTATAACAGATAAAGCAAGCTAATCACAGTAGCTTACACCTGCCGTCTGAAAGCCATTGTGTCCAAGCTGCTGTCGATGTAACGATGAAGAAACATGGGAGGAAATACAAGCCAATTGATTCATATTTATGTATTTTTCATTCATTGTTATCTTAATGGTTATAGAAAATTTAAAATATTTAAGTAAATCTGATTTTAACTAAAAACATATACCAGTACCTGGTGAAATTTGGAAAAAAATCCCAATTTACTGTAAAACAAATGTTACAAATTGTAAAATGTTCAACTTGGGTGAGTAGATTTAGTCTATGATAGACATTTTAACAGATATCAATTAAACTTTCTCATGGTTAGTGATAAGAGAATGTGATCTATTAAATAATAATGTCACTTATGGAGAGCCTTTTCTAAGTCACCTCCATAATCATTGCTGTTAGCCATGTTTTGTTAAACTCTATAATAGAATATTTTAAATCAATCATATAGAACTTTTAGGCACTGAGGAAATTACTGAAAAGATTTTAGGGATGTTGTCTTCAAGGGATTTTTCAATTGAATAGAAAATATAATCAAAAGAAGATGATTCAGATTAAAATATCATTAAAGTTTATATAGCCTCTAGAAAGTTGCATATAGGTGTTTCATAATTAAACCTAATAATTGATCATTAAAACAGTGCCAGCTTTTAAACTTTTTTCCTGTTGACACCATTACAGATGTGCCCCATTTTATCCCTCTTTGTCCCCCCCACCTCGGTTCCAGTCCCCCCACCTCGGTTCCGGTCCCTCCACCTCTGCAGCTTTCCCTGCATTGTCTGCTTCCATGGGCTATGCATATCCACGTGTAAGCTCTTTGGCTCATCTATTCCAGTCTCCCCGTGCCCCTGCCCCTGAGATCAGTCAGTCTGTGCCATGTATCCATGCCTTTGTTTTTATCCAAATAATACTAGCAGTAAGTAAATTCTAGTCATTTAATTCAAAACCCTCACTTTTAAAGCTTTTGAAGTGAAACCTTGTTTATTGGATTATTCTTTACACATTGCTTACTATATGCCTAACACTGTGCTAGTCTCTAGGGATACATAGAATTTTAAAAACAGGAATAATTCCTGTCTTCAAGGAATATGCCATATAAAAGGTAAGCACCAACATATGAATCATATTTTTAATGTAGTATTAAAAGGAAACAAATCATTAAAAATGTAACCCACTGAACTATACTTTATTTCATGGGTTTTTCCATGAAAATAATATTAAATTATTTCTAGAGAAAAGTATCAACTCTACTGAGAGATTTTATAGCCTGAGGTGCTAGAGAGCCTGAGGTTTTCTTTTTCTTTTCTTTTCTTTTCTTTTCTTTCCTTTCCTTTCCTTTTCTTTTCTTTTCTTTTCTTTTCTTTTCTTTTCTTTTCTTTTCTTTTCTTTTCTTTTCTTTTCTTTCCTTTTCCTTTTCCTTTTCCTTTTCCTTTCCTCTCCTCTCCTTTCTCTTTCTCTTCCTCTCTAGTCAGAGGGGAAGGGAAGGAGAAAGAAAGGGAGAGAAACATCAGTGTGTGATTGCCTCTCATACACCCTCTGTTGGGGACCTGGCCTGCAACCCAGGCATGTGTCCTGACTGGGAATCAACCAGCAACCCTTTGGTTTGCAGGTCTGCACTCAATCCACTCACTGAGCTACACCAGCCAGGGCAGGCCTGAGATTTTCTTTTGGTAATCCTTTCCATGAGGTTCAAGTCTTCAAGACTTCTGGATAATTATAACGTGCAATTAATAATAATATTNCCTCCACCTCTGCAGCTTTCCCTGCATTGTCTGCTTCCATGGGCTATGCATATCCACGTGTAAGCTCTTTGGCTCATCTATTCCAGTCTCCCCGTGCCCCTGCCCCTGAGATCAGTCAGTCTGTGCCATGTATCCATGCCTTTGTTTTTATCTAAATAATACTAGCAGTAAGTAAATCCTAGTCATTTAATTCAAAACCCTCACTTTTAAAGCTTTTGAAGTGAAACCTTGTTTATTGGATTAGTCTTTACACATTGCTTACTGTATGCCTAACACTGTGCTAGTCTCTGGGGATACATAGAATTTTAAAAACAGGAATAATTCCTATCTTCAAGGAATATGCCATATAAAAGGTAAGCACCAACATATGAATCATATTTTTAAATGTAGTATTAAAAGGAAACAAATCATTTAAAATGTAACCCACTGAACTATACTTTATTTCATGGATTTTTCCATGAAAATAATATTAAATTATTTCTAGAGAAAAGTATCAACTCTACTGAGAGATTTTATAGCCCGAGGTGCTAGAGAGCCTGAGGTTTTCTTTTTCTTTTTTCTTTCCTTTCCTTTCCTTTTCTTTTCTTCCCTTTTCCTTTTCCTTTTCCTTTCCTCTCCTCTCCTCTCCTTTCTCTCTCTTTCTCTTCCTCTCTAGTCAGAGGGGAAGGGAAGGAGAAAGAAAGGGAGAGAAACATCAGTGTGTGGTTGCCTCTCATGCACCCTCTGTTGGGGACCTGGCCTGCAACCCAGGCATGTGTCCTGACTAGGAATCAACCAGCAACCCTTTGGTTTGCAGGTCTGCACTCAATCCACTCACTGAACTACACCAGCCAGGGCAGGCCTGAGATTTTCTTTTGGTAATCCTTTCCATGAGGTTCAAGTCTTCAAGACTTCTGGATAATTATAACGTGCAATTAATAATAATATTATAGAAAACTTCAGTCTCATTTATAGACACAATGTTGATGCAAAGAAGCCTTTTAAGGTCAAAAGGCTTCCTATTTTCATTTGATTAGTAAAACATCATATTAAAAGCAACTACTTTATGGAATTTGTTCCTAGTTGTGTTCTGAAAAAAATTTTTATGTATACATGTACTCTGACTTGAAATTGAAATGGAGACCCTTTGGTTCACAGACCCATGTTCAATCCACTGATCTACATCATCCATCTACTTCTTTACAGAGAGGTTAAGTAACTTAACTAAGGTCACTTAGTCCATTTCAGGCAGTTTCAAATCCAGGCTAGCTGGTTTAAGAGACATAGCTCGCAATTCCTATATTATACTCCTTTAGCAAGTGCAGAATTTTAACCCAGCTGGAAAAATAAGATGACTAGTTTATTTCCCTGCTTATGAGCCATTAGAAGCCATTTTTTGCCTACAGAGTAAAGGCCAGATTCCTTACCCCATTAGTCATACAATGCCATCCTTTTCTGGCTCCTGTTTGCCTCCTCAGCCTCATTTTCTGTGACTTTCTGGTCATTAAAACTTGTAGTTCTTCGGTCCACAATATGATGTTTATTAGACCTACTTTTGTTCCCTTTTTGGTCTTCTTCTCCCATCACCTACATTTTTTATACCTTATAGTAATACCTCAAGGAGCCTTCTCAGACTGTTAGATGACTCCTCTGTTTATGTAGCTCTCTTTGAATTCTTCTGTGACTACGCTACCGAAGTGTACTATAATGAACCTGTGATCTTCTTGAGTACAGCGATATATTTCCAGTGCCAGTGCAGTCTCTGATTTGTAGGTACACAATATTTAACAAACTGAATATAAAATGTATGGATCAGTATGTGAATATAAAGAGTAATCCTCCCAAAAGAAAGATCTTTATTTCTCTAGGATAAAGCCTGGTTAATTTGGGTTAACTCATTTGAGATAATTCGAGACTTAAAAAATAATGGATTTTTTTCTACTGCTCTCGAAATTTTATAGTGATTCTAAATAACAGTGATATAGTGATTCTAAATAAATACTTTTTTCTGTAGGTTTTTTTCTGGCATATTTTGGCTCATCTTGTATTCTTTCTCATCTTAGCCAGTGACCTCTGGCTACCTTTTAGATGTGGTTTTCTGTGGAGCGGGGTTTTTGTCAGTGATCAAACACTTTGAAATAAGCATGATAAAGAAAGAATTTAGGATTAATGCATTTATGCATTGAACAAATATTTGCTGAGGACCTAATCTGTCCCCAGCACTGTGCTTGTACTAAAGGTAAAACAATGAACAAAAACTCCCAGTGTTCTGCTCTCATGGAATCTACAAACCAGTAGGAAGGACGTGGGGAGGAAAAACAGTAACAACAAATGCCGATGTTGAATGAAGCTTATGAGTCTCTAACAAGGTGCATGGCCTACACTGAGGGTAAGGAAGCCTTTCTCGAGAGGATAAGAGGTGAAATGAGGTATTGGTACACATCAGCTGCTTACTTAACTTCTCCCACACCCCCAACCCCTGCACACACATAACTTGGATTTGAATCTTCACCATCTCAGTGAATGGCTAGTTTCATAACTAGAAACCTTGGATGTATTTTTGATATTTTTTCTTTCCCTCCCAGCATTGATCTGTTTCACCAGGAATTATTCCTGGTGCCCTTTCCAATATATTCCAGATTCCTCAGCTGTTCTCCACCTTCACTACACCATCCTATCCCTGGCCTCCCTTATTTACCACTCGTCTCCTAACTTGTCCACATTTCTACTCTTACCTTCTGTCATCCATGTTCCACCCAATGAAGAGATCTTCTAATTTTTGTACTGAATAGGTTTGACATCTGACATTGGTTAAATTTAAAGTGTTTAAACCTTTAAAGCGTTTTATTAATTAACTCATTGGATGTAGGACTTATCTAATTTTTTAATCCTCACCTGAGGATATATTTATTGATTTGAGAGAGAGAGAGACATTGAAGTAAGAAAGAATCATTGATTAGTCGCCTCCAGTATGTGCTTAGACTGGGGACAGAACCCTCAACCTAGGTGTATGCCATGATTGAACTTGAACCTGCAACCTTTTGGTATATAGGGTGACACTCCAACCAACCGAGCCACCTGGCAGGGCCAGACTTTTCTATTGTGACATGTTATATTACATGCTAATAAGGGAAGTCTGGCATCATTATTTCTTAGAATTTTTAGATTTATTCTTTTTCTGTAAGCTACATATTTTGCTGTATGTGCAAGTAGTGGCTTAAATTAAATGAACTGTGACTTCTAATATACTATGTAAAATTATAAGTTCAATGAGTCTTTATTAGACTATATATAAAGAGAAAAATTTAAATATCAGACTTTTAAAATTAATGTTTGAAAATTATAAAAACCTTAAATTATTCTGTCATAATATGTACTTTTTTGTGTATTTCTGTGAATTATGAGTAGATTTTAGATATAAAAAATCTGATCAATAAAATTTATCTGTTGTCTTAGTTCATTCAGGTTGCTGCAACAAAATAACACAGACTGGGTGGCTTGTGAACAATAGAAATTTATTTCTCACAGTTTTGGAATCTGGAAGTCTGATATCAGCTTGCCAACCTTGAGATGTGAGAGCCTTTTCCAGGATCCAAGCTTTTCTAGACTCCTATGGTGGAAGAGATGAGGGGAATGTCTAGGGCCTCTTTTATGAGGGCACTTATCCTATCGTGCAGGAGTGCTCTCATGACCCAATCATGCCCAAGCACCCACTTCTAAACACTATCACACTGGGTGGGTTGAGATTTAAATCTCAACATATGAATGGGGTGGGGGCACAAATATTCAATCTATAGCAGGTGCAGTTTGCAAAGTTATTGTCAGGCCTACTGGCATCCAGAGGAAGATATTCTCCCAACTTCTGAGAAGAACCATGCCATTAAAGAGTCTTTTTTTGTCTCCTTGGAAAATAAATACATCTCCTGTATTACTGCAGTGAAAACTAATACTAAATAGAGTATATTATATATTTCAATTTTTTCAGTCTCCTTTTATTTTACTCCTTTGATATTTCTGCTCAATAAATGACTACAATATTGTATTAAAGTACATATTGTATTAAACATGCTAGAATTTATCAAGTATTTAGTCCAGGTAATGAAGCAAGAAATTTTTATATTCCCATACCTTATTTTTTAATATAAAAATATTATTAAAATGTATAATTTAGGGGAAAATGCTGAAAGAGTCCATTTTTGGAAAAACTGAATTCTGTACAGAATTAAATATCATGGCCTCTTATTAGCCTGCGTTTCCAGAAACTTCATGGTCCACACGCTGGGAAAGCCCTACACCTGCTGGAGCAAACAATTTACTTTCATGTGTGAATATGTGGAAATCACAGCGTGGGGGAAAGAAATAAAAAGAGAAAGAAAGAAAAAAAGGAAGAAAGGGAGGGAGGGAGGAAGGAGGGAGAAAAAACGGAGAGAGAGAGAAAGGAAGAAAACTAGGTAAAATAAGACAAATTTGTGAGAAAGATTGTATTGAAGTAACTTTAAAAATTGTTTTCTATGTGTATGTTGTACATATCTAATTTAATGCACCTCTTAAAATGTACTATTGTTGGCTTTAACTTGGAAAATACGTTAGATCCCAAAAGGAAGCTTTAGGTACACCCCAGGGTGTGGATACATTAGGCTCATTCTCCTACAGTTTTACACTGAGAATACAGCACATGCACACGAGTTTGTGATTCTGAGGCACTGAACAGTCATTTATCATCAAAACATGATTATATTCATCATACCATGCCTACTACGGAAGATTAATTAATGAGGGCTGACAAAAGACTTTAATTGCAGAAGTTGGTATATAAAAATGGGTTTCTTCTTAAAACCTTAATTAACCATCAAATTAAAGTATCAAAATTTCCCATGATCTGAGCTTTGAATGATTGCCTTTAAAAATGTTTCAAATATTTATTTACATGATTTTTTTATAAAACTAATTTGTTTTAGTTATTTATTTATGTAATTTAAAATAAATATTATGTAGCATTTTGAAAAAAGGTAGACTGTGTAAGGGCACTTAACACTAAAGTAAAATAAATTACAAACATGATTTTTTATTTGCAAATAGTTAATTTTCTTAAGGAGATTAGTATTTGTAAAACTTAGCTTTTAGACTATTAGCCAAAAATAAATATAAACAAATCTAATACTTTATTGATGTGTTGTTTACATATCCAGATTCTTTTTACTAAATCAATACTTATTTCTGATGTTTGTTATTTCATATTGCATATATTTTCTTTGGACTACTTTCTCATTTATGACTGGTAAGCTACATGTAACTTCTAGTCTCTCAAATTAATACTTTGATAAAGGCTTCTCTTTTTAGTTAAATTGAAATTCTTATAAAACAAAGATTTTATAACATTTGGGAAATATTTATGTTCGTAACTTCTTAAGACTGTAGAGGCATTTTGAATATATTTCTTCTGAGAGGGAAGCTTCATCATATGAATTGAATATAAATGATAATTATCTTCTCAAATCATTTTCAGGAAATTTTTATTGACCTGATGCATATACACGAACACACACACACACACACAGTTTTGGTTAAGACGAATTTATCATGTTTTGAAAGAAGTCAAAATGGAACCATGTCTCTGAGGCAAATAATTGGGAAGATATATACATCTATTATCTCTATTTTATTTTTTTTAAGATTTTATTTATTTGTCTTTAGAGAGGAAGGAAAGGAGAGAAGGAGAGAAATATCAACGTATGGTTGCTTCTTGTTAGTCCCCTGCTGGGAACTGGCCTGCAACCCAGGCATGTGCCCTGACTGGGAATCGAACCGCGATTGTGTGGTTCGCAGGCCCATGCTCAATCCACTGATCTACACCAGCCAGGCCCATCTATTATCTTTATTAAAGATCCTACTGAATTGTCTGAATTTTTAAACATTATCAGCCTCACAGGCTTTACCTAACACTCAGTCAAGCCTCTCTGACTTAAAAAAGTATAAGATCCTTATAAGAAATAACCATTTCTTTTCTTTGTACCTAAAAATAACTGCTGTCTACAAATCTAACAATCTATACATGCATTAATGAATTAATAAATGCCTAAGGGAAAGAACTAAGTTGCCATGGAATTTAATTTAAAGTGAAAATAATTAATCCTTTAAGAATAATTGATTTATGTTGTCACTAATTAATCTTATGAGGAACACTACTTTTTAATTATAAGGCTACAAAGGCACAGACATACATAAAAAACAACAAAAAAACCTACCTGACCATTACTAACAGCAAAATTATGAAATTTCAGTGTAGCACATAATTTTGTGCTAAACCCCCATACACAGCAATTAAATCCCCACCAGATTCAATGATGGTGAAATAAACATGTATGTCATGTTTTTAATAAGTTTTTACTGCTTCTGCAAATCCAATTTTCAAGAGAAAATTACATACTATCAGCTAGTTTATGGTGGAATTTTGGTGGTTTACTGAGATTTCTAGTGAGTATCCTCAGAACCTAGTGTTTTTATGACATTGTGTCAATTCAAGCCACAGGTTATCAGTATCAAAGTTTAAATGTTCATTCTTTTACCGGCAGGATGACAAGCAGTTTATTAATCTGAGTTCTAAGGACTAGTATAAATGAACAGTGCAAATTAGAGCACTGTCTTTTTGTCTGAAGAAAGATATTTGCTGTGGCCATTATTTAAATACATTTTTTGTTTCTCTTGTCTGCTCTCTGCTGCAGATGAGAATAGATATGATTGAGCTGTTGTGAGATCAGTGTACACTTTATGTGGCAAATGACCAATCGGTGAAAGTTTTTTAAATCTTTTCACTACCTCCCTGGAAAATGGGGTTTTAAAAATGTGTCAATCGAAAGTACAGTAAATTATGTATTTATAATCCCTCTCTTAGTTCATTATCCACAAGATTTCAGGTAGTATAAGTCAGATAAGAATCCTTTTTCTGCCTTCTGTTTTGTGTGTTCTGCAAGCTCGAGTTTGTCAATAACCAAAGATGTCTGCTTTTCCCTGGAGCAGCAATTTTCAACTAGTGTGCTGCAAGAATTTTAAAAATTTTTTTTGTATTTGAAAGAATTTTTAAAATATGGACTACCTGGGAATTCAGTCAGAGGCACTAATCTCTTTTCTCTTAGATTGTCAATTTAAAAAATGACAACAGCCAACACGACAGTAGCTGTTCCTAGTTTTTTGGCAGATCACCAAAAAGTGTATTTGTTGGTGTGCTGCAAAAGTTCAGTGATTAGTTTAATTAGTGCCATGAGATGCAAAAGGTTGAAAAATCACCACCTGAGGAAAAACCTTTTACCTATGAATTTGGAAAACCAAAGAATCAATACAAGCTTTTTCAGTAAATGTGGCTGCACAGAAGCAACAGTGCGATTACCCTTACAGAGACTCCCCACTGCAGTCTGCTCTTGGAGGGTTACAACCCCATGGAAATCTCACCACTTTAAAGCAACTGCTCTCCATCCACCACAATCAGATTGGAAAACTACGAAGGATGTCTAGATTTAAGCACACTGCTGGTCTGGATCACTACATTTGTCTTTATACTGCCTGTCACCATTTTATCATGCCTAATTTTCTATTTTTAAATTTTTATCTTTGGATAATTTGATTTAAAAATTGTATTTGTATGTTGAACATCTCTTCATGAGCTTACTGCATCATAGCATAAATCTAATTACAAGTCACACCAGGGCCTCTTCAGCTGTGGATGGTCCTTNAACCCCATGGAAATCTCACCACTTTAAAGCAACTGCTCTCCATCCACCACAATCAGATTGGAAAACTATGAAGGATGTCTAGATTTAAGCACACTGCTGGTCTGGATCACTACATTTGTCTTTATACTGCCTGTCGCCATTTTATCATGCCTAATTTTCTATTTTTAAATTTTTATCTTTGGATAATTTGATTTAAAAATTGTATCTATAGGTCAAACATCCCTTCATGAGCTTACTGCATCATAGCATAAATCTAATTACAAGTCACACCAGGGGCTCTTCAGCTGTGGATAGTCCTTTGATTTTACACTGGGTCAAAGGTTGCTGGGCCAGGAGCAATATACCGATGATTTTTTGCCTATTCTACTGTTTTAGTCTTGAGATTGTTTTACTACTCAGGATTTTAAAAGATCTCTGAAGATGACCCTGTTATTTATTCTCACAAACATTATCTGTATGTGTGTAATGTATGTATGTCTGCCCGTCTGTCTGTCTGTGTGCATCTATTTCTTTTTCAAAACCCAGCATATGTAGGGAGAGTGGTACTTCTCATTTTCCTGCTTCACATTTCACCCCCCATGTGACATACCATTTAACTACGCTTCTCTGGAAGGTAGTCACTCACTGTAATTGGGATGATCAGTGGATTTGCACCAAGAATCTAATTATTTTTAAAAAAATTTCTTTATGTAGTACTCTTACTTTCAAATCTTTATTATTTTTATCTCTCACTTTTCCCAGTTATTTGTTTCCATTACTTTTGCAAGTACTACCACACTTTAACAAAACGTGCCAAAGGGTCTTTTCATGTCTTTACAGAACTGAATTTTTAAACCTTTAATTCTAAAGAATCTTGCACAATAAGACAGATGCTGCTCAATTGTCCTGTCTTAGAGGGATGAATGACACATTCAGCTTTATTTGTAGAAGAACGTTGGGTTCTAAGAAGCCTAAATATCCCAAATCAGATGATTACTCGCTTTTGTGGCTCTACTCTGGTGTGCTTTCTCTTTGGTCTTTAACAGTCAGATTGATTTTCACATCATTTTAATTATTATTTTTAGTTTTAAGCAGAGTAGATTTCTTACATTCTACTGATTCAGAGACATATATCTCATACTGATATAAACTTGCAGTGGTTTGATTTCAGTCACATAACACTTCCTCTAGTGCCATGTTCTGCAGACCATCTCTGCTCCCAGGTTGCAGGGTAGGGGGGGCAGATGAGAGGAAAAAGTCATAGATGAGAGGAAAAAATATAAATTACATGTAACAAGATGTGTATCCACAATGGAAAAAATAATCATGGAACTTGAAAAGGAGGAGAAAAAAACCATATATATCCAATCATTCATTCAACCCATAGTTGTTGAGGACTTTCTATAGTTCATTATAGGATATTTCATGATACAATACCTGGTATTGCAACCAGGAATGAGGCTACTCCTCCTTTTCCTAAGTAGTGTCTTTATATTCTACTGTCTGCCTTGAGGAAGAGGAGTAACTTATGTCACATATTACAAGCACAATACAAAAATTTTCCATAGTCCCAAAACCACAAGGTTTCATCCATTTGTGTTTGATAATTTACTTTATTTGACTTATATTTAATATTTTTATGCAATAGCAAATAACATGCTCTGTGTTGGCATATATTTAATTGTTAACATTTAACTCCCTCTTCATTCCCCACAACTCTCTATATAGTATTAGTACATAATTTCAATTCAAACTTTCTTCAAAGGAGAACTATCTGTAAATATATCATTTTGCATGGCTTCCACCAAAATATCATCTAAAAACAGGTGCTCTAATAAAGGATTTTTTGTCTGATCATGGCATTTTTGTGGCAAATGACTTTGGTGCTCTTAAAAATTCTCAACTTCTTTGGAATGCAGTCAAATCATATTCCCATACCACCTTACATGCCAAAAAGAATGAACATTCATGATAACTATAAGTGAACTTTTTCAGAAATTGGTTTGAGAAAGTTATGGATACAATATGGGTTAATTGATAAAATGGGAATCAGAACAGCAAATCAGCTGAATCTATAAGTCAGGATTTGTTATTCTTAATCATATTTTAAACTGTTATATTTGATAAATGCAAAGTAGATACATTGTTAAATATAATTTTACCATTCACACATATACTACTAAATAATATATGATTAACTTTTATTATTTAACTTTATATAAAAGACATCATACTATATTTCCTCTGTAACTTGCATATACTACACAATTTTGTTATAAGCTTGGGTTAGTGGGTGAATAGCATCCATTGAATAAGCATTACAGAATGTCTTCCTCCATTCTATGGTAAATGAACATTTCAGTTACTCTCAGTTCTGTTAATGATGGATAATGCTTTCTGCTCTATTCGGGTACATGATTCCAGGTGTACAAGTACAGTGGTAAGCATGTTTCTAGAAGTGTAATCACTGGGTCAAAAGTACATGGATGTTTATTTTTACATGATATAAACAAATTGCTCTTTCAGAGTGGTTGCCCACTTTATACTTCCACCAACAGTATATGAAAAATTCCAATTCTGTATATCCTCTGACCAGATGAGATTGTCAAATTCTCAATGTTTGCTTATATTGAGGTATAACATATTATTCTGTCACGATCTTAATTTGCATTTTCTTGATACTAACAAAATTGACCTTATTTTTAAAAATTTTTTAAAGATTTTATTTATTTATTTTAGAGGGGAAGGGAAGGAGAGAGGGAGAGAAATATCAATGTATGGTTGCCTCTCATGAGTCCCCTGCTGGGAACTGGCCTGCAACCCAGGCATGTGCCCTGACTGGGAATCGAACCACGATCCTTTGCCTCACAGGCCCGTGCTCAGTCCACTGAGCTACACCAGCCAGGGCCATGTAAGCAGTGAGTCCTTTTCTTTCAATACTGCTTTGACTATTCTGAGTTCCTTTTGTTTCCATATAAATTTTCAGAACATTAAATTTTTGCAAAAAAAGGCAGCTGGGATATTGATCGGAGTTATGTTGAAGCTGAGGATTAGTTTAGGAAGTATTGTCATCTTAACAATATTGTCTTCCACTTGATGAAAACTTTCTACTTATTTAGACTCTTTAAATTATCTCAAAGATATTTTATGATTTTTTCATTTCTTGAGGTGAATGGTGAGGGATGTTCAGTAAGAACTCTGTTCCTCGGCTGGTCAGAATCCTCCACTACGTAGTGATAGCTGAGATCTCAGTTCAGCTCATGCCGCTCCCCAAAATATTCTCTGCCAGCCTTGCCAAGGCCACTCTGTGCAGGCACCGTATTCAGCCCAAGACGTAAGGATCACCAATGTTGACTTTTAAAATGACCAGCCCCTTGTCTCACTTAACTTTTGCCAGACATTCTAACCACTTCAGCAGGTCCAGACTCAGGTCTCTGTTTTCTTCACCCAATACTCTCTCTCTTTTGGGGTCTACCCAAAAATGCAGGCAGAAAATTAGATTGAATATGTAGCTCACATCCTGCATGTGTGTCCCTTATTGCAATAATCACATCACTGCATGGTCTGTTGTCTAATATCTGAAAAGTGTTGCTTTAGATACTTTGTCCAGCTTTATAATCTTTACCAAGGGGAGGTAAATCTGATGCTTTCTTATAGCCAGAGCCAGAAATTTCTGAAATTTATGTTTTTAGTTTATTCCACATAAAATGATAAAATAAGCTTATTAAATTTGTATCAGACTAAGGCTGATTAAAAGTTCATTGACTTAGCATAATAGTCTCCAGTTCCAACCATGCTGTTGTACAATGTAGAAATTCCTTTTTTCTCTCTGCTGCACAGTATGCCACTGTGAAATGTACCACAGTTTTTTAATCCACTCATTTACTGTTTCCAACACTTAGCTATTGTAAATAGCACTACTGTGACCATAGGGATGCATAGGTTCTTTTGAACTGGTGTTTCAGGATTCTTCAAGTGTATTCCCAGCAGTGGAATTGCTGGGTCAAAAGGTGGTTCGATTTTTAATTTTCTGAGAAAAGTTTTACTGTTGTCCACAATGGCTGCACCAGTCTGCATTCCCACCAACAGTGCACTAGGGTTCCCTTTTCTCCACAACCTCACCAACACTTGTTTGTTGATTTGTTAAAGATGACCATTCTGACAGGAGTGAGTCCATAACTCATTGTGGTTTTAATTTGCATCTCTCTGATGTCTAGTGATGTTGAGCATACTTTCATGTGTCTATGGGCCCTCTATATGCCCTCCTTGGAGATGTATCTATTCAGGTCTTTTGTCCATTTTTTAAAAGATTTTATTTATTTATTTTTAGAGGGGAAAGGAAGGAGAGAGAGAGAAATATCAATGTATGGTTGCCTCTGGTGTGTACCCTGCCAGGAACTGGCCTGCAACCCAGGCATGTGCCCTGACTGGGAATCGAACCGCGATCGTGTGGTTCACAGGCCCATGCTCAATCCACTGAGCTACACCAGCCAGGGCATTGTCCATTTTTTTAATTGAATTGTTTGTCTTTCTGGTGTTGAGCCATATGAGTTCTTTATATATTCTGGAGATTAAATCCTCATGTGGTGTATCATTGGCAAATATGTTCTCCCATACAGTTAGTTTTCTTTTTATTTTGATGATGGTTTCTTTAGCTGTGCAGAAGCTTTTTAATTTGATGTAGTTCCATTTGTTTATTTTTTCCTTTATTTCCCTTGCCCTGGGAGATTTATCAGCAAAAATATTGCTATGTGGGATATCTGAAATTTTACTGCCTGTTTTCTGGTAGAGCTTTTATGGTATCACAACCTATTTTTAAGTCTTTTATACACTGAGTTTATTTTGATGTATGGTGTGAGTTGGTGGTCTACACTCATTTTTTTTTGCCTGTACCAGTCTAGTTATTTTAACATCATTTATTAAAAAGACTGTCTTTACTCCACTGTATGCTTATGCCCTCTTTGTCAAATATTAATTGACCATAAAGACCTGGGTTTATTTCTGGGTTTTCTATTCTGTTCTGTTGATTTAAATAAGCCAGTCAGTGAAAGACAAATATCATACGACCTCACTTGTAACAGGAATCCAATGAACAAAATAAACTAATGAACAAAATAAACTAATGAACAAAATAGAACCAGAAACATGGAAACATGGAACAGAGTGACAGCCACCAGAGAGGTGAGGGAGGGGGAAATGGTGGAAAGAGGGGAAGGGACTTGAGGAAGAACATGTATAAATGACCCTGGGACATGGACCACAGTGTGGGGAGTGACTGTGGGAATGGGGTTGGGCTGGGTGGAAAAGGGCAAAGGGAGAAAAAATTGAGACACTATAATATAACAAACCACAATAAAAAAAAAAGAAAACAGAAGATGAAATGATCACATTAAAAATAAAAATAAAAGTGCTCTGAATCTATGGATTAAATTTAGGAGAATTGATATCTTTACGTTGGATTATCCTATGAATGAACATAAAACATTGGGTATTTTTTTGCTTTTCAATAAAACTTATAATTTCCACATATTAAATCTTACCATTTTTGGTGGATTTAACAAGATAATATTGTTCTTTTTGCTATTGTAAACATTTTTTTTAAATTTATTGCTCAAACATGGAACTGTAACTGATCTTCAAGATGTAGCTAAATTTTTCATTAGTTACAAAATTTTTATATTGATCTTACCTACATTGTTGAACTGTCTTATTCATTATAATCATTTGTATCTAGATGATTTCAGTTTCTTTTTTCATTATCATATCTTCTGCTGCTAAAAAGTTTTTTTTTCTCTTCTTGATCCTTATACAATTTATTTATTTATTTATCTCTTATTATATGCAATGTGTTATTATATAGAAGTAATGAATTTAGGTCTGAATCATCAATCTCAGTCCTAATACTGGTATTTGCTATAAGGGCAATCTTGAATTTTGATTTAGCTTCAGCTAAACCACACAGGTTCTGATTTTATTTCTGAGTTATTTTTTTAATCCTCATTCAAGAATTTTTAAAAATTGATTTTAGAGAAGCAGGAAAGGAGATGGAGAGAGAGAGATTGATCGCTCGCCTCCCATACATACCTCAATCAGGGATCTCTGACTGAGGTATGTATGGGAGGCGAGCGATCAATCTCTCTCTCCCTGACTGGGAATGAACCCACAACCTTTTGGTATATAGGACAATGATCCAACAAACTGAGCTACCCAGCCAGGGCTGATTTATTTTCAATTTAATTTGATCTCTCAGTATTCCTTTACCTTCCATGAGTACAGTAGTGCAGTAACAAATGTGTTTTTCTCATCTCTAGATATTTTAAAGCTATTTTATCAATATTTCAAGGTATCTGATCTGTAGTACTGGCACTAATAGATATGGTCCTATGAAACTGACTTTGATAAAAAGGATTCTTTGACAATTATTTTTCTGTAACAAAAATTTTCTCTTCCTTAGGAACTGGTGTGCTTATGTACATACCAGACTGTCTCCCACGGTGATAGTGGACAACCAAGTTACTTATGTTCCAAGTGCGAGAGGGCCTTGTGGCTGGAACAGTGGCTTCTGTCCCCAGAGGTATGTCATGGTTTTTGAAAATGGTAATTTCTTGCATCATAACTATGTATGACCTGAAATATAAAGAGAAAGTTAGTCATTCCATATACATATGTATAGTAGGATCACCACATTAAACTAGATGTATGATCTTGAATAAGTAAAATTTATATACTAATAATATTTGCCTCCTATGCATGTTTTTAGAATATGTGAAATGATGCAAGGATATGCTTATACTAGTACCTGGTATTTTGTAAGTCTCCAATAAATGTTAACTCTCATGCTTGTTTCTATTTTTACTACTACTATTACTTTTACTCAACACCTCTATCAACAATCATATCCTTTATTTTCTTTGAAATTCATATATGATTTTAAAGATTTATCCCTGATTTCCCTTTCATTCTATATTCAAATAAGGCCACAACTGGGAAAGCCACCAATTGCAAGTATGAATAGCAAAGCAGCTCAGTGGGCCTTTCTTCTTGTGTCTATTTTAATGACCCATGTTATTCAGTTTTCATTTAAATTTTTTCTTTAAATCTATGTAATTGTCCTAAAATGTGAGGCTGAGTAACTGATAAATTCTCTGAATTCATACAGTCACAGTGGCTCAGCTGGGCATATTTCAGAAGAACCAGCAATAAAATCTAAAATTGTTATTCAGCTCATGATGGCTAATGTTATGCAAATTGTCATACAAATAACTCAGGCGATGAATCTGACACATCGGCAATCTGGAACACTGTGCAGTAAGAATACATAAAATCTAGGTGCTTCTTAGTCCCTGGAGGAATAGCGACTACAGTTCATGGTCCAGAGAGCTAAGCACATCTCAGGTATCTGGGAGAGCTGAGCTCCAGTTCTGCTTTCAGCATTTAATTTCTTTGTGACAGTTTCCTGTTGACATGAGATACAAAGAGTGCCTTGTTTATTCTTTAGTAATGAAAATATTACCATAGACACCTGTATCATACCACCCTTCTGAGTTCAAGGTGAGCTTTTTTTTATCTCTTTAAGCAAACCAGAACTCTTATCTTTCTCTACCTTTGAAGGCATCTCCCCATTTGCTCATTATTTCAATATTTGTGCCGTGTTTGTCACTTTCTCATCCATTATGTCTGAGCCACATACAGCAAAAATTCCGTTTGCCAAATCAGGAACATTAACTCCAACAATAATGCAACTAACTGCTTGAGTTTGCCCTCGTAAACTCCAAAGAGTTCTTTTCCCAACTGCCTTACTTTGTATTTATCTTTAGCTACAGGGCTGGAGATGATATTTCACTGGACAAAGTTATTTACTGAATATAATTTACTGAAATAAGTAGAAATAAATCATTAGCCTACTTTTAGAGATGGAATGAATTTTAGCACTCATATTTTAAGTATATTTTGTCAATTATGCTCTTACAGTTGTCCCATCCCTCCCCCCTTGCTCCCACTCTTCCCCGCACACCCCACCCTCCAGCATCCCCCACCCCTTAGTTCATGTCCATGGGTGTACATATAAGTTCTTTGCTTCTCCATTTCCTATACTGTTCTTAACCTGCCCCTGTCTATTTTTTGCCTACCAATTTGCTTCTTATTCCATGTATCTTTTCCCCATTCTCCCCAACCACCTTTCCCACTGGTAACCCTCCACATGATCTCCATTTCTGTGATTCTGTTCCTGTTTGGGTTTTTTCCTTTTGTTTTATTTTTTTAGGTTCAGTTGTTAATAACTGTGAGTTTGTTGTCATTTTACTGTTTATAGTTTTTGATTTTCTTCATCTTAGATAAGTCTCTTCAACATTTCATATAATAAGGGCTTGGTGATCATGAACTCCTTTAACTTGACCTTATCTGGAAAGCACTTTATTTGCCCTTCTATTCTAAATGATAGCTTTGCTGGATAGAGCAATCTTGGATGTAGGTCCTTGCCCTCCATGACTTGGAATACTTCTTTCTAGCCCCTTCTTACCTGTAAGGTTTCTTTTGAGAAGTCAGCTGAGAGTCTTATGGGAACTTCTTTGTAGGTAACTGCCTCCTTTTCTCTTGCTGCTTTTAAGATAGTCTCCTTATCTTTAATCTTGGGTAAAATTATCTTTAATCTTATGATGTGCCTTTGTGTGTTTCTTCTTGGGTCTGACTTCCTTGGGACTCTGAGCTTCCTGGGCTTGCATGTCTATTTCCTTTGCCAGTTTGGGGAAGTTCTCCTTCATTATTTTTCAAATAATTTTCAATTTCTTGCTCTTCCTCTTCTCCTTCTGGCACTCCTATATTCAGATATGGGAATGTTTAAAGTTATCCCAGAGGTTCCTCACCCTCTTCTCATTTTTTTGACTTCTTGTTTTTTTATTCTGTTCTGGTTGGATGTTTATTTCTTTCTTTTGTTCCAAATCGTTGATTTGAGTCCCAGTTTCCTTCCTTTCACTATTGGTTCCTTTATATTTTTCTTTATTTCACTTTGCATGGCCTTTCTTTCTTTCTTTATTTTGTGACCATACTCAGTCACTTTTGTGAGCATCCTGATTACCAGTGCTTTGGTCTCTGCATCTGGTAGGCTGTCTATCTCACCATTTAGTTCTTTTTCTGGAGTTTTGATCTGTTCTTTTATTTGAGCCATATTTCTTTGTCCCCATACATCTCTTATAGTTAAGGGGTGGAGCCTTAGTTATTTGCCAGGGCATAACAACTCACCTCACTGCATTGTGGCACTGTATGTGGGGGAGGGATCCAAGAGGGAACAATGACATTTGCTCAGCCCTTGCCCCACTTTCTGTCACTTCCCTCACTTCCCACAAGTGGATTGTGCCCTTTTAGGTGCTGATTCCTGGATGAGTGGTTTTGTGTACCTTCTAGGACCCTGTGAGTTTCTTCAACAGACTCTCCTGTAAGACTGGGAGTTTCTCCTGCTGCTACAACCCCCACAGATTTTTACAGCCAGAGGTTTTGAGGCTTTATTTCCCCACTCTGGAACCCTAGGTTGTGTGATTTGTCTTGCTCTCAAATAGTTCCTCCTAGCTTAACTGCACGTGAATGTGGGACTACCTGGTCCAGCCCCGGCCTTGCCATGAGTTGCCTGCCCTGGCTGCCTGTCTACTCTCTGCCCTGACTGCCTGTCTCTGCCCCTCTTATCAGTCTGGGTGAGTGTTTCTTTAACTCCTTGGTTGTTAGACTTCCATGCAGTTTGATTTTCTGGCAGTTCTGGTTGTTTTGTTTTTAAATTGGTTGGTATCCTTCTTTTTGTTGTGCAAGGAAGTGAAGTGTATCTACATACACCTTTCTCTTGGCCAGAACTTCAGGGCTCATCTTAAAATTAAAGAATAACATCACACATTTTGAATTACCTCTCAAGTTACAAGCAGATATTCAAAACCTAAGTCTCCTAAAGCAAAGCCAAGTCTGTTATAAAACTTTTCCTTCACATAATCAAGGTTCATGCAGGACAGTGGCAACAGTGTCCCCACATGTATATGACAAACTGTAGATCGCACAGGGAGTGCTAACCACACCACACGGATTAAACCTCCAGCTTGATCTCTTAGGTATGGAACTTCAAGCAAATATTTCATCTCTCTTTCCCTCAGGTTCCTCATTAGCAAATCAGGGTAATAATAATAGTTTCTTTGTAGAACTCATATGAGCATTAACAAAATAATATATACCTATTTCATAAACTCATTAGCTAAATATTAGCTAAATATTGAAGTCATAAGGATAAAAACATTTGCATTTATGTACATAGAGCCTGAAATTGAGTATCATTCACTATTTATGAGGGAAGATCCCCCCAAATGGAATTTATTTATAAAAATGTATGTATTTATTCTTACATGTTTAAGCTTCACTTACCTTCAAAGTACTTTCCATTTGATGACATAAACACAGTACACCTATCAAGACTTTTTTCCACTGCTCAAAACAGTTTTTGAACTCATCAATTTTGATGTATTTTAGTAGTTTTGTTATTTTTTTCCTCATCTTTCCTTACATCAGTAAAACACCGCCCTTTGATGACTTTTTTCATTGGGGTAACAACAACAAGAAAAGTGAGTTGGTGTTAGACTGGGTGAATAGGAAGGGTGGGGCATGGGAATCATGTAATTTTTGTTAAAAAACTGCTGAACACTCAGATGGGGGGAGCTGGTGTGCTCATAAGTCACCCATCATGAAATGGTTAAATGTTTTCAGAGTCCTCAAAAAAATCACTGAAGCTAGATGTGGCATCTCACAATGCCAGCTGGTACAGTGACCACAGATGGGGTCCTAGAATAGTCACCTAGTTGGGGAAGCCTGTACTACAAGGGGCCTGCCCTCCAGATTTTTATGTCTGTCCTCTTTTGTATATTGCTAAAAAAAGTTACAGTTTCTTAATTTCTCTTTGATGGTTTCTTCTCAGAAATGTTTTCTCATGTTAGATCTCTCTCTCTCTCTCTCTCTGTCCCCATCTCTCTTTGTCTCTCTCTCTCTTTCCCTCACACCTTCTCTCTCAAAAAGAAATAGTACATTAAAAAATAATATATAGTATGATTTAAAAACTTGAGGAATGAGAAAGTTCAAGTTGAAAGTCATAGTGGAAATCATTATTTCAGTTAGATTACTAATATCCAGTTCCTTGTATGTTTTTTGATATTGGTCATGAGTAAAAAGGATCCTTTTAACTACAACAACATAAGAAATAACAAGAATTGAAATAAATTATCCTCACAAACTAGTTAAAACTATTATCAAGGGAAAAGTTATATTATCTTTAGAAATATAATGGTAGGTATAAGTTAAATACACCAAAATGTATGACCTTTAGTATATTTTGCAATGTGTTTGAAGAAACCAAACTTTGAAAGTAATATTAATGATAACTATAATACTAGTAATGATAATAATAACAACAGATAACATGGAATGCTTATTATTTAATATATTTCAGAACCATCCCAAACTATTTACATTCATTATTCCAGCTGGTAATTTAATATGAGACAAATAATCCATTTCCTTTAATTGCTCTCCTCTCTAGATCTCAGAGGACATCAAATCTTGTCTACAGGATGCAACATAAAATCGTTACCTCATTGGAATGGAAGTGTTGTCCTGGATTCAGTGGAGCAAAATGTCAGCTAAAAGGTATCATCTACTATAAATTTTGTTATAAAAATTAGAAGCATAAAACTTCTGAAGGATATGCAACTGATTCCAGTAAAGCTTCATTTTTCCCTCTGAACAAGTTAACTAATTTCTAAACAAACCATTAGGACTGTTCCCTTTTCAGAGCTTCCTAACTTAGTAGGTAATAATTGCACCCCCAAATCTCATAAGCTGTTCTTTAAAATTCCCCCCTCATTCTTATGTCAGTTTTACATGATTAATAAATGGAGATCTGATTAAATATCCTACTTTTTGCTTAAGTATATGCTATAGAAGTGTGTCTTAGTAAAATACCAGAAATCCTAATTTTTAAACAAATTATCATTTGACATGACCCTTTCAATTTTTTAAATATTTTGTTTATTTTATTTTATTTTTTAAATATATATTTATTGATTATGCTATTATAGTTATCCCACTCCCATCCACCCCCTTTATTCCTTTCAGCCCTGCACACCCACTCCCACCCACATTCCCCCTCTTTAGTTCATGTCCATGGGTCATACATATAAGTTCTTTGGCTTCTACAGTTTCCATACTATTCTTAACCTCCCCCTGTCTATTTTCTACCTACCATTTATGCTTCCTATTCTCTGTACCTTTTCCCCCTCTCTCCCCCTCCCCCACTGATAACCCTCCATGTGATCTCCATTGCTATGGTTCTATTCCTGTTCTAGTTGTTTGCTTGGTTTGCTTTTGTGGGGTATTTTGGGGGGAGGGTTGGTTTTTGCTTTAGGTTCAGTTGTTAATAACTGTGAGTTTGTTATAATTTTACTGTTTATAGTTTTTGATCTTCTTCATCTTAGATAAGTCCCTTCAACATTTCATATATTAACGGCTTGGTGATCATGAACTTCTTTAACTTGACCTTATCTGGAAAACACTTTATCTGCTCTTCCATTCTACATGATAACTTTGCTGGATAGGGTAATCTTGGATGTAGGTCCTTGCCTTTCATGACTTTGAATACTTCTTTCCAGCCTCTTCTTGCCTGCAAGGCTTCTTTTGAGAAGACAGCTAAAAGTCTTATGGGAACTTTTTTGTAGGTAACTGTCTCCTTTTCTCTTGCTGCTTTTAAGATTGGCTCCTTATTTTTAATCTTGGGTAATGTAATTATGATATGCCTTTGTGTGTTTCTTCTTGGGTCCAACTTCTTTGGGACTCTGAGCTTACTGGACTTCCTGCAAGTCTATGTCCTTTGCCAGATTGGAGAAATTCTTCTTCCTTATTTGTTCAAATAAGTTTTTAATTCTTTCCTCTTCCTCTTCCCCTCTGGCAGCCCTATGATTTGGATATTAGAACTTTTAAAGATGTCCTGGAGGTTCCTAAGCCTTTTCTCATTTTTTTTTTTTTAAATTCTTGTTTCTTCATTCTGTTCTGGTTGAATGTTTCTTTCTTCCTTCTGGTCTGCACCATTGATTTGAGTCCTGGTTTCTTTCCCATTACTGTTGGTTCCCTATACATTTTCCTTTATTTCACTTAGCATAGCCTTCAATTTTTCATCTAATTTGTGACCATATTCAACTAGTTCTGTGAGCATCCTAATTACCAATATTTTGTACTTTGCATATGATTGGTTGGCTATCTCTTCATTGCTTAGTTGTATTTTTTTCTGGAGCTTTGATCTGTTTTTTCATTTGGGCCATTTTTTTTTGTGGTCTCTATGTGCCTGTTACATAGTAAGGGGCAGAGCCTTTGGTGTTCACCAGAGCCGGGCAACCCATATCACTGGATTGTGAGCTGTATGTTGGGGAAGGGGTCTGAGAGGAAACAGTGGCACTTGCTCCACTCTCTGCCGGATTTCAGTCACTTCCCCTGCTGCCCACAATCAAAGTGGGCTCTTCTGGTGCTGATTCCCAGGTGGATGGGGTTGTTTATGTTCTAGGACCCTGTGGATCTCTCCAACAAACTCTCCCATGAGGCTGGGAGTTTCTCCTGTTGCCTCCTCAATCCCCACAGGTGTTTTCAGTCAGAGGTTTTGAGGCTTTATTTTCCTGTGCTGGAATCCTGGGTTGCATGGTCTGTCTCTCCCCAGTTGTTCCTCCTGGTTTATTTACATGCACATGGGGGACTGCCTGGTCTGCCAGCCGCCTCCTCACCTGCCCAGGTCCTCCAGCTGCTGCTTTGCCAAGAATCCTCTCTGCCCGGCTGGCCTGTCTCCGCTCCTCCTACTGATCTGGATGAATGTTTCTTTTTTTAACTCCTTGGTTGTCAGACTTCCATACAGTTTGATTTTCAGTCAACATGACCCATTTTAGTAATGAACTATAGAAATTATCCCTGAAAGTATACTCTTCGATATAACCCTTTAAAAATAATTTTAAAAATCCTCTATTTTTCTTCCAGTTTAATTTTTTGAAATACTATTGTTTATACATGAAATTCAGTTTTAAAGAATATGTACAAGTATGGTGTGAATTTAAACAATCCTAATTAAGCCATTTTTCAACTGAGATTATAAAGATTTTCTGGTGGCAAGGCTGATAAAACACACAGTAACCTGCTGTGACCTAATATGCATGTGACTAGTATTTTGCTTATGGCTTTAAACAAGTTCTCTTTGAAAAATAATATATGGCATCAGTATTCATATTTGAAATGGATTAATATTCAAACAAAGACCATTAACTATGGTGGGGTATTTAATCAGCTGTTTAGGAGACTGCGATTAACAATAAATGTAATTGCAGAGAAACCATTATGATTCATATTTTGAAAAAAGGAAGTTGTAATACAAAAGCAATAGGAACCCTACAGTTTAGTAGGGATAATATATATGGTTGTTCTAGCCCAATTCAATGAGAATCTAAAGAAAAATTTCATTGCAATGCTATTTGCTCCAGGTCTAGCCTGATTTTCAGAGATGTTACAAAGATAATATATTTTCAGAGTGTAGCATGAATATGCACTTCATTTATAATCAGGTAAAATAAACATTTAAACAAAATATATCTATACAAAATATTTGGAAACAATATCATTTAGCATATTCTTTAAAAACTCAAGTATGATACTATGTTCATAGGACTTTGGACTTCCAGGAGATTCACAGATGTACTCATAGTGATAAAATATATTTATTTATAGTCTATATTTGACAGATGGCTAAAAGTTCTGGGCTGTACTTAGAATTATATTTCTAAAGCCTAAAATCAGTTTTTATATTTCTCTTCTCATATGAAGAAAGATTTCTTAGAAAAATTAATTTTATTATGCTTTCTAGAGATTCAAGTCTTTGTTCACAGCATGGGTTTCTAGAGATTTAGAGTCATTACACCTCCTAGTGCAGAGAGAGGCTGAATGCAGATACGTGGCAGGGAGCAAAGTCTATGTCAAAGGGTGTTGTAGGCTCTAGATGACAGAGACTGCTGCTGCTTCAGGTTTTGTGTTTTTTATACTTAACTATAGTTGACCCTTGCACAATGGGTTTGAGGAGCTAACATCTTGCATAGGTGAAAATCCATGCATAACTTTTGACTCCTCCACTAACTGAACCAGAGTCACCCCTCTGAAGGGGATTAGTCCCAGGACTCCCACAGAGATACCCAAATGCACAGATGCTTACATCCCCTATGTGAAGTGGAGTAATTCAGTGCATACAGTGGGTCCTCTGCACTAGTCAGAAATATTGTTTTCCACCTGAGTTGGTTGGAGACAGAGGATACAGAGGGCCAGCTGTTTATTTATTGAAAAATATTTACTTATGAGTGGACCTGCACTGTTCAAGCCCATGTTGCACAGGTGTCAACTCTAGTTGATTATCAATCACTTTGGTAGAGTATCTACACAAAGGAAGGAAACAAATAAGAATTTCATCATCATAAATATATACACAAGAAGCAAGACTAGTTGACAATTTGAATGTCTACTATGTACTGTCATTTCCCTTTTCTCATAGTATTATGTGAAATATTTAAATTGAGTTCAAATACTTTAGTTTTGACTATTTAGTGACACCTTGTGTTCTAAGTGGCAGCAACCTATGGATTGTTTAATACTAGATTTATAAATTGTTATCTTGAATGCCCATCAACAATCATGTCCAAGACTGTGACTTTTTGCTATAATCCTGTAATTAGAATTTCAGATTCAGGTATTTTTCTGATTAATCTCCTGTGGAAAGCTCTTTTTTTTTTTTCTATTGGAATCATTTTCTGATGGCAAGTATGCCCATTATATGATATTGTCATGCAATTAATTCTAATATCATTGCAATCCCAAAAGAACCTAGTTGCTCCCTACAATACGCTGACCAGCCTGCTCTTCAGTTTTATTGCAGTACAAGCTGCTGGATTTTTAATTAGTGCAACTGATACGTACTGGTAGAATGGAGAACTCCTGTATCCCTGTGTCCCTTCAACAATTCTTCATTATCTCATCTATCCCAAGGCTTTTCTGTTTCGTTTTGGGTTTTTTGTACATTTTTTCCTTCTGATTCTCATCCAATTACATATCAAGTACCCCTCTTTTTATCCACTTTATATACGTGCCAACAGTCTTTTATTCTTTTTATATGGTAGAAAAAATTGTCAGGTTTCCTTGGACAACACTCTGCAGGCTGTCTCAAATGAGAAGCAGCTGCACGTATGGCAAGAATAATCGGTGTAGACAATCTGTCTTTAAATCCCTTCAGAGCCCTCAAGGGTGTGGAGTAGCCTGCTTATGTAACTACTGTGATAATTACTTCAGTGTTAGTCCTTCGCATCCAGAGGAGATTATTTTACTCACAGAAAATCCTAAAATACTACATAAATTTCACAAATCTCTGCTTCCCCAGCAAGTTTCCCCCTCACAAACAAAATAAATTTAACAAAATAAAAATAATGATTCCCTTTAAAATTATATTGCAGAAGGAAGATCTTTTTTAATTATATAAAAAGTGATTAATAGATAAGAATAAATTGGAGCTGCCAGCGACTATACTCTTTTACTTCTCTACTCAGTGCCCATCTGTCTTTTTCTTTCTCCCTCTGCCTCTGTATGTCCATCCAGAACCTGCTAGGAAAAAACATGGTAACTCAAAATCCATGAGACAAAAAAAAAAAGAAATCCATGGGACAACTCTTCCCGTGTCCTATTCTACAATGTGCTGTTTATAGATATGGCCTTTTTCTGTAACTCAGAAAGTCAAAAATATTGTAATAAGTTCTAGATTAGCTTATTTAAAATATTAGTCATACTTTCAAGAGGAAACCAATTTTTAAAAAGTATAAGTGAATAGAACTTTGTTCAAAGGAGGAACATCAATCGAATGGCAATGTAATAGTTTTGATGTATTTTACATTTATTACACTTTTTGAAGAGCAGACAGTTTGTCTCCAGAAAAAAATCTAATTTGGTGATATGATATTTGAGATTTTTTTGAAATGTTAGTAGCAACACTTTTTAAACCAATCTTTATAAAATTTGCAATAATGTGCTTTTCCAGTAGGTGTCTCTATACTGCACTGAAGTAGAACAAGGAAATTGTGGCTTTTTCTAATGCCAGGAAGAACAGGAATTTAAGCTCAAATAATGCCAGACTAGAGAGGAAAAAGAAAGACTTCTTTGCAAATCTCTTTAAAAAATAATCCAGTCAGCTTTAGTCAGATCCTCTATATAGGAAAAAAGGTTAAAAATTAATAAAATTTTGCTTATATAAAGTCTGTTACGGATATTTTAAATGTGGAAAAAATGTAATCGTGCAGTTATTGGAATAACTGAACCCTAACATATGTTACAAGTGTATGAAAACATTTCATTTCACAAGTACTGTGAAATAATTCAATAAATTATATAACAACTATTTTAACTAACACTTTTAAATGGGGCTTCTCCAATAAGATTATTTTAAAATATTACTTAAATTAATATGAAATGAAGTTATAATCTTTAAAACAAAAAAGCCCTATATTTCTTATATTTTTGCCTATCTTATTCTTCCAAGTGGTGATTAATGTTCTTTAAAAAAGAACTCCTCCTGTAAACATGTTGCTCAATAAAATCACATTTCATTTAAAAAAAAATCTACCTTATGTCTTTGTTGCTCCAAACTGCCTTGTTCAATTTAACTACTAAATCTCTGTAAATTTATTATATCTACCATGTGTTGTGGACCGCTGTGCCTCATTTTAGGAATTGTTACTACCCCCCTGTGGCTAAGGATGAGCAAGCTACGACCTCTGGAATGAGAGCCACAGGAGACAAAGCTTGTCTCTGGTAGCAAACGCTGCCTCAGTTTCCTCCCTGCCCCCAAAGCATGGTTGGAAGTCCATGACGGGTAAGACCCCTCACAGTGGGGGGCAACGTAGACCAGACACGATCACTTGGGAGGCCATCATGGAAGGACTCGGGGGCTGCAACAAAGAGCAATGGACTCTCCCCCCCCCCAGGTTTAACATAGCCCGAGTCCCCATGTCCTCTGGGAGAAGTGCTTCCTGACTCTAATCCCCTTAAACCTGAATATCTGATGGGGAGGGGTGCAGCTCCTTGCCTTGCTAGAGTGTGTCCTGGGGAAAAATCTGGCATCACAAAGACTTCCTGATAAACCTGTGAAACCTGCTCTAAGAGTGCTTTCATTCATATGTTAAGGGTTCAAGCAGGGAAACCTAAAACTCTGTTCCTGACAGACTCTGACTCAGACTATCTACTGTTTGATCATTGCTACCCTGTATTCCTGTGTATTACAACCCAATAAAAGCCCCTGGAGGAAGGGGCTTGAGGCCTTTTTCCCCTGAGAAACTGGTCACTGCTCAAGGCCTTTTTCCTCTGGGAAACTGGCCACTTCTCCTCCCCAAGCAGATCACATCATGTCTCAGTCATGTTTACTCTTATCTGTGGCACATGGGCGGGGGGTGGGGGGACTTGCAAGGAAAGTCGCCCCCACAACCAGGCAAGCATTCACTTAATATTGGAGGATCAGCTGCAAACCTCTCATCAAATTACACAACATTTCTGGCTCTAAGCAAGAGAGAGCAAACTTTTTCATTACTGAATTGCCATTATTGACTTCCTCCATTTGTCTAAAAAGTCTGGGAAAAAAAGCAGTCACAAATAACACCTGGATAATTAGGAAGGAAGGAAGGAGGGAGGAAGGAAGGAAGAAAATTCACCTAGTATGTAAGTTGCAGCTCTTGACATTTGCCAACCTTGCTTTCTTCTCTAAGTCTATAGTGCAAGGAAAAGAGTAATTGTATTGGGAGAAGAGAAAAGGGGGATTTGACTTTTTAAATATATGGAATTATTTAAAAATTCGAAGTTCGTAAGTAAATGCCTTTTTGTCTCAGCTCCTGTTTCTTAGGACCAGAAATCTATGCCCTGTGGGACAAAGCAAAGGTCTGTGATTAAGTGCACGAAGCGATAGATTGCCTCAAAAGCCTAGGATCTGTGGCAGTCCTTGTGGTAGAGAATACATTTGGGAAGACAGAAAGTTTGCTAAACGGAAAAATAAAGAGCATCAGTCATCCAGGAACTTTATCACAGGAGAGTAACTGACTCCACTGTCAGAGATTCTATCAGCACTTCTCCAACCAGCTAAATCCTGAGCAGTAAATTGGGATAAATGCAAGCACTGAACTCAGGTCAACAAAAGAGCTAGAAAAAAAATAACATAAACTACCGAATTTGTTAAACAGACATTTCAAGTCTTTAACAGCCTTGGCAGGGACCCCATCTTATGATTTCCAGGAAAAAGAGGATCATATGACAATTGAATCCCAAAGATCTTTGTGTGACATTTATTGCTTTTTTTTACCTTAGCAGTACAAGTTTCATAACCTAATTCCTTCTAAAGCAATTAATTTAAACATAACTATAGCTAAGAGCAAAGGGAAAGTTTAATGCATGCATTAAATCACATTAGTTTTGTCACTCAATATTTGAAGTATTTTTCTAATTATATTTTCTTTTATTTATTTATTTTCTGATTATATTTTATTTTAAATCAGTCTTTTCAAAACTTTACAACATTATGGAGAAATTTTATTTAATATATTATATATTTCATATATATGATGTATCCACATCATGAGGAGTGAATCACCAAAAATTAGTATCCAAAAAACCCAGAGACCTTCACTCAACACGTCTATGAATTATTCTTTATCCCTTTCAATTTCTTTTTTTTCTTTCTGAGAAAATGACTTGTCATTGATTTAATTTTTTCTAATCTGATTTTATTTCTAATCTGATTTTCTCTAATATGTCACTTTCTTTTCCCTTGTTTGTAAAAATACAGCATTTTTCCAGATCACATAATGACATTTATTTTAAATTCTTTTGACCCTAAGGTCAATAGAAAATTAGGTTTTAACTCTTCAGTTACCTCCTTTCTATTGATGACACTTGACCTTGTGCCCAGGTTTGTTTTCACTTCTTGCACATGCAGGATCTTACCTCAACTGTGAGGCACAGAGGGAACTGTGAGGATAAAGTGCCCCCACCCAAATATGACCCTGGAATACTTGCAATACCCCGCCTACTCTTGGGTGAGTGCGTGCTGTGATTCCCTGCTTTTCCAGTCTTTTTCAAATGGAGAAGGAAACTAAATGTAATACACTGTTCTAATCTCCGCATTCAATGTACAACATACAGCACTTTATAAACAGTGAGATAAGAGACCTGTTTTCATTAGAATATAATAATGTAATATAAAAATGCCTTATGATTTATGATAAACTTTAGCAAAGTATTGTGAACCTCTAGAAATCAACTCTACTTAAAATGCTTGATTTTCACTGATGTCCCACCACTTCAGTCAGGGTCATGAGCACCTTGACCCACCTGTCTCTTGATTAGGAGGGTCGGGTAGCAAGGCTTGGGGCCATATTCAAACATTGGACAACAAAGTCAGTTGTTACTTTGTATATCAAAAATTGTTCCATGCTAACTAGTTTTAATCATTTATTATGACTTCTGAAATAATACTTATGAAAACTGTGCACTGAAAACAATTAGTATGTAATAACAAATAAACTAAAGTAAGCACCAAACAATTTGATGATTCTGCTAAAACACTGTGTGTTTCATAAACTTGGTGTAGTGCCTGTCATGGTCCCAGCCCAGCAGACTGTTAGTTCTGAGAATACTTACTTCTCAGATATGTCACAACAGGAATTCCAGGAAGCATCTGTCTACAAGACATATCCTTTATTATGCATCCACAAGTAACTAGCAACAAGTTCATTTTATATTTATAAATAATTTACCAGTTATCACACTTTATTATTGCATATTTGCCAACAGGAATGGCTTCATTTGAACATCTAAATAATTGGTAGATCACATTAGTGCATATTGACTAAATATGACCTTGGAGGTGAGGTATGGAGAACTTTGTGAGATGCCAATGATGAATAATAACCTAGGTTTTTCATGGGAAGGGCCTTTTATTTATGCGACATTCAGAATTGTCAGTGGGCTCTATGTTTGATTGCTGGGAAGGTGGCTCCAACTCTCTCCACATGCTTCCAGGCTCAGCAGGACATACTCAGGGATCTGGTGTCATAACAACAGAGAGAATGGAATTGTCTGCCTGAGGGAATAATCACGGAACTGGGACCGGCACCTTCCACCCCAGCCTACTTCGCCTCCTCCTTAGAAAGGCTCACTTCACTATGGAGGGAGGGCTAGGAGACTCGGGTTTGCATTCACTGGAGTTAAACTAAATCCTCCAACATAGGCTCTTGTTATCCACAAGTGTGTGTGACTGTTTAAAAATCTATAAAGATCAATTTCTGGGCAATTGTAATATAAAAATCTCTGGTATTTTAAGCAATGAATTTACTTATTAGAATTAGAAAATTTTGGAAGTTGTTCTAAATCAGTGCTTCTTAAGCAGGTTGTACTTCAAAATCACCTGTAAAGTTTTAAAATTATATATATATATATATATATATATATTTGTTTCTCTTCCCCCGAACTGATCTGAATCAGAATCTTCAAGTAGGGAACTGGAAAGAACATTTGTTTGACATTTGTCATGTTCCAAAGTTCTCTGGTACTTCTGATTTCCATAACTGATGAAAAACCACTATTGCAAAGAAATGTTAATGTGGTGAAAGTTAATAAAAGAAAAGGAAATCTTCCTAGCAACCTTGTTTGTGTGCCACAAAACAATATAGTCTCTGTTTTCACTACTTATTTATGACTTCCTAACAAAGAACCTGCTCTCTGTTAAGTGATGGTGTGCCTTTTAAAGCACCAGCTCTTTTTGTGTTCCTCTAGCTCAAAAAGGTAAGAACGTGAAAAGAACGTTTGTTCATCCTGACGAACCCACCTGTTCCATTGCTGTAAATACAAATTTGTATCACGAACACTCCTTTACTGCTGAGGGAAACAGGGGAGGTAGGGAGGCGGGAAGTTGCTGAGGAAGATTAATCTTTACACCCTCGTCACGTGGTTCCCACACTTTAGTGGGATCACCTGGAGAGCTTGTTAAACCATAGATTGCTGGCCCACTTCAGTTTTTTAAATGAGCAGATACAGGGTGGAGCCTAGAAGTTGCATAGCGGAAAGTTCCCAGGTGATACTAATATGGCTGATTGAAGGACCCTAGTTCCAGAACCGTTGCTCTGAGGATCCTCTTGGGTAGGCAGATTTTAGCTGCCAGAAAAAAAAAATGTTTTAGTACATTATCTAAGGAGGAATCTTGATTTTAAAAATGTGTGCAATTATTTAGTAGATATATTTGTAAGAGTTAATTTGAATTTAGACTATAAGAACTTTATTGCTAGGACTTAGCAGAAAATTAACAATTCCCACCACACACAGCAGCCCCCAAATAAGTACACTTTTTCCCAAACTGCAGATTGTCTTATCCAACCAAATAAATCCAATTCTGTAGGACTATCTGTGATACAGCAGGGAGAGGGAAGGCAGGGAGAAACAAAATCAAAACAAAAACCTTGGACAAGAATGGAAATTCATTGATTTAGTTCAAAACTCTGAAGAAAAGCAACACAAAATTCAATCTGACAATACAGACTACCTCAAATTAGTGTTAAATATACTTTCTATGGAGTAGAGATGCTTTAGTGTTATTGTCACAGCCGCATGTACCTCAGAGAGAATAATTGACATGTGCCAAAGGGTCATTTTATTGGTACATAATTTCACATGGGAAGAAGTACAGACACCAAACACTTGTTTTCTCGTGTTTGATATGCAGACTTCAAAGAATAAATTTGTTCATTAGAAGTCTACAAATTATAGATATACATTACTTCATATGTTTAATATTTTAATGTCTTCCTTTACTTGTTTTCCCCAAAGAAATTATATCACCATATTAAATAGTACTTGATTCATAGGAAATGGGAAGCAATTTCTTTAACAGAAAGGTTTATCTTGTAAGACTTTCTATTTTTTTGAAATGTCACTGATTTCACAGGTTGATCCCCTTGAGGCATGTCCTATAATAGTTTCCTTTTACTTGTAGTTATCAGGTTTTGAGCCCATGTAGTTCTTAAAAATCCGGGGAAAACCAGCTACTTGGCACTGTTACAGGAATCCATAGTTCTCCCTTATTTCCAGGTAGACACCAGTTGGAAATTGCATTGTTAAACAAGCAGCCCTTGGAGCAGGCAACTTACAGAACTGCTATGGCTTTTAACACGGCTGATTTTAAGGTCCCCTCCATTAGACAGCGGTTTATGCCTGTCAGTTTGCAGTTTCCCCAAACTACCAACCACTTTCGTCTGAGAGGAGACCTGAGTACTTCCTGAGAACACAATGAGAGGCCCGCACTTCCCGACATCAATGCCCTCGCCCACTGCCCTATGGGTGCTGGTGGAGCCGCTTCCTCTGCCATCCCCCAGGCAGGCTTCGGTAGACGCGAAAATGAATGTCAGCCCCAGCGTTGCTCAGGACTGGAAAAAATGAGGCAGTCTCAGTGTGTAACTCTCTCTCCTCTCTTTTGCTTCTGTCTAGCCCAGGAACAGCAGCAGCTGATACACACCCACCAGGCTGAGAGTCACGCAGCCGTTGGCGGAGGGACAGCCGAGCAGCAGCGACAGCAGCGACAGCAGCAGCAAGATTGTTGTGACCCAGGTCACGGATTGTAATTACTATCATCCCTAACCCACTTCTTGTCAATGCTATTTACGACAACTTCCAAACAAGAAATCACTTGGCTGTCAAATGTTTGTTAATGATACATTAACATACTTCTGAACCCTTGGCTATTGGTGCTGCATATTGAGAGAACCTCTGCCTGAGCTGCAGGTTCCCAGCCGGGAGAGACCCGGTGTGACTATTGAAGCTCTGTGCACAGACACAGAATGCAAATGCTGTTACTGGGGGGTCACAGGTTTCCAAAGTAAATTCAAACTTTTGTCCTCCAAAGAGTGCAATCATAGGAGACACTTGACGTGGAAGGAATGGCGTGATTCTTTCAAGGGAGCTAGAAGGCTTCCTTCCACGGGCTAGAGTAGATAGATCACTAAGGAACCGTGATCACTGACTGGAGAGAAGAATTATTGTTGAAGGATCTTCTGTTGATCCCAAACTGTCCTATTACAGATGTTCTCATATTTCCAATCGTAAATACTATTTCTTTTAGGCTTCATTTAATTTCTTAGAAACATAGTTTGGTTACTGATAAAACATCTCTTCACTGTATTTGGAATAGTTATACAAAATCATTCAATCAAATTAAGAAGTGTGACTTAAGGGGATCTCTTTAAGAATGCAGGTAAATATAGCTTAGAAACTGTACTCGAGTTTTTTTCTAAGGAAATTCAGTGTCTTCATAAAACATCATAAAATCATCCTTGAATTATTGAAGTGCATTTCAAAAGCATGAAAAGTATCTTTGCTATATACAGTTATTTAAACTGAGATCTATCTCCTATTAAAGAATGCCTCAGGAAAGGACAAAGTTCTCAGAATGTAGATACAGCTACATATATATGTGCACATACACAGCTAGCCATATTCAATGCAAGCACACTGGCTCTGAAGGCAGGTGCCAAGCAAATTATTTTCAGTTGAGTTATTTTTATTTTTTGACCCAGAATTTCTTTATCTACTGAGAAGAAAATATTTTAAAGCTAAGCTATTTTAGTTAAAAGATTTTAGAGCTCTCAGCTATTATAAAACTTTCTTACAAATTTCCACCCCTAAATAGTATAAAATTCTGGTTGTCATTTGCAGATAGCCTATACTTTTAAATATATAGTGCAAACTTTATTTGCTTGAACTACCTTTAAACCTATCATAATATTTGAAAGGTTTTAAATATGTCTTTTTAATGTTTCCAATTTTCTCTTCCTCCACACACAGCAGTGGCACAAAAAACGACCGACCAGATAAACCACCAAGCAGAGAAACTGGCCCTTTTGCAGAACAAGATTGACGATATTTCTTCGGCTGTGACGGATGTGAGGAACACATTCTCCTCCCTAGAAGAGAAAATCAATGAAAATAAAGGCAGGGAATTTCAATCTTTCCTAAAAGGTAAAAATAAAACCAAGTAAATCGTTCATTCAATTCAGACAAAAGGCAAATAACTCATTTATCTTTTGTCACTTAGGTATCTTTGCTTTAGATGGGGGGGTATATTAATTTGATATAGATTTTTAAATGAGATATTTTTAAATAACTTAGTTTCTGAAATAATTTGAAAAAACTAAATATTTTTCACTAGATAGTCATATCTTTGACTAAATATTTCATCGATTTATTGATGTTATATGCCTAGTTATAGCTTAACTGACTGGTATTCCTTTATATTTAAAAGAAATCTGACTATGAACCATATTTAATTTATGTTTACTGTCGTTTCCAGTTCAGGATACAGATGAGATTAAGGGATGATTAACACAATAGCTAGATTCATGGCTGTCTCGGTAACATTGATGAAGATGCAATATCTAGCTCCTGGAGTATAATCAATAAAATATATTCTAAAATACCTCAGGTCAGACAAATAATAATTTCTTTATAAATGTGAATCAGCTTTGCCTGAATTTTGTGCTTTTATTTTTAACAGCTATTATTTTTTATTGTATTTTTGCCATCACCATCTATCCCCCTTAGCCCCTCTGCCGCCTCCACCTACGCCCTCCCCCTAAAACCACCACACTGTTGTCCCCGCCCATGAGCCCTTTTTATTTTTCTCTCTACCCCCCCCAACCCCCCCCCCACAAGAGCTGTCAGTCTGCTCTCTATCTATGAGTCTCCTCAGGAAAGGGGAAAAATAAACAAATGGGACTACATCAAACTAAAATATTTTTGCACAGCAATGGGAACCATCAACAAAAAAACAACCTGCTAAATGAATTTTGTGCTTTTAAAGCAGCAGGCTGTGTTCCTTTCTGGGGGTTCAATGGGGTGATCTGTACCCTGCTAATTCAAGTTGTCAGAATTCATTTTCTTGCAGTAGTAGGACTCAGGCTTGTTGTCAGCTTCCAGAAGCCACTACATTTCTTGGCTCACGGACTTTTTTCTGTACCTTCAAAAGCCTACGACAACTGTCGAGTCCTTCTACCGTCTCTCAGACCACTCTTCTACTTTCCCCTTCCTCTTTTGAGGACACACAGGACTACATTGGGGTCACATGTATAATTCAGACTCATCTCCTCCTCTCACAGTTCTTAACCTTAATCACATCTCGTAAGGCCTGTTTGCCAAGTATTGTAAGATAACATGTTCACCATTCCAGGGAATTAGGGTGTGGATATCTTGGATGGAGCAGCATAATTCTGTCCCCCACAGGTATTTGTAGATAATGAATAATGGCTGCAGCCGTGCTAAGCACAGGGTACAATGGGTCTGATTGATGGTTTCAACAAATCCAGTGGCAGGAGACTAGGGAAGGCTTTTATGAAGAGAAACCATCTCAACTAATTAAAGATTGTTCAGGAAGAATTAATTAGCCAAAGTGGTTTTGGATAAAGCGTGGCTATTCTACTAAAGTATCTTAGCTACTAGGCACTTGGTTCACTGGGTTTGTTGTTCATTTTGAGGTTTCAGAATCATTGATCCCTTTCACTTTGTTTGTAAATAATGAATACTGACTGTACAACTCCATCACTCACAATTTTTTTCTATTTTCACCTGTGGTTTATGGGTAAAAGATATAAAAAGGTAGCATTTTCTATTTCCATATAACCAGTATAGAATCAACCATGAATGTTTTTAATCATGTGAGTAGTTGGTACTAGCAAGCCAGCCACTGAGAGAAAGACCTGTCCTACATTTCTAGTATGTCCCCTGTGGCCGGAACTTACTGATGACAAGCATAAGAGAGAAATACATTTTTCCTGAAATGATAGCATGAACCAGAAGTCAAAAAGACACAGCATAGACTTGACTATAACCACCATAATAAAATTTGTTTAGCAAAATTTGGTTATCATAACCTGAGAGAATTAAGCCTGCCACCTGCTTCTTATAAACCTACTAACAAAATCCTGACAGCAACACAGAAAAAAAGCATACACTTATAAAGCAACAAAATTCCTTCCTCATTAGGATGCATTAATTGTGTACTGAGCACAATCCATTATGAGAATCAGAGGGCTTATAATTAATGAATGTTGGTACAGGCAACAAAAACTAAACGCACTCTTCCAGGCACTGTGCTCGCCTAGCAAAACCACAACCTCTTCTCTTGCTTAGTCTAATTCTGAGGTGAGAAACACTGCTTTATCTGCCAATAGCACTAGAAGTGTTCAAAATTAAATGCCCCCACTTCTTAAGAGGTATTTGAATGTTATGAATAGGTCGTAAATCACAGCCACAGAAGGGTCAGGTCAAGGTGTCTAATATCAAATGTATCTGTTAAGTCACCAAACACAATATCATTTTAGAAAGTAAAAGAAACGCATGAGAACCAAATAGGGTTAAAATGATGTGCCCATTAAATTATTAACATAAGTCACTTTTCTGTATTTTTGCAAAACCAGATCCTAGCACAGATGTTCCTTTAGTTATAAATTATAGATATGTCACCTGAAAAGCTTCATACCCTGAAACAAGTTTTTAAGTTAATAACCTTATTTATCTTAAGATAGTTCTGTGATTTTACTCTTTACCCAATATATTTTTGATTAAGTAACAGCTAAAGGACCTCCTAATTTTCATTTTCATTGTTTACTATTTTCTTAATCACTTTGATCAAGATTCTGTACTGATCTTTACCCATTACAGTATTTTTCACTACTGTCATTCTTTCTTGGACTTTCAGATCGCATTGCTTTTCACTTGCTGAAATTGAACACCTATTGTTATTGTCCACAATTCATTAATTAATTCAAGTATGCTCAGGTTTCATTTTACCTTTGTAATCTTGAAAATCATTTCATAAAGCCAAAATGATAAGATTATAATTTTCAAGAAAGTCTGATTTCTAATCTTAAGTATTTTATTATATTTCATCAAGTTGTCATGAGAATTAGAGATAATGTTAACAAACAGGAAATAGCTAAATGGTCCTGTAGAAAGTGCAATAAAAATAGCTGTGCTATTAAGAAGCACCTTCACTCAGTGGAGCTAACATATTTTATTTATGATGTCAGAAATCAAATTTTCCAAATATCGATTTATGTGTAGCATGTAGAATATACTCAAGATTTATCTTAGAAATGTGTGACTGGTTAAGTGCTAAGTAAAATTTGGAGAATAAAAATAGTTTAAAGAGCCTGTCTGGTATCATTATTCATGTTGTTAAACACCAAAGCTAGGACTACTTCGGTAGAAGTTATTTTAATGGCGGCTATGGAACCTTCTCTAATCAATGTACCCTTTCCTCAGCACTTTGCCGCCATGCGTCACTGAGTACTGTTCCATGCTTCCTGTTTTATCTTCTATTATATGGACACCAATTACTTACTTTTTTTTGCCTTTTAAATTTATTTCAGTTGTCACTAGGTTTAGAAATACATGATAATATTTTTTAATGTCGGAAATCCTAGATCTTAAAGATTAAAGGTCTAGAATTTCCAACATTGATCTTTAGGGTCTAGGATTTCCAGGAAAATGTTTATCCATATAAACATTTACAGCTTTGTCTTAGTACCAGATTAAATAATACTAAGATGCTCAAGCAATACATCATTCTGTTTGGTATAATTGTCTTTCATAATAATTTTTCTGTAAGTCTTTTGTGCATTCTAAGTATTTTTAGGAACTTGCTAATAAATTATATATGTAGAGGCTCTATATTTTAGCCCTATAATCATCTTTCTTGAATAAGCCTCATAGTAGCCATAACTCATTTCATAATACCTCATTGTTCAGACCTTGCTGTGTAAAATTCTTTGTATTTTGTTACTGGTATTGTTATTGCTTACATTTCAGAATGGACATACCTTCCATTTTTATGTGCTTCATGTGTATTATAAACATGTCTCAAGGATATGTATATTTTATTTTTTCTCATTTTCTGTTTTTGTAACATGTATTTTGTTTCATTCAGTTTTGTTTTGTTTTCCCCCCACGGGGTCCCCTGTTTTGTTTTGATTTTTTACATTTTTAAATATTCATTTTCTATTCTAAACACTTCTGAATAGTGCAAGCTCTTTTTATTTATTTTTTTAATTTTTATTTTTATTTAATTCTTGTTCAAGTACAGTTTTCTGTCTTATATTCCCAGCCCTGCCCCCCCCAGTTATTCACCTCCCTCCCATTTCCGCCCCCCACCCTTAGTTATTGTCCATGTGTCCTTTGTACTTGTTCATGTGAGTCCTTCCCCTTTTCCCCTGTGATTCTCTCCCCTCTGAACCCTTTTTAATTTCCTCTTTTTAACGCTACTTTTAGAACTACCCATGGCTGTGATCAGTCCATGCTTTCTAATACTGGAGACGCTACCATGTGCTCCAGTAGTGGGGAGTGGCTTCTTCTCCTTTGGTTAAGAATTAATGTCATATTATAATAATCAGGGTGTATCTTGAATTTCTGTTTTCATTTGATTTACTGATCTCCATACCTATTATTATTATTACACTTATTATTTTATTATAATTATAAACTATTGTTGAATATTGTGACTATTCATATTTTCCTCATTTGGGAATCTATAAAATTTTTTCTCTGTAGTCAATTTATTAGTTTTTTTAACCTCAAAACAAGCTCAGAAATTTAATTACTAGAAACCTAGCAACACAAGCATGACCTAACATCAAGTAGTATTAACTAAAGCAGAAAGCCCAAAGTCATTACTTTTCATACAGACTAGAACTAGACTTCGAATCATCGCACACAAGAGCCTGTTGACTGAGGACAGTAGTAGTCATCTCACATCTTTTGTCCAAGGAAACTTAGTTTCATGGTTCTGGTGCATTCTGCACTGCAACTGATTTCCCCCTTCAGACTTACCAATTAAGAAAGTGATCACCTTCTATAGACTTCAGAAATGTTAAAAAATTCATAAGTGTAGTCAAGAAGTATTTTTATTACTACGTGCTATTAGTGTTTGGCCTCAAATGTATCTTTTTTAGAGATATCTACAGTTTACATCATTAAAATCATGTGTCACTTATTGTTTATTTTTATTACTTCTTTCTCTAGATCTAAAATCCAACAGCATTAATGATCTGGTAAAGGACATAGTTAGACAACAATTTAAAATTTTCCAAAAGGGCATGCAAGAGACTATAGCACAGCTCTTCCAGAATGTCTCGAGACTATCAGAGGGCCTTGAAGATACCAAACATGTCATTCGACAGGTAAATAAATCTGTGGTCTCAATAGCAGTCCAGCAAAAGTCTATTTTAATGCAGGAAAATAGGGCCACTTTGACTGATATACTAGATCTTAAAAATCACATTGTGAATCTAAGGCAAGAAATGTCTCTTACATGTGAGAAGCCTATCAAAGAACTAGAAGCAAAACAGACTCATTTAGAAGATGCTCTAGAGCAGGAACACTGGAGGAATGTTCTGTATTATGAATCCTTCAATAAGAGTCTTTCTAAAATGAAGGAAGTACATGAAGAATTAACAGAACAAGTATCACATCAGAGCATTCCAGCTGCTGAATCAGTTAGCAGTAATGTCACTGAGTACCTGTCTACTTTGCCTGGGAATATAAAGAAGCAAGGTTTGATGATGCTCCAAATATTCGATGATTTGCACATCCAAGAGAGCAAGATTAACAATCTCACCATTACTTTTGAAATGGAGAAAGAATTATTCAGGGGTGAATGTGAAGACATGTTATCCAAATATAGAAATGATATTAAATTTCAAATTATGGACACAGAAGAGAACTTACAAGTTTTAAACCAGACATTGGCTGAGGTGCTCTTTCCCATGGCCCATAAAATTGATGAAATGAATGAGCAAGTAAATGATTTGACTCATGATATGGAGATCCTTCAACCCCTGCTGGAGCAGGGAATATCGTTTACAAAGACAATGGCATATGAAGAACCAAAAGAAGCAACAGCTATAAGGAAAAAAGTGGAAAGCCTGACAAATGCTATCAACAGTCTAAATTTTCTTACCAAAGAGCTGACAAAGAGATACAACTTACTGAGAAATGAAGCACAGAGTCGTAGTGATGCCTTAGACAGACGTATCGATGAATATGCCTCAGAACTGGAAGATGGCCTAAATAAGACAATGACTATTATAAATAATGCCATTGATTTCATTCAAGATAACTACGTGTTAAAAGAGACTTTAAGTACAATAAAGTGCAATCCCACAGCCAATGATAAATGTACACAAAATATGGAAACTATTTTGACATTTATTCCTCAGTTCCAACGTTTAAATGATTCCATTCAGGTTTTAGTCAACGACAATCAGAGATACAGCTTTGTTTTGCAAGTTGCCAAGGCCCTTGCAGAGATTCCTAAAGAAGAAAAACTAAGTCAGTTCAATTTGCAAAAGATTTATGAAATTATCAATGAAACTGCTGCCCAAGTGAAACAATACCAGGAAAATATGAGTCATTTGGAGGAGAAAGTGCTCTCAGCCACAAAGGTTTCCAAACATTTTGAAGCACGGTTGCAAGGCATCGAGTCTAAAGTGACCAAGACGCTCACCCCATATTACGTTTCACTAAAACCAGGCAGTGTGGCCACAAAGGAGAAAGACCAGGCTCTCCAACTGCGGGTATTAAACTCTAGATTTAAGGCCCTGGAAACAAAATCCACTCATCTTTCAATAAACTTCTCTTTACTTAACAAAACTCTCCATGAAGCTTTAACAGTGTGTCAAAATGCTTCCACATGTGTGTCAAAACTGAACGCTACCATACCTAAGTGGGTAAGTGGTTCTCCACCAGATGTTCAGCTTCTGCAGAAAGGTCTGACAGAATTTGTAGAATCAGTCATTGAAATAAAAACTCAAATTGCTCTATCTAATTTAACTTGGTATATAAATCAATCATTGTCTAGTAGTCTTGCAAATGTTTTCAAGTCTCAGAAGCAAATAAAGTCATTGCTGAAGAAACCCAATGCACTTAAGAAACCAACGGTGAATGGTACCACTATTCTCATTGGCCGAACCCAAAGAAACTCAGACAAAGACAACGTTCTATCTCCTGGTAAGTTATCAGTGAAAAAATAGGTTTTAATCTCTCTTTCTATTTAAATGTTACTTAGTAGAGCTGTGTGGTTTAGCAAGACCATAAGATATAAAAAGCACTTACTTGAACTTGGATAAATAGTTAAGTAATTCAAAGATCACTGAAATATTACTTGAATTTTTCAAGGAATCCTATTCTATATAAATTAGCCATCAATATAAAACAAGTGCTTATAGTATATATATTTTTTCACATGTTTCTTAACATTTTTTCTGATAAGACCCTTATAAAACAATCAAATTCACCTCTGTGGAACATTTTTCTCTGAATAGGTTATTAAAGAAAGCTCCTTGATGAATAAGACCAGACTATATCTTACTCATTTTGGCATTACCTGGCAAAATGTATGTTATAGAGTAAGAACTCAATAATGTCTGTTGAATGACTGACAAGTTGAATGTGTAAGTAAGCAGAAATTGCATTTTGGTAGATTACAGAAGGCCGTGGGTACCTAGCTAAGTATCTTAGTTTATCTGGCTGTCAAAGAAAAGACCACAGGCTGGGTGGCTTATAAACAACAAAGATTTCTCACAATTTTAGAGGCCAGGAGGTCCAAGATCAAGGTGCCAACCTGTTTATATTCTGGTGAGGGTCTCTTTTTGGTTCATAGCTGGTGACTTCTCACTGTGTCCTCACATAGTGAGAGGGGTGAGTGATCTCTGTGGGGTCTCTTTCATCAGAGCACTAACCACAGTCATGAAGGCCCCACCCTCATGCACTAAGGGGTCCCAAGGACCCAGCTCTGAATATGATCAACTTTGGGGGTTAGGATTTCAAAATATTAATTTTGGGGGGGACGCTCATTGTAACAGTAAGGCATTTAAGGCATTTAAATGTGATTTTGTAAAAAGTGGTCTTTGAAAATTTGGAACATAGGGTTGGCAGAGGTGAGAATGGCCTCAGAAGCAAGAAGCTAGCAGTGATATATAGCTTGCCTGCAAACAATGAAGTAGAGATACCAGTCAGGACGTTACTGCCAAAAGCAATAGCAGACAGATCAAAGGAAGAGGTAGTTGAAACAGTTGTGAGAAATGTTGTGAAAGTAAAATCAACAGAAGCAGAGGGATGTGGAAAAATTAATGATCTGAGGCTCAACCAACCATGACTCTGGTCCTCGCTGTTTCGGTAAGTTTCTCTATGGCCTCAGTAAGTTCATCTCTCTGAAGAAACTGTGTCTTCCTTTTATGTAATTGGAATGCGATAGGTATTTTACTGAGTGTGTTGGTAGAAATATGGTGTAGACTGCAACGTTGTAAAACAAAAAAAATGAAATGTTCACAGCCTCAATGCTTGGCACTTGGGGAAGGAGAGGCCTAGAATATTCTCAGGTTTTGAATTTGGAAAATGAGAGAGCAGCAGTACTGTTAACAGATGTTTGTAAACACTGAAGAAGGGGCATAAATTTGGGAAGAAGGGAAATTCAGTGCAATGCATGTTAACTACTTACTAGTCCCTGTATGAAGGGTTTACGAATATGTTTGGTACACGAGTGACATTAAATAACATTTCTACAGTGCAACGAATAGCTGCTGATTCCCACTACAGGAGAGGGTAGTGCTCCTCTCACATACACCTGCTGTTCAATGCAGTGCTCATTTGGGTAGATTTTTGTATTTTATTGCTTTTTAACTACAAAAGGGTGATCATTATCCTAACATAGCTCATATTTAATCTCTAAAAGATTTGATCGTACTTAAAGTCACAAAATATGCAAAGTTGAACTGTTTGTTGACTATTTAAATTTTTGTATTTATTATTTGTGTATCTTTAAATCAATCCGACCCAGAACTATCCTTGCCCCGTGAAATTATAGAACAAACTGTTTAGATATATGGGTTTCTAAGAGAAAGGTGGCACTTCAATATTTAGAAGTTCTTATAATAATAATTTCAGAAAAAATAATGAATCATTCTTTTTCTATACTATGTTAATCCTTGCTCTTCCTGTAGATACTACAAAGGAGTTTCAGTTAAATCTACAGGATGTGTAATCATATGCCAGGCAAACTGCGTCTTTTTCTTCCTTAAGCCAAAAAATATTTGTGTCTATGCAGTTAACTATAAAATTTTGAGTATTAATTCAAAATTAATTGAGTTAAAAGGCTTAATAGAACATAAGAACTTATAGACTCATATAGCAGGAAGAATACATGTTAGGTGTGGCAGACTCTGGCCAGCAGAGTCTGCGTGTGGTGGCTGAAGACAAGAAACAAATGCACAGACTGCAGCAGTTCTGTGGAGAAAAAGGGATGGTACAGGTACTCTCTTAAGATGAGAGTCGTGTGGCCACTTCTGTCAAGGGGATAGCACCCTGACCTTTGCCTGGACAGGCTTTTATTATTTCTCTTGGGTCTTATTATCTGTCACATACAATGCTGTTGTCTACATTTTAGGTACAGTCAAGGAAACGAGAATAACAAATGCAGAAGAGAAAGGTGGCAAGCTGATTACAGTCCGTCCTTGGGAAAGTTCACACAGGCTTTGGAAATTATCTTGAAGATAGGCAATACACATCTGCTGTTTCACACTAGGGCAAGGGACTTTTAGCAAGAACAAGCCAAAACAGTCTGGATGTATTTTCTAGGCCTGTTTCCCATGGGAAAACCGGTCTGAGGGTCTGGCTCCTGCCCACCACTTAGCTCCTGTTGGCTTTTGATACAGGGCTGAGTCACAGTCACCAACTTCAGACAAACTGGTTCCCTACAGTTAGGAGCTTATAATTGTTGGGCCTAATGACCTAATAATTAACTCAGTTCTGATTCTTTTTTATAATGATGCCCTGATAATATTGCTCCCTAATCCTTCATTTACTGTAGGTAGAATTTTTATAGGTTAAAAATTAAAAATTAACGGTTCTTTATTTTTATCAGTGAAGATAATAAAGTGGTCAGGGGAGTAAAGATCTATTGACCTACTTTCATGTGTGGGGTAGATATTCACTTTGTGTAGGACCAGTAACATAATTTTAAGGGGGTGCATAGGTATGCATGCTAATTAAGCCACCTCTGCTTCTGTAGGCCATAAAACTAATGGCATTCATTGCACAGCTGAGCAGGTAAAGTCTATACACAGTGCTGAAGCCAGTGGACTCAGGCTAAGTTCTCCTATAAGTATAAATCGGTTGCAAAATCAACTACTTCCTTTGACATCCTGTTTTACACCCGGGGTGGAACACACTGAAACACTGGCTAAATTTGGCTGCATTTTCTTTGACTTTTGCCATTGCACTATAAATACAATAGAGCCACATTGCTCCCCTATATAACAAACAACACAAGATAATTCATCATCATCTTATAAAGCTCTCAATAATATTATTTAGATTGCAGCAGAATAAGTACAATTTGTGGGAAGAAAAGTCTCATAAACATGGTATTTTAAAAATTTAATTTTAAATTTAATACCTAATTTACTTTGAAGCCCAATAATAGTAATATTATGATAACATAATACCAGATACTATTTAATACTTAGTATATCCCAAGAACTGTATCAATTTTACTCTATACATTATTTAACAATACCTATGAGCTGACTATTACAATTCTTATTTTGAAGATGAGTGAACTAAACCCCAGACAGGTGAACTAAAGTACCTGCCTAAGGTCCTGCACCTAGTGTGTGATTAAGCCTGACTGCTCTTCTGTTGGATTTGGGGTTCAGTCCTCAACCCCTGTACTCAGAGAGATTGCGGAGTACATGCATCTGCTGTGCTCTTCCTTTTGCTTCTGTTTGGTGCATGACATCTATTCAGGAGTCTGACTGTATCCGAGTATTCCATACAGTCAGAGCAAATACACCCAGCTCTGGAGTTCCCTTTCTTGAGGATCCAAATATTGCCCAGTGTCTCTGCACTGATCAGGAGGAAGTGAAACTGCTACTTCTCAGTTCGAATTTTCTAGATATGGCCAATAAGCAGTTGTCATGGAAAGTCACCATCAGTTACTCACAAGATCTCCTTTTGACTGGTGCAGAAGGGCAAAATTTAGAGCATTCATCCCTATCACTTCCATTTGAGGCATTCCTGCATTCAGCTATACTAATTATGATTCTTCCTAGGCCAATGCTGATAAGCTGTTCCAGTTGATTCACTAAATATTTTTTCTAAACAACATTCCAGTGGACAACAAGAGGGTTTTAATTCATCTTTGAAGAGTTGTTTGTATAGCAATTGTCAGAATTGTCCCTGCAGAGGCCGACTGCTCGCCTACCAGGAGGAGCTGAATCCTGCTGTGATGTAAATGTATTTGGTGCTCCTTAATGAATATTGTTATTCATAATTATTGCCTCACTCTTCTAAGATAGACTACATTCTGTAAAAGATTTAGTCATGTACCAAATATAGCATTTAAAATTATAATTATTGTAAATATAAGCAGTTTAAAAGAAAAATAAGAACCTGGTGGATATTTACTGTTTTATATGATTTTGAAACCATTTCTAAATTTTTGTAACTCTACATAAAGGCATTTGGGATGACTAAAAACCACTGATTTTGGAATCAGGAAACCAAGTTCAAATCTTGCTTGGCAACATATTTATTTATAATAACTAATTTTTCTAAACCTTACTTTCCTCATTTATAAAATAAGAATAACACACCCACCTTACAAGTTTATTTCAAAGATCAAGGAAATAACCTGCATGCAGCATAAAAGTTCATTATTAATGTCTGATACAGTTTTATTAGCTGTATTTAAAGTTTATATTGTATTTTTGTAATATTATTTATTACTTAATATTTCATATGTAATTATTTTCATTCATCAACATCATTTACAGACTCATAGTATTCTGTAGTTCCCTATTTTTACTTTTCTCATTCATTGCTTTAAAATCAACATACCACTTATAAATGAGCTTATAGTTATATAATGATAAATTGAAAAGAATAGGATACAAAATGTAAAGGTTTAACTGTATAGAGTGCATGTGCATTGACATACATTGAAAATATCTACAAAAATTTGTAATGTTTTTTTCCAAGATATATTCTACCTTTTATATGCTTTTCCATACTATAAAAATTAATATTTTCCAATATACCTCAAGAAAACTGATAAATTGACTCTGTACAAAATAGTTTACCACAACCTTCTTAAATTTTGAAGGACATTTGCTTGAATCTAGAACTTATGATGTGTTCTATAAGGTTTCCAAAGCCACCCAATTTTGGAGGCCTGATAGAAGCACTCCTTGGACCCAGCATCTAGTTCTACACACAGCTAAACAAGGGAAAATGACACAAGCAGAGTCTGGGGAAATCCACATGCAGGTTTCCTCACGTACTTACTTATGTTCTCAGGCCTGCTATATTGACCCTTCTTATTCATGATCTTTAAGGTATTCTTTGTGCCAGAACTGATTAGCAAGCCTATCTTCTGGGGATAGCCACCCCAGTTGTGTTGATAAAGCATATTAGTGTTTAAGCAAATATTAAATGAACTACTTTTTGTTCATGGTTCCCTGGGAGAAAAAAAGAGACTCCCCTAGTGTTTCATTAGATCCCCCTCCATGGGAAAGATGACAGTTGAAGAAAGAATGCCAACAAATTGGCAACCCTTTTCTGCATCTCGTCTTGCAATGAAGTGGCTGTGATATATAAGGTGAACAGTCAGAAACCCATGCATTTGATGCTCATATCTCAACCAAAATCTATACCACATGTTCTAATAGAAGGAAATGGGACAGAGCACTGGGTTCTGTTTACATTGTCACTGCATGTGCTTGGGTTCTTTCTCTAACAAGGATCTCAACTGTTTCGGTTTTTTAAATTTTTTTTGACAACAAAGACTTGAAACAAAATTGGATTATAGACTAGTCTGTAATCAAATAAAATGAATAGATGTCTTTCTACTGGTCATTAAAAACATTATAAATTCAAACTTGCACATTTTGTGCTATATTGATTATTAAACATGAAAATGCAGGTGCAGGGATGATTGTCACATAGTGGGAACTTGTTGCACAGCCATCTAATGAACATGACACTTGCATCTTGACAAAAAATGCAGCATAAAAATAATAGCTGTATTTTTATGCTACAGTATTTTTAACAACAAAACAGTGACAGAAGCTTAGGTATGTAAAACAGACCGACTTCTGTTAGAAAGGAGACTGGGGAGGAGGGGACAGGATGAAAGATGGGGAAGGGATTAACCAAAGAATATTTATGTATGACACATGGACACCGACAGCAAAATGGGGGTTGGCTTGGGGTGTGGAAAGGGTGAGGCTGGGGGAAAAGGAGAAAAGGCAGGAACAAGTGTAACAGCATAAACAATGAAAATAAAATTTAAAAAACAATAGCTGTGCCATAAGTTAACTGCATGGGAAGTTTGAAAGCATAGTTTAGTATTTTAAAAATTGTCATTTTTTCTATATATAGCTTATTAATTATTTTGAAAAGAAATAAGTATTTTACTATACATTTAATTTGCATTATTCTAATCTATTTTGAATGTCATGTTAGGAGAAAAATCATGTGGCACTTTATTGTTATCGCTGTTAATTGATCTAAACTCACATCTCTTCAACTCCAAAAATAAATTACCAATAGAATTATTACACCATTTGGAGAACTAAAGAATTCAGAGAACATTAATGTATGTCATGAGTTAGAATGATATAGCAAACAAAAATAGACATCTAAATTTTCCAAAAAATCGGAAGTCATTTTTTATGGCTAATCAACACTCCTTTAAGAATTCTGTGTATTCTAGGTTTTATCATCTTAAATAAGTGTTATGTTTTGAAATTAAGATTTAAGAGACATCAACAGAAGAATGGTGTTTTAAAATTCTGGATGTAATTAAGATAAGCTGGGGGAATAAACATGCTGCAGAGAGACCAGAAAAAGAAGCAGAGTCAGCAAACAGCATCCTTTCCGGGGTAGTTGGGGAGAGGGAAGTCAGGACAGAACATTGAGAAGAGACAAAGATGTAGTGGGATGTGCACAGTTTACGCGGACGCTAGCATCTAAGTATTTTCTAACACTACCAGCATAAATTAGAAGTTATGAAAAATAATAAATAACTGTGAAAAATAATAAAACATCAGCATTACCTGCCAAATATAATCTAAACTTGGTACATTTGTTGCAAATTAAGTGTTCATAAAACTATGCATAATAGTAAGTTAAGAATTTTGCTTGAAAAAGATCTTTGTCATTCCCTGGCTGGTGTGGCTCAGTGGACTGAGCTCTGGTGTGGGAACCGAAGGGTCACTTGTTGATTCCCAGTCAGGGCACATGCCTGGGTTGCAGGCCAGGTCCCCATTTGGGGGTGGGTGAGACGCAACCGCACATTCATGTTTCTCTCCCTCTCTTTCTCCCTCCCTTCCCCTTTCTCTAAAAATAAATAAGTAAATAAAATTTAAAAAGTAAAACAGAAAAAAGATCTGACTCAAAATGTTTTAAAACATTTTCCTTGATTAAAGAAAGATATAGGAAAAGTACAAGATCATTTTTATTATACAATGTTATGTCAGCTCAAAATATAATGCTTAAACTCATTTAAGCAGTTTTGTCTTAGAATCAAGATAAACTATCTTGAATCTGTTATTCTTTTTAGAAAATCATAACAATTCATAGCTATTCAATTTAATAAGTATTAATTAAATGCCACGTTGTATCAGGTAGTGTTCTAAATGCTTTCAGTGTATCATAATGTTAAAAAATCCCTGTCTTCCTGAATAAAAATATAAATTACATAGTATGTTCAAAGGTAATAAATGCTAACACAAAAGAAAAATCAGAGAAAAGTAACAGAAATCAGAGTACTGTGGTATATTTGGAGCAGGTTGCAGCATTATTAGATAAGATGATTTGTTAGAAAACAAGTGAGACGTGCAAGAAACTGGGAAAAGAAAGGAATAGAAAGCAAGGCCCTGGTTCAGAAGCTTTGTAAGTTGGTTTTAGAAAAATTTGGTAGTGGAAAATGTACTGTGGAGCAATGCGATGTTTGGTTACATTTTATGTTTTTTTTTATTTTTGGTCATGTGTTTATGAATGCTATGTTATTATAAAACTATTCTGAATGTGAAAGAAAAGAAAGATGCCACAGACTACACTAAACATTGGATGAATGTTATAGTTCATTATTTTAAAAGTTTAGTATCTTCTTAATAATTGGGTGTTTGGGCAAATCTCATGCAAACAGTGGTCTTGAGCTGGGCATTCATTCATTCAATCATTTTCGCACTGTGTTGAGTGTAGTATGTTTAAATTCATTCTGTTGGTACCAGCTAAAGAATTTTTTATGCAAGAGCATGGTATATTATGTACATACATTATTCAGACTGAACAGTGAGAAAAGCATTACCTTAATGAGGTGACAGAGGTAGGAATAAAATGGAATGTGGAAATGTTAGTTAAATGTGGACATATCCTTAGTAGAAAACAACAACTGATTGAAAACACACACTCAGAATAAAGAAATACCCCAAAGATTAAATAAAGTATCAGCAATTGAGAAGTTAATCATTCTGTTATTAGAAATAGGAAGGTCAAGGGGGAAGCACAGATGGACACAGGGAGAGAATCTTAGTCTGTGATACGTGAAAGATTGATCATCTCTGCAGAAATGTTCAAGAGTCCATTAGTAATACGGATCTGGAATCAGATAAGAGTTGGAAATTATGTATCCAGAGGTGATTACTTGTGGACATGGAAGTAAATTAGATAGCTGGAGAAAAAGAATAAAACTGAAGATATAAACATGAAGATTTCTTATATGGGAAGAGAGCAGAAGAAAGAGGCAGGGAGAGAGAGAGAGAGAGATCTCATTTAGAAATAAAGAGAAATCATGATTGGAACAAGGAAAATGCATGTGTCCTGGAACTCAAACTCTTTTTTAAAAAGGTGGGAAAATCCCATAGAAATGGAAGGAGGACTTGTGTAAACAAAATAACGGAGAAAAAATGTGGAAATAAGAACTAGAGCAGAAAAGAACATAGGGCCATTTCAGGGACGACTGACAAATATGATTAGAACGTCAGCATGCCTGTCCGAATATGATTAGATGCCCGTCCACAAAGTGCTACTTACACTTCAGTGTGAGAAGGCAATTGGAGTTTGGGGAGGGGTTAAAAATGTTTTTTTCTGACTACATGAGTAATATATATTCATTATGGAAAGTATGGAATGTCCCTAAAATACAAAGAAAATAGGCTGGCATATAGTAAGCCCTCAAATAAAGTCAGTTTTTATCTTATTACACATATTATATAATAATTATAATAATTAGAAGTTATCACAAGCATTTACTATATGATTAATATTTTCATCCAAAATGTTTTTTCCATGTATTCTAATGCTATGTACTAGGCTTATATTGCTTCATGTAGTTAATATATTTGAATTTCAAAATAATTTCTGTCCTTGGTACTACTATTATTTCTGCTTCACAGATGAGGATACTGTGTCTAGAAGGGTTGAATAACTTGTACAAAGTTGCAGAGTTTGTCAATTTTTGGCCCAAGGACTCAATCCCAGGCTCTCTATCTCCTCTTGCATCCTAGGGGATTATACTGTCTCTTCACCACATGAAAGAACATGCTGACATTTTTAATCTTGCATTCTCTGTTGAACTTTTAGGGCATTTTCAAAATTTTCTCTATTTTAAGTAATGCTGTACTACTAGAGAAATCTTTGTGCTTATCTCTAGTTTTATTTTCTTAAGATAAATCCAAGAAGTAAAATAGTTTAAAACCCGTGTACATTTTAAACCAAATTTATAAATATTGCCAAATTTCTCTTCAGAGCCTGTCAATATATACTACCTAGAACAGTCTATGAAAGTGAGTATTGTATGTGTGTATGTGTAAATGCGTGCATACTTTGAATTCTCCTGAAAAGTTTGCCTGGAACACTCAAAAACTTAAAAATACAAGATTTTAACATACAGTGAGGTTTACATTATATACTGTTAGCGAAATGCATTTCAAAGCTGTATGGACAGAGGTTGTTTAGTGTCAGGAAAAGTGATTTTGGAACTACTACAACCATGTAGCCCTGATATAATGAGAATGTCAACTATAAATGTTAGTGGGATGAAATGGGAATCAAGGAGCAGGGGCATTTATTTATTTTAAAAAAATACAAATACTACAATCAAAAAAATAAAGAGCCTGGCATACACCTTCAGTAATTTTGACATCCTAGGTAGGAAATTGAGGGGCTTGAAAGAGACAAGTTTATTTGTTTGTAGTATAATTTACATAGTTAAATGTGCTGTTTCTTTCTGTAAATCTATGAGTTTTGATAGATGCCTAGTCATGTAATCATCACCACAATTAAGATAGGAACCCCCCACACCCAAATTTCCTTCTGTGTCTTTGTAGCTGACCCCTTCTTCTGCTCCCAGTCACTGGCAACCAGAGATCTGTTTTCTTCCCTTACGGTTTTATCTTTTCCAGAGTATTTTATAAATAAAACCATATACTGTGTGTGTAGGCTTTTGAGTCTTGTTTCAACTTAGTATATATGTGTTTGAGATTCATCCATGGCCTTGCATGTATTCCTTTTTATTACTGAGTCATAGTTCATTGTATGGACATTCTGCAGACTGTCCATTTACCAGTTGAAGGACATTTTGGTTATTTCTAGTTTGGGGGGATTATGCATAGAGCTGCTATAAATATTCACATACAAGACTGCATGTGAACATAACTTTTCATTTTTCTTGAATAAATATGTAGGAGTTGTGTAGCTTGATTGCAAGATAAGTATAGTTTAACTTTATGAAGAATTGCCAACATTTTACATTTAGTAAAATAATAATATATTTTAGTATATTATTTATTTATTTATCTAGTAATATATGAGATTTTTAATTGCTTCACATCTTGTTAGCACTTGGCATTGTCAATATTGTTTGTTATACCATTTTAATAGGTTTATAGCATCTTGTGATTTTATTTTGCATTTTCTAAGGACTAATTATGTTGGATATATTTTAATATATTTGCCAGTGTTTTTTTATTCCTCTTTTGACTGAAGGTTATGACTCTGAAGGGAAAGATGAAAACAGTTGATAATATCAAATACAAAACATTGAATCTCCTCAGTCATGGCTTAAGATAAAAGAATAATAGTTTGATGAGAAGGGTAAATTTTTTGAGACAGGGCAAAGATTGGCAAAGATTTGGCAAAGATAGCTGATTGATTGATAGAATTTAAAAAGTTGGGGAAAATATCTCAGAAAATATTATCAAGAACAACAGATGAGTATAATAAGAACAAAAGTAAAACTGATAATTTGAAGAAAAAGTTGCAAAGACAGTTGGAAATAATATTTTCATCCACCTGTACACCCATGAACAGATGTGAGGAACTAAATCAATGAATTTAAAATTTTAACATAAACAAATATTGGTATTTCTAGAAGTTGGTGGAAGGGTTCTATGAAGTATTTCTAGAGCACCAGAAGGATAAGCCTTATTTAACAGACACAATTTTGATAATGAGGAGACATAATAGCATTGAAAATTGAAGTAGTCATAGTATGACAGACAAAATACTCCAGGATGAAAGAAAACTTTGCGCAGGCACATTACCTAGGGCAGAATCATGTAGAGGAGTCACGTAGGGCTTTCCTCTGTGCAAGACACAACCGACCCAGAGGCAACGGCAGATCCCCTCGCTAATTCACTGGAAACTGTTCTGCCAGGAGTAGGGATCAGTTATCTGCCTGCTGAAAAATGATTGTTCAAATAAAGAAATGAAAAATAACATCTTGATGCTAAAACACAACTAAACAATAAAATGTCAATTAAATTTTAATTCAAATACATAGTAAATAAAAGTAAAATAATATATAAATCATATTATATATAACATTATGTATAACATAAATAAAAACAAGAATGAAGTAGAAGCTATCAATACTATGTGCCTCTTCATTTTATTTATTAAATATCTATTGAGTAACTTCTGGATGGGCACTGAGAAAGAATGAGTGAATAGAGTGGCAAAATCAACACAGTGTCTTTTCTCATGGAGCTTATACATTAAGCAAGTAAATATAATATAATAAGAATGGCAAATGTTAGCAAAGGCAGAAGGGTTTGAAAATGTAGAGAGCTTTCCATTTCAAATTTAATGTGGATATTTATGAAATATGGAAGTACGGTTAACAGAAAAGTGTAACTTGAGCACATTTATCGGGATCCAGAAAGCAAAATCCAGAACAAACTGAGACCCACGAAACATTGCAAGACCAGAGCAAAATGATTTTAGCCGTGCTCAGAGCAGGGTGACGAGCACTAGAAGATCCACGATACTCCTGCCGGGACAGCAGGGTGTTGAGTTGGCGGAAGTATTCTACTAATTGTACCGATCTGCGTTAAAGAAAATAAATGAATTAGAAAGAGTTTGAAAGGTTTGAAGCCAAAAGTGGAAAAGTGGTGGAAAGTATGCTCGAAATGGGTCCCTGTCTCTAGAAAAGCGCGCGGGTGGCATTGGAGCGTGACGCCACTGCACGCTGCGAAAACAGAAAAAAGATAAAAATACCAGTTCATGCCTTATCTTAAAGTTGGCACGTTCCTGGTGATTGAGAAATCTTTATTTCATAATTATCCCGCTTTCGGTTTAGAGTTTTAAAGAAGTCATAGGTATATTGGACGGACTCTTTTAGTAATTTTCTTCCTGATAATCAAATCACTTTATTTCATAAAATGAATAATATATCAAATCTGTGTAATTGTAAAATATTTGTAAAATTATAAATTCTAAGTACTTTTAGTCCTTTAATGTTTGGAAAAATATCATGAAATTTATAGATCTATAACTAGATTGTTACTTTTAGCCTAAACTAAGCAGTAGAAATGGCTATGAAGACTCGCTCTTAACTAAAGCACCACAAATAATTATTGGAATTGCACAATAAATAAACACTGCTTGTTGATTAAAACAAGAAAACTGTAATTTTTTGAGAAACTGTGAAGAAGCGATAAAATATTGGGTAAGAACGATGTGGTCATCTAGTCAGCCTCTCATTCCTTCGTTTATTCCTCTGCAGAAGGCCATGTCAGCACTTCCCTGTATCAGGCACTGTGCTGGTCAGTGGGGACACGGAGTTCAAGACGTAAAAAGACCTAAGCCCACACAAAGTTCACACTTACTTGGAATTAAGAAGGACATTTATTAAGTGAACTTCCAAATATCATACAATAATTAAGGGAATTACATGTAATTAAGACTTTTGACAGGGATAGGAAAAAGATGTCAAAAAGAAAATGTTCTGTTGAAGTCTTACTTTGTTGTTAATTCAAAAACAAATTACCTATTAAATACAGATATGCACAGGAATTTATAGAGGTGTCTAGCAACTTTTAAGTATTTTAGAAATCGAGTAGAAAAATGAAATTCAGATAAGATCCATAAGATATTTGTAGCTAATTGTCTAACAAAGTACAAATAGTTTCAATTGATAAATCACTGTCAATCAATCTTTAGATGTGTGTTATAAAGCTATATATTTGACACTGATTCATAACGTATTTGTATCAATGCCTTGGATGAACACATAAAACATACCTTTGAAAATGACATCAAAGCTGGGATGGGTGGTTAAAATATTGTGTACAGAGTTAAAACAAAGACCAGAGATGAAAAGTCAAATGCAATAAGATACATTTAATTATCAGTAATAATTGTGAATGCTTGTTAAAATAAGTTAAATAAGTATGGGGTGTTAAATACCACCAACGACATTGGAGCATAGAAATCCTGTTATGACACAATGTGATACAGATGCAAAAATAGACAATGAACACTAATGCTTATGTGATATTAACAGAAGTGTGAGGTCATTTCTTTATGACAGTTGTTACCATAGCTTGCTCTGGTTAGACTCAGTTCACAGCATGTCCAGTTCCAGGAGCCAAAGGCATCATTTTATGTACTGTAATGTGGATTATTTTGACAGGGACCTAGAGACCAGAGGTATCTCAAACATCAAGAAGGCAAAGAAAGGCATATAAAACACATGCAGCAGCAGATGCAGAGCAGTGGGTGAGGTACCCCAGGCAGATGCTCTGTGGGCACAGTGACAGATGTGAACTGTCACATCTGCAAGGTAAACTGTGTGTGGTCTCAGCAAACTTGAGCTACCACAGCCGTTAGAGGAAGTACAGGCCCTTATTAGACTCAAGGGAACCCCTGCTCTAGGTGAATGACCCTACAAGAAACTAAAATAAATGGCACCCTCTGAAATGACTCAAAGAAAAAGAGAAAAAGGCAAGACCCTCTTTCTAAAGGGAATGGGACAGGAGGAGGAGAAGAATGGAATGTGTGTCCTGGGCATTAAACAGAAGCCAATGGCCCTGATCATGTAGACTCACAGGAGAGCTAACAGCAAGCAAAAAAAATACATTTCTTAGAGTTTCTAAAATTCTCCTGCCTCGGGACAGGTTTTATGGGCAGTGATTCATGGGCAGTGCAAAGACTACAGGTGACAGTAGCATTTTCCCATCTAAGAAAATAAAAATTACAGAGCTAATCAGGTTACATAAATAAGTCAGTATTCCCTCAGCTCCACCACGTAGTCAATTCATTCCCAGTGAAACACAATAACTGAATACTAGCCTGTGAGTTGATTACTGTGCTGGATTCAGAGAGTATAAAACAAGATGAAGCCGGTGCTTTGACATAACAACTCAGTATAGGTAGTGGAGAATCATTAAAGTTTTTAAAGCCAGCAAATAACAGGCTAGATTTTAGAATGATAGCTAGCGGCAAATGGTATAGTTTAATAACCTATTCACATGGTTGAGAAATAATGTTAAAGAAGTATAGGCCATAAAACATTTGTTAAAAGATATAACATATGTAATATTTTGATATGTATCTTAATTGGGAAAATAGTTTATGGCATATTGCAGAGAATATACCAATATAATTTCAATCATTTTTAATTGTATGTTATATTTTCTTTGCCAAAAATTCTAATAATAGAAGCATGTGGTGGTCATATTTTATGTTAATTTGAATTATTTAAATATAAATTAGAATGTATATAAATATTTATAGACTGCACTTCTTGAGAAAAATGTTAAACAAATAACCCTAAATTTAAAAAAATCATTGAAATGTATGTACTGTTTGTTACCACAAGGTGGTGCCATAGGGATAATTGTGGCCAGTAATAGTATTCTAACCTTTTCTCTGCATTTACATAACTATTATGTTTATAACCATATCTATAACTTGAGGCTTTCTAAATAAGTAAAATAATCCTATATCTAATGCATAGACTGGACCTTACTGTCTTCACTAAATCGAATGTCATCATTCTCAAACTGCTGTCTACTATTCCTTAGTGAAAAGGTACTGCACTTCATTTAACAGGTCCCCCATCATAGCTCATTCTGATGTCTTACAATATTTCACTAATGCAAATGATATCATAAAGAGCATTCCTGAACAATTACCTTTAAATACATAGGAAGTGTGTCTGGAGTCTCTATTTTACCAGAAGAAATTTCTGGTTCAAAGTAAATGAACCTTTTAAGTTCTAGTAAACATTGTCTGATTGTCCTAGTCAAAGGTCCTACCTATTAAAGCTCCAGCCAACACTGTATGTGAGTGCTAGTTTTCTCTTGTATCACCATGATGGGACGTTTTCTGTCTCTTTGAATGTCGCCACGTGATACAAAACTGTTGGTGGTAATGCTTTATCATTCCTTCATCAGTAGTGAGGTTGAATAGCTTTTAATTTTTTGTGAGCTTTCGTGCTTTTGTTTAGTGATTTTCAAGCTCTATTCACTTACCTATTTTTCACTTTTTGAGGGGGTTACATTTTTTGTTGTTTTGGATTGGTCAGGACTTTTCACATGTTATGGATATTAGTCACTAGATTGTTGCTATTCTGTTATTTTGTTTTTTTTTCTTAATGTGTCACTTATCTTAGAATTTTGATAGTGGTGGCTTTTTTGCAAATGAGGTTTAATTTTTTCAGTGACAAACTTCTGGATTCTACCTCTTACAACTTCTTGGTTTGGTTTGGTTTTGCTTTGAAAAAGTTTGCCAAAATTTTAAATCTCTGTGAAGATATTTCTCTTATTTGGCTGCAATGCAATCATGTGAGGTGTTTTTACATTTAGTATTTTTATGCATGTGGAATTTACATTTTTATGGATATCCAATTATCTGAGTACAGTGTATTGAATAGATATTTTGTTTCTCCAATTATTTGAAATTATCCTTATCATATACAAGTTTCAAACTTACATGATTCTGTGAATAGCTAACCAAGATGTTAATATTCCCACACAAATAAATGCAATGGACCATAGAATTATTCCCACTTCCAAGAAACAAGAGAGCTCTGAGAGTTAAGGGATTTTCAAGAAGTCCCGTGACTACAGTGAAGGCCAGCCTGGACCCGAGAACCCATTCTTCTTGTGTCTTAGTATTTTTTTCTCATTGTGCTGCAAACTATAATTTGAGATCACAGAAAATGGGTCACTTTTGTCCTCTTTCATCTTGACTTTTTCTCAGTAACAGAAGAAGTATGCAGCAGGTCCCCATGCCAGAACGGGGGCACGTGCATAAGTGGAAGGACCAGCTTTGTCTGTGCCTGCCGACACCCTTTCACTGGTCACAACTGCACCGTCAGGCTCATGGAGGACAATGCTTTAGCCCCAGGTAAGAAAACACAAACACCCTTGGGTTCAGTGTCACATACAAAACGTTTTTGGAAAGATTTATGAACGAATATTTAAGCCTGTTTAATCTGGACTCAGAAGCATTAATACCTGTTACGTCCAAAACTTAACTGAATAATGCACATGATATACACGTAGAAACATCATTTTGTCAAATAAATTTACACTGATGTACACTTGTTGAAATTTTCAATATTAGTGTAATAGAGACAGGTGTTTTTGCCCCCAGAGCTTCCTAAAATATAATATACTCTTTCTCCTTAAACAAGTTAAACAATATACTTTTCATTCATATCAAATATGGCCATTTAAATGAAGCTTTCTTAAGTGCTTACTAGCAGAGCATCTGTTCACCTTTTGACTGTAAGGACTGTTAGAACATGCTCAAATTAATTGGGTAGAGTAAGATGTCTTTTTGGCCATTTACTTTTGTAATTATTGGTTGCTATAAAGTTTCTTCAAGAATGTACCATTTCTGATTTTTTTTGTCCCAGAAAATATATGCAACATTTAAAATGTATTCTCTTTAGTGAGAACAAAAAACATATTCAAATCAGGCTTTTAATATGCCAGAAAGTGAAAAGTGAAGTTTGTAGTCTATTTTTAAATCTCAGCCTTTGTTAGTATGTTTGGCATTAATTACATAGAGAATTTCTTTTGTCTACTTCTCTATGGTACATATGACTTAATTTGGTTTCCATTTAGCCTCTATATACTCTTTGACAAGGTGCTGGAAAAATTGTTTCTACATCATGTCAGCTTCGATTCCTTCAAGGGGCTTTGAATTCCTTTATCTCTGGAGAGAACAAAGCAATATGCAAATTAATCTTTGAGATATTTTTATGAGGAAGTTAGAATGTTACTATTATTTTTTCCTGATAAATGGAGAAACTGAGGCTCAGAGATGCTACGTGATTTCAGGTAACTCAGCCAAGAGGACAGAGAGGCACTCAGACACACCAACCCTTGTTAAATATGATAAATGACCTTTTTCTTCATCTAACCCTGTCTGTACCTGAGATAAAATGTTACAGATATAAAGAAAGGCAAAACAGGGTAAAAACATAAAAATTAACTTGTTCTATTTTTTCCTTTAACAGACTTTTCCAAAGGATCTTACAGATATGCACCGATGGTGGCGTTTTTTGCATCTCATACATATGGGATGACAACACCTGGTCCTATTCTATTTAATAATTTAGAGGTCAATTATGGATCTTCATATACTCCAAATACTGGAAAATTCAGAATTCCATATCTTGGGGTATATGTTTTTAAGTATACGATTGAGTCATTTAGTGGTCACATCTCTGGATTTTTAGTGGTCGATGGAAGAGACAAGCTTGCATTTGAATCTGCAAATATTAACAGTGAAATACATTGTGATAGGGTTTTGACTGGGGATGCCTTATTGGCATTAAATTATGGGCAGGAAGTGTGGCTACGGCTTGTAAAAGGAACGATTCCAGCCAGGTTTCCCCCAGCTACCACGTTCAGTGGTTACTTGCTATACCGCACATAAGTTGGTGTGAGAAAGTGACTATCGCCCCTCCTCAGGCGTAGCCAGTGTTTTTATCTACCTTTGCGTGCACATCTGCTCTATGTTTAGTTTTTCTACACAAAGCGAAAATCTACTTTTTAAATCTGACTGAGGCTGTAAGTATGCTTATTTCATAAGGTCGTTTGGCTATCTTTTGGATAATCTGAATACGAAGGAGTTCATGCTCCTAAAGAGATTCGGTGGCTCAGAAAACAAAGTGCATGCGTTAGCGTAACTACTTTTGTTTTCTCACATGAAGTCATTTCAATGTAAAGTACTATAAGATGCTCATCACCCAGCACCGTCAGTCACAGTAGCCTTTCTAATAAAGCATTAACTTGTGTTATTCTTTGCCTATGTGAATATTGACATGTATTTCTTAAATTCACAAATTTAAATAAATTACTCAAAGACTAAGAAGTATTTTTTATTTTGATATTTATTACTTACTGTTGAGTTAATCAATTTTATATATTAAATTTTTTACTTGTAATCAAAATTAAGAAAGAACTGTTGTTTCTTGCTGTAATTAGAGGATAAAGTAACAATTGGCAGATATTCGAACATTTATACCCAAGTTTAAGAATATGCAAGTGAATCTTTCACTTGCCTCCATTATACAGTATCTACAGGGGAAAGTAAACCTTCCTCTCAGCAGCACATTCAGACCTGCCTGGATTTTTAAACTGGGTACAAAATACTCTAAAGTGAGTATGCACAATGCTCACTATACCCTGATTCCTTTCTAAGAAACTTACATGCGCTATCTCATCAATTCCTCACAAAGATTCATGAAGTGGTATTATTATTATCATTTTTTATAGCTGAAGAAACCTGAGACACAGAGAGATTAATAAATGGACCAATTTCTGTAATTAGTATGGATGGAGGCAGAATTTAGAATGAGGCACACACATCCACCCTTTCCTTGAATTGCCTCTTACAGGTACACCACCATTTATTTACTAATCCCTAGCAAAAGTCATTGAGATTGTCTCCAATGTTTTGACAATATTGTTGTAGTGAACACCCTTAACACACACCCTTATTTTCCTACATATTTGACAAGGTATTTCCTAAGAATAGATTTCTATAGGTAATAATAAAAATAATGATGAATTTTTTGGCATACAAGCACTTTTGAATTAATTTGTTTAATGCTCAATAATCCTATGAATTACATATGAAGCCTATAAAATATATACTACATATTATCATTGCTTTCTACAGATAAGAAATCAGCATCTATAGGCTAAGTAGTTTTTCTAATATAACAGCAAATTATGGAAAATTTCTTGAACAAATGATACTTTTTTACTTTGATGAGCGCTATTAAATTGCCTTCAATTTTTTCTACCCATCCATAGTTCCATTTTGTTCATGTAAAATAGCACTTTTTATCCCCTACATGTTCTCATCAAAACTCACAATTTTTAAATGCCACTAGTCTTGAAGGGGAAAATGGAATTTCCTTATAAGCAGAAGGTTGAAAATTTTTCAAATTTGCTGCAACTTGAATGCCTGTGTCCAAAGACTTGCACAGAAATGTTCACAGGAGCCTTATTTGTAATGGCCCAAATGAGGTGCCACAGGCAGGGCCAGCAGCAGATGCAGGGTAAGCAAACTCAGGCTACTTCATAGAGCGGAGGACGACCAACCCCCAAGGGGAATGAACACCCTGCAACCGGCTGGACACTCATTTAGGAGGGGGTTTCAAACTGCAACCTGATGAACCTCAGCCGCCCCTGTAGGGAAGTGTGCAGTGAGCAATTTTAAAAAATCCTATATAATTGACATAAAACATGGTATTAGTTGTATTACTTAAAACTAATACAATGATAACATTATCATGATAATTTGATACGTGTATGCATTGTGAAACAATTACCACAGTAAGTTAACAACCATCACCTTACATAATTATAGTTTTTTATTGTGATAAGAAGTTTTAAAATCTATTTCCTTAGCAATTTTCAAATGTAAAATACAGTATTGTTATCTGGAATATTACCCATTAGAATGTTTCATGCTGAGTCAAAATAGCTAGGCTTTAATACCCCAGCCTCACGCCACAGCCTCGAGCAGCCAGAGAAGCTGTGAGCCAGATGCTGACGAGTGGAGGCTGGATGACTGACAATTTCCATTTTGTTACATGAAAATGTGCTCTTTTCAAAATATTTGGCAAGTTTTGATAGTTTATTTAGCTCCTGCTTAAAGTTGCATCACAGTCTAAACTGTTTTGCATCTTCTTTCTCCAAGGACTCAGACTAAACAGAATTTTTGTCTTATAAAAATACATTTCAACATAGATTTCAGTGAGTTCAATATCCCGTTTATTCTTTAATATTAGCAGAATAAAAGGAAGTAAATAGTTTAACTGTTTGTCACTGCCATGCACAATTTAGTTCATTGGTTTTGTAATTAGATGAAAACATTTAGCATTTAATGATGCTTTGGTGTTTGGAATTTTAATTATTAATATTATTTTTATTTTTATAAATATTTTTAGAAGTACACAAATGACAAATTACTATTATTAGCTAAAAAGCATTGAAATAATTTTTAAGTTGTTATGATATTGTTTGGCTATGTTAAAAAAATCCACTCAACATATTGTAAGGTAATTAGCTTAGCAATGTATTTCTAGTTATCATGATCAAACTTACCTGTGAATGAAAAATATAGCATTGGAATTTTCTAGGTGATTTTCCTGTGGAGACAGCAAATATTGTGAGTATTATTTTGTAGATCAAATTCCAGAGCTCTCCTGTCTCACCAGACCTTCCTGTCCAGCCAATTCTTCAAGTACACTAAGGCCCTAATTACAATGACAATCTTACATCCGTGCACTTGTCAGTTATTTAACAATCACGTGTTTTGTGACATGTAGGAGAAATCCCACATAAAAGTTGCTTTAAAATATCAAGTAACTCATTACCGACAGGTGCTGAATTTGGAATACATTATTCAGAGACGTGAGGGTATTTGCTAATACCAACATCATGAGTAGCTCAGTAAGAATGGGAATGGACCTTTAACAACTAGTCCAACTTTTTTCTGCACCTCTGACCAAACTTTCATTACCTCCAAGAAGTGGGAAGTTCATATTCAAAGTGAAATGTACCTATATTGCTCATCTGTACACTTTTGCACCAGTCAAAAATCTCATTTGGAAGAATGGGCTAATATTATTTGGGGATTATGAAATTATTAAAATAAGCCATATTGATATTTGGTTGATTCACCTATTTAATCCTCTTAGAGAAAGTTTTTTTTTGGTTATCTGTTTCCAAATGTAAATTTACTTAATCAAATGAATTTCTAATTTGTAGAAGTTCAGTTACATTTTATACACAGTACATATACACTATAAATGATAAAAATATACAGTTATATATACATTCAGTTAGTTATATACATCCATAACAAATTTTTTATTTACCTAACATCTATGATATAAACATTTATCTAATATATAAAAATTGTATATAGTGCGATATAAAAAACAAGGTTTTGTATGCACTTTTAATTCAAGTATGAAGAAAATGGGTAGAGAACTTTGGTACCTTTTTTAAAAACATAATTATGGTTTATTGTTAATTTTTTCACATTAGAAACTAGTCGAGTGATATTTTTGTCTTTATTAAAGGCAATTTTTAATGTAACTATCTTACTAGTCGAAACTGTTTGCCTATCCTCATTCCTTGCAAGGCACCTGCGAGAAACACTGAAGCAGAAACGACAGGCCTTCCCTTCTTAGGCCGCGTGTTTGGTTGGGTCCATCCCCCCTGTTAGCGGTGGAGATGTGTGCTGCCCCAGCGGTTTCAAACCCAGGGTTTCATCAGTGAGCTGAGCAACGATACAGAGAGCCTTGTCCTGAGCGCTTTTATCTCAGCTCAGTGCAAATCTTCAACAAGTTATACTGTTTGTGCTTAGAGAAAACAATCACAAAATCGTATTCATTTCTCTGGGGTGACAGCTTAATCAAGCAATCTCAAACTCTGGAAAAAGTCAAATTTGGGAGTTTTTATTACATTTATTATTCATGGATTGCTTTATAAATTACCAAAGCCCAGGCTTTACTCACATTTTACAGATAACAAGTGTTGAATGTCATTTATTTAGAATATTTTAAACTGTTATTTTCATAGTTTAAAAAATATCAACCAAGAGCAGATCCTGGTTGTAGCATGCTTTCCTGTTAGTAGTCAGCTTCAAGAAGAGACGCACATCGACCTGACTGAAGATCGCAGTGAAAGTGCTGAGTGACACAGCCTGGAAGTCGGTGGTCCTCTCCGGCGTATTTTCAGGGCGTTTGAATCCAAATCCAAAAGTTTGAATTAGAACACAGGCTTGAATTTTCTCTTTTTCAGATTCAAATAAATACCAATTGCACTCAGGTTAAGAGTGAAAGCACTAAATGACACAGCCGAAGGGTGCGTGTTCTGATAGATACTACACCACTTTGCTTACTGTAGCAACTAAGAAGAAACTGACTCCCTAGATTCTTTTCACCAGAATACTGACAATTACAGATGATTTCCAAAGTTTTTTGTAATTTACTTCTCCTCATTTACCTTGCTGTCACTGTCATTATCTGCAAAGCAGTAATTGTGAAAAATATTAAAATGTATAAAAATCTATTTGACATTCATGAATTAGGAATGACAGTAATTGGCCAGAAAACATATGTTGGAAAAATTCATTTATTTGCACTATCTCTACCCACTTCCAAAAGTGATTTGATGTGGCTAGATGTGTACATTATACAATGTGTAAGAAGAATATTAAAATTTCACAAAGGTAGTTGCTACTTATACATCAAATATATGCCAAGACCATGTGCTCTTTTTTACCCTAATTTCACAGATATATGTGCACTAATTTTCACGAGCTGTCAGAAACTAACCTGCTGTTGACAAAGAATATCCTACAGAGAGGCCACCCCAGATGCCCATAGAGCCCCTTAGAACTCCATGAGGCCGGGTCCCAACCTCCCAGATAAAGTTCTTTCTGCTGCAGCTAGTGGAACGTCACTGAGGTCGGTAAATGCTGGAAACGTGCAGGAAATGGGGAAAAATTAAATGCCTTAAGTTCATTAATTAAATTTTTAGTAAAACTTATTTTACTCAACTTAATCACCAACCCTTATTTCTCATTTTCCTTATTTCTCATTTTCCTTTCTCCTATTCCTTATTTCTCATTTTTGAATCTAGAAAATTAGAATGTGACATCTGCTATATTTGGCTAATGTTATTATCTTTGTTAGAGGTTCTAAGCCTTTGATGAAGACATCAAAATTTCCTAAAATATTCTCATTCTGGCTGTAGCAGACAGCTGCTACTACCCTAGCTAAATACTTTAATACACTGATTTGGTTTTGCCAACAAGATAGCCTTCACTCCTTCACATTAAAATGATCTCGACAAGAGAGGTTGTGAAAGACCTATTTGCAATAGGGCCAAATAGTCACTGCCTCAGGGAGAAGCCCCTTTCAACAGTAAATAATTATGCAGAATGTTATCTGCCATTCTCTTTTTGAAGTGTGCATAACCACAAGTTACTAATTTCCCTATGTCACTACAATTTAAAAATCATAACAGCATTTTCCCCTACATTTGTAAAATCAAAAGGAACACCAACTTTAGGAAGAAAACTCATGAATATTTCCTTTCCCTATTGCTTCTGGCAGCCACTTGGCAGGAATGGCATGGCAAAGGCAAGATGAATGAGAAGAAAAAAGAGCAAAACTGAAATCAGGTGGGGAAGGGGAAGGTGAGTGGGAGGAGGAAGAGAATGCTAACTGGAGGAGGAGGGTAGTGAGAAGGAAAAGGAGAAAAAACTCAAGCCAAACTAGTCAGTGTTGAGAGAGAGAATGTGGTCAACATGGGATGAAATAGTGTAGAAGAGTCAAAGTCACCTGGGATGTTAGACAGGGATAGCATTTAATCAACTTCCCTCTATCCTAGATGATGTAAAACACTAGCAGAGCGAATCTATGGTAGGGAAGTTGTTACTGTCTCTACTCATTCCAGCTGCCATTTTGAAAATCATGAATAAGTCTTGAAAAAAATTTAGGACATGCATTGTGCTCTGCAGAATGCCATTCTCTGACAAATGTTAACATTAGTGTCACAAACCAGGAAGGAAAGGGACAAGAATTTCACCATAATTACAAAAATTGTGGTTACGAGTTCTCATTTTATTTCTCCTCTTTTTCATGAAAGTTGACAATTCGTCTAACAAGAAAAAATTTTACCATTCTCACAAATTTTCTTTCAGTGGGACCCCAAAATTATTTTCTGGCATAAAGTGATCATCAATGTGGTTGCTCACCGTACTTCCTGAAGTCCGAAAAGGCAGCTTTACACATTGAAAGAAAAAGCATAAATGGGCAGAATGGGCACATTTTTAATAAGCACAGTTTAAGCTCCAGGAATGGGATTGCCAAGTTTCTACACTGGTATTGCTGCTAAATAAGTGTGGGAAGTTGGCAAATGTATTTAATGTTTAATGTGTTTTCTGGGCTCTAAACATAAAGAAAATACAATAGATTTTTAAATTTTTTTTTTTTTTTTTTTTTTTAAATTTTTTAAAGATTTTATTTATTTATTTATCTTTAGAGGGGAAGGAGAGAGGGAGAGAAACATCAATGTATGGTTGCCTTTTGTGTGTTCCTTGCTGGGAGTTGGCCTGCAGGGAACTGGTCTGCAACCCAGGCATGTGCCCTGACTGGGAATCGAACCCCGATCCTCTGGTTCGCAGGCCTGTGCTCAATCCACTGAGCTACGCCAGCCAGGGCAGATTTTTAAATTTTTTTAAGTACTGGATTTGAAATGAATTTAAATTGCCCTTATTATAAAATATGTTCTATATAAATATTGATCAGAAAATAACTTGGAATAATATATGCTTTTCTCTCAAAATCTCTTACAAGGTACAGGAAAATAAATTTCTATCTGTGGGGAGTGTCTTCTACTAAATTCTTCTGGCGGGAGTTAATAATAAATTAACAGGAGATACTTCAATAGGAGAAAATGACCAAATTTGTGAGGTACATATGTACAGAGGTTCTCCAAGAATGTGGGACCTGAGGACAGAGGCAGTATATGCCATCTTGAGCTAAGGAGAAAGCAAGGGTAGAAGATTTGGATTTCAAAGGGCAGGAGGCAATTTGCATGGAGATAGAAAAACAAATATCTGGTAAATAAATGTTTGCTGGGCCATCTTTACAATGAGATGCAGAGAGGACTTTGATTAAAGGGCCTTGCTAAGTTCCTGCCTATCACACCGAGTGCCTACTAAACTATAGTTATCTATCACAGTATCTCACTTTCTGGAGCAGGCCATCTATCTAAAATTTTCTAGCCAGTTTGGGAAGGGTAGGGTAGGGGGAGGTTAAAAGTTCTTTCTGGCTCTTCTCTGTCTTAAAATAACCAGCTGAAAATAATCAGTATCTTAAAAGGTGTCTTTTGGATAGCAAACATACTTCCCCTCAGATGTAAAGTAAAATTTTATCGATTTCCATATGCATCTCTTGGAAAAGAGAAAAATAACATCATATGTATGAAACAGTGGGTGGATTTGGGAGAAAATGCTCTTTATAAAATCTCAGAACACATATCAGAGGCACATTCTTCTGGTTTATCCTTCCTATCATCCATGATTAAAATGAAAAAAATTTCAGAATGAATAACAAGATATTCTGGATGTTACACTATAGAGACAATTCTGTTCTTTTTTTACCCCACTTTACATCTTACTTTGACCTCTAGATTTAGGCTCCCTGTGTTTCTCCAAAACTCCTCACAGTCCTCAGGAGCTTCTCAAAGTGCTATCATTTAGCCAACAACCAAGACTATTTCGTGTGAAGACAAATGGCGTGTACAGTACCTGAGAACTAGCCAAGACCTAACTGCTTCTCTCCAGAGCCCATTGGCAGAACCTTCAGACATTTCTCCCCCCATGTTCACTCCTTTCTGTGAAAGCAAGCCTCAAGGCAGGATTCACCTTTCATTCTCCAACAGCTTGATTCTCTACCTCAGCCTCTGAATATCAGCTGGAAAATGTCTTTTTTTAAAAGATTTTATTTATTTATTTTTAGAGGGGAAAGGAAGGAGAGAGAGAGAAATATCAATGTATGGTTGCCTCTGGTGTGTCCCCTGCCGGGAACTGGCCTGCAACCCAGGCATGTGCCCTGACTGGGAATCGAACTGCGATCGTGTGGTTCGCAGGCCCGTGCTCAATCCACTGAGCTACACCAGCCAGGGCTCAGCTGGCAAATGTCTTAGCTTTGCAAGTGAAAGGAAAAGCTTTAGTCTTTTAAGTTTTATATTTCTGCTTCTCTTTCTGTGTTTTCCTTCTCTTCCCTTTAACTTGCCTTTCCCCTCATTCTTGTTTTCCTTCTCCTTCTCCTCTTTATTCCTCTTTTCTTTTTCTTCTTTTTGTTTCTATTTGTATTTTCTCTACTTTCTTCTGAATTCCTCTTCCTGTAATTTCATTTCATCTCTTTTGCTCTCCTACCCTTCTTTCCCCTTCTTACCCTCAATTTCTTACACATATGTCCATGAATCATCATTTAAAGAATATACTGATTATAAAATCCTATAGTTCTGTTTTCTTTCATGTTTAGCCTACATTTTCTAAGATCAAATAATTAAAAACACTCTCTGGGGTGTACTATCTTTTCAATGACATTTGTTTTCATTGTATATGGTACTGAATCTGGATGAAATTGTGTTTTTTAATAAAAATGTTATTGCTAATATGCTGCTCAGTAGGATTCTAGAACTATCTGAATAAATTAAGTTAAATTGCCATCTGAGTAGTACATTTCAAAGAAATAATTTAACATCATTATTTAAAAATTGCTTCCAGCTTAAACCTAGAAGGGCATGTCACTTATTAGGTGAGATACCTTTCATGTCCAAAGAAACATCGAATGACCAAAAAATAAATTTTAAATTGACTGCATCTGTATAAAACAATATCTTTTAATCAACTAGTAAAAATAACGCACAACTAAATAAAATTATTTATAATAACGAATTAAGAAATACTTGGAGTAAATTGGCCACTATTGAAGGATAACGGCACAGTAAAAAATAAACTTACCAAAGCTACCAGAGCCCTTTGAATGTACAGACCTCACGTTATTGAAAACTAGTGCATTTCAGCTGATGGAGACTAAGTATGATGAATGCTTGATTGTATTAGATGGAATCACATGTGCCGGCAGAACATCTGTTACAGCCTCCTTTCTCGGCATTTTACTGCAAATTTAAAGCCTATTGTAATTAAAACAACATGATTAAAATTATAGACATTTTGAGTAAAGAATAGGTAGACCTCTAAATAACCTAATCTATTTTGCAAAAAACTAAAATTTTAAAAAAGAAAAGATTTCTGAAACCCTATTATATATATTTTAATTGTTGTTCAGTTACATTTGTCTTCATTTTTTCTCCATTTCTCTCCATATTGCATCTTATTACAATGAAACACTGACATTCAGTATCTTTATTCAGTGGGGAGAAAAGAATTCCAGACTCAGAAACCTACGATACTCACTTATTCCTTATACTTCAAGGCTTTTTTCACAAGGACTTAACACTGGTTTTTCTTGTTATTCATAGTATTTGCAAGGTCCAGCCAAATGACCAACATACAGCAGACATTTATTTAGTGTTTGTTCACTAATGCTTGAACTGAAGTCTGAGGGAAGTATTCATAAGGACACATGGTTTAGGTATGTGTAATTATGTATATATCATATTGCCTGAGAAAGTCAGTAAAATTACTTCAAATAGAACAAAGCCTTAAATAATTGCATAATTTATACATGCAGGTATGTGGAATAGTAAGAGTAATATTGAATGTTCATTAATACCATCTCCCTCGTATAACTGGGAGGTGGTAACCACCTACCTATTCAGTGTATCAATTAAATTAAATCTATAGAATTTGATTTACACCTAATAGAAAGCTACAAGAATCACTTGTAAACTACAGTTTGACTACTTAAATGTTGCTAAAATGTCTGATACCATTATTTATTTATCTATCAAAAAATCTGATACAATTTTTATAGCCAGAATTAATTACAGGTTTAGGTGTCAGATTAATCAGGTTCTAACAGGCTTGTTAACAAAGCCTGAAGTCAGTTGCTGGTCGGTCACACCCAGGGTTTCTCAGGCATTTTACAATGACAGGCAGTCCATGAAGCATGGGGAATCTTACTGTCACACACCCCTCCATTCTTTTAATGTGATTCCTGTTGAAAGTGTCTTTGTAAAAGATAAATGGTTGACTAATATGGAACCCATAGATAAACAGCATATTTGTGTAAGAGTTCAAGGACAAATGTCAAAGGAAGCTAAATACAGCAACCTGACATTCTGGTTCCAGCAGACTGGCTGACTTTCAACCATAAAAACCAGAACTCTGCTGGACCAGTTTTGAGATCAGAATCAGAATCAACTCTGCTGACTTACTCATAGAGAACTTTCAACCCCCCACTCCCTGACTTCTTTGTTCTGCTTTCCCTCTCCCTCCTAATAAAACCTCTGCCTGCACTGAGCTGTTAAGATGAGTTTTAGCATGGGAGTCCTCCATTTTCTCAGGTGTCCCATACTTGAATAAACCGTCTTTCCTTACATCAGCACCTGCCTCTCAAGTATGGGCTTTTGAAGCAAAAAGCAACAGAACCTGAGTTTGGTATCATAATGGGCATGAGCTGGGTGAGTTCAAATTCCAGTCACAAGTTATCTAACATTTCCTTTTCTGTGTTTCATTTTATTTATCCATAAATTGGCATAAAAATTTCCTATTTAGTATCAGAATTATTTTTCCTATTTTCCAGAATACCATTTTTTTTGCATTTTTATTGTTGTTGAACTACAGTTGTTTCCATTTTCCAGCCACCACTTTCCCCCACCACAGCCATCCCCACCTCCCACCTTCAATCCTCCCCACCATTGTCTCTGTCCGTGTGTCTTTTATACATGTTTCTTGATGACTCTTCCCCTTTTTTCTCCATTATCTCTCTCCTCCCCTCTCTGGTTACCGTCAGTTTGTTCTTTACTTCCATGTCTGTGGTTATATTTTGCTCACTTGTTTGCTTGTTGATCAGGTTCCACTTACAAGTGAGATCATATAGTATTTGTCTTTCACCACTTGGCTTATTTCACTTAGCATAATGCTCTCCAGTTCCATACATGCTGTTGTGTAGGGCAGGAGCTCCTTCTTTCTTTCTGCTGTGTAGTTTCCTTTGTGTAAATGTACCATAGTTTTTTATCCACTCATTCTTATTAGACTAAATATGGTAATGCATATAAAATATTTAATGTGAAGTTTAGGAGTTAGCAAATATTCAATAATTGGCTAGTATTCTTATGCTAGAAAGAAGGTTGTGAAGGGTAAAGGGGAATGCACAGAGAAGAAGAGGACATAATTAGCAAGCTCTCAATAACTGCTTATTGGTAGATTTGAGTTTTAACAAAGAAAAAGTCAACAAAATGAACAGAATTAGTAGAGCAAGAAATTTATGAAAATGTATAGCGAAACCAAGGTCTTTGACTTCGATTAAATTTAGTTGTGAATTCTAGCTCTAGGAATCATATTTCTCTCTCTACACCCCTCATATACAGCCTTTCCTCTGGGTAATCAGCAACTGTGAGGAAGTAGAAAACAATAGCCAGTATCTTGTTACCAGACAACCTCATGCTATTCCAGAATAGCCAGTGGGGTCCTACTGCTTGCCAACTATAGGCAAAAACTCTGGAGACACAGTCCGGTGGAAAGGAAAGGGAATCTTTTATTTAAACGACACAAGGTCTGTCCAGAAGTTATCCAACCATGTACTATGAAAAATTGAGACATTTATTGAAGAAGGTAAAAGGAACATTGTACATAGGACAGTGACACCTCAGTCCCCTTCAAAGTAGGCAACTTGAGACCTGACACAGTTCCCCCAATCGCTATTTGCTGCACTGCCATATTTTCCTGAATCTGATAGATGGTCTGAAATCTCTTCCTTTTCAAAAATGATTTTAGTTTGGGGAAAAGCCAGAAGTTGCAGGGCACCAAATCTGTGCTACAGCAGGGCTGTTACCTGGGTGATTTGATATTTCACCAAAAAACTCTGCACAAGACATGATGCTTGAGCAGGTGCATTACCATGACGAAGCTGCCAATCTCCAGTTGCCCATATCTGTGGCCTCTGAATCATCCAAGTAGTTTCCATGGAGTAATGTCCAAGCTTAATATAAACCTTGTTGCAGGTTCATTGCTTTGCTTGCTCCGTCATTTTGAATTTCATGGCTGCACAGGACACATACTCACTCAGTGGTGTCTATCATCTCCACTGATTAGTACAGTGAAGTCATCATTGTTCATGTATTCACATTCCAGTCCACTCTCCTTGGCTGCCAGGTTTATATCAATGTTGTGCAAACTGTTCTTGTTTATTAAAAATGGCTAGACGTTTTTGGACATATCTCATATACAGCTTGAAATGATGTCAGGTTTCTGCCTCAAAGCCCGCTTCCTTTAAAATACCTCAGAGAAAATCACCCTGCCACCTTCTGCCCATTCATTTCAAGGTTGCACCAGGAATCTCTCGTCCCATCCAAAGCACCGTCCTTCTCATCCTTCGAAGTCTGTGCATGCAGGTGTCCTACTAGTGGTATGTTTTCCTCTTCCTCTGGCAGCTGCCCTCTAGGGGTCTGCTAAGCCCCGCCCCACATGTTAGTGTGGTGGGTTTGAGGTTCTGCTTGGGCTGGAGCTAGCATAATGGCCCCCATAGCAAGGTGTTGTTGGGGTTGTCGGGGAGGGGAGGTGGAGGGGGTCTCTCCTGGAGGAGTGCACGGTGGCAGTCGGGAAACTGCAGTTTCCAGGTGTCAAACCATTGACATGCGGGGGAGGAGCACAGGGCCTGCTGCTGACATGCTCAAGCTGGAGGCAGGTGGTTGACTACCAGAAAGGGGGCATCCCCCCAGAGGTGATGGATGGTTGGCCACCGCTGATGGCTTTTGGTGTGAAGGAGAGGTGCAGGGCTTGCTTCCAAGCCACCTCCCAGAACCCCTCCTGGTCCAAGCCTCCTTCCCTGCCTTCTTACTAGCCCAGAGCCCATGGCACTCCTGGCTGGACAGGTTCTGGAGCCCTCCAGGAGAGACACAGGCACACCAGTTAAAGAGCATGGGCCCCCAGCTGCTGTCCAACCAGCCCCTGTAGGGGAGAGCAAAACTGTGTTTTCTGCAGGTTCACTTTGAGAAGTGATACCAGAAATAGATGAGAAGGTGTGTCTCTTCCATCCTGTCACCTCCCTATCTCCAAGCATAAGTCCTTTGCACTTCTTTTCTGCTGAGTCATTCATGTATCCTCCCGGGTCCCACCGCAATGCATGTCTTTAGTACTTTGCCACCCTTCCCCATTTCCAGGGGGATTCCCCCACTACAAACTGACCAATGGCCACAAGGTCTGGACATCTGGCAGTTTAAAGATAACATTTTGACCTAAGTTATATTTCAGCTCTTGAGCCATAAAGTGAAACTCTTTTCTGGCTGCTCCTTTCCCATTGAGACCAGAGGGATGCCAGAGCAAACCTCAGAGCTTTCTTCAAGACCTGAAGAAATGATTTATTACCCTTACCCCACCTTCAACCAATTGGCCCCCAACACAGCTCTGAAACCCTAACCTCTGGTCCCTTGTGGTATTGCTCAAAATAATCTGTAACCTGCCTGCGATGGGGGAGTCTATCGAGTACGAGCTTGCCTGCACCCCAGGTTAGCTGATTCTCTGACAAACCTTTCTATACTGAAACTCCCGTTCAAGCATTTCTTAAAGCCAGTGCATGGAGACAGGCAGACTCAACTAGTGGAGTTCAGAAACAATAGAACAAAAGATATCTCATTGCCAGAATAAACTCGCACAGCATCAACTCACAGACTGGAAAAACTGGGAGAAAAAAATAGATAAAAATATGGTCTTACACGCTGGATTGGGTACTTCAAAAGTGGAACATATCCCTACCCTGAGTTAGCACATTAGTGTTTGGGGAAAGACATAGGAAATGAGGGAATGTAAATAAAAAGATGCAAGGGGAAATTATTTATTGAACCTCAGCTGCTCCATTATTTACTTCTCTTTATGTTATAAGGACACAAAAACTTGCTGGGGTGTGAAGTGTTAACTACAAAAGGATATGAAAAAAATCATGGCCAAGATAAAAGAGAATTTCTCATGTAAATCAATTTTAAAGTCAATTTTATCTTGATCATTGCCTTTTAAAAATCACTTTTAACATAGTAGTTGTAGATGCTTCAGGTATTATATTAAAGATACATGTCAAAATAACAGATCACATGAAACAAGCAGAAGTTAAAGCTATAGAACTTTATAAGCTGTTCTAATGCATCAAAATTGCATGAAAATTAGGGAAATCATTTTATATTTTTTTAAAAAGTTTGATTCAGTAATGATAAGATACTTCCCTAAAAGTTGATTGATCTATCTAAAGTAAGAACTTTCAAATATCTGGTTAAAAATATTCTTCCTCCACCCTAGCACACGGGAAAGGACACTACAGAAAAGGCAGATTCATTAAAAGATTAATTTTAACAGGACAGCATGAGGTTTGGTCAGTTGTCGCCGTGTATACACATGACACAAAGGTTCGTATAGAAGGACACAGGTTTTTATTAACAGGGTCCCCGATTTTCGGAGGCGGGGGATGGGGAGGCTGGGAGCATTCCCGCTCTGAATCCTTACGCAGAACCCCCTTGCTCCGAAAAGACTGCACACCGAGACCACGCCCAGAAGTTCTCCATGACTGCTTATCCGTCCTTTTGGAGCTTATGCCTGCCACACAAACAGGTCTGCATTCTCTCTGGGGTGCGCATCCGTGGGTTTTCAGTCTCGCCACCTCCCAGCAGCGCTGTCTCGCGTGCTCTCCCTCCCTACCACCCCTACCCCCGCCCCCTCTGGAGTGCACTGCCAGATCGCTCTGGACCACGGGCGTCCAGCCTTTTTGTCTCTCTGGGCCACACTGGAAGAAGAAGAATCGTCTGGGGCCACACATTAAACACAAACGCTAACAAAAATGATGAGCAAAAAAGGGTTTTAAGCAAATTTATGATTTTGCGTTGGGCCACATTCATAGCCATCCTGGGCCGTTTGTGGCCCGTAGGCTGAGGGTTGGATACCTCTGCAAGGTTGTGCAGGAGAAGCGACAGCTTCTGTGATGAGATCCACATTGATGAGGTCTCCGGTAGTGAGAGTGAAAACAATTCAGGACCCACGTCCCATGCTGCACCAGACTGTAGCATCTCAGAGGCTGGAGCCCAGCAAGGCACACATCCACTGTAGGACTCTGCTTCTGAGGAACTGGCTTCCAATAGCGTGGGAACTAAGCCTGGAGAAGTTATAGTGTCTGCCGCTCCCGCAGGCAGCGTTGGCAGTAACTGCCATCGCAGGGTTTGCACTGGAAGGGACAGTGGTGCACTGCAGACGCACTGGATCAGTCCCTGGCTGCTAGTGCGGGGTGGAGTGGGGAGCAGCCGTTGAGGCCTTTCTTGCGGAGGAGGAACACCCGTGTGTCCAGCCCCGTTCCCTGAGCCTGCCATTCAGAGTCTCCTCCCATTCCCTCCTGGTCCATATCCACAGAAGCAATTCTTCGAATTCCCCCAAAATCTGACAAGCACTCTTGTGGACGAAGTAAGCATCCTCAACTGTTTCTTCCAGATGTTTCCAGAGAGAGAGAGAGCTTTAAAAATATATTTAATAAATCTTAAAAACATTCTGAAATCTGGAATGAGGGACCTTATTATGTATATACAAAAGTGACCCAGCCCGGCTTGTTCCACAGCCTATGGGGGACGGATTTCTGGGCCAATGGGATGCCAATGGGATAGTGTAGGAGAATCTAACTAACCTAAGAGAAAGCTTAAAAACCTTCTCCTCTATTTGCCCTCTCAGAGTTCTCCTGGGATGTTTTTGTCCACAGACTATTATTACATATTGATCAGTAGCCCATGGCCAGTGCCTCTCCTGACAGTGCTTACACAGGTAACCTGAGGTAGGTACATTTTCTGGCCCTTCGGGATTTTATCTTTGGAATATGAGGGGTCCCCAACAGCATTTTCCTCTTGCAGCTCAGCCTATGAGACACCGCCCTGCTCTGCAGCTCCTACCAGGGATACAGATGTACTTAAAGTTGCCAAAAGCTTTGTGGCACAGGGAGGTGTACCACACTACTACAGACCTATGAGTAAAATATGTCCTTCTCTCGGCCTTGTTTTGTTTTATACCAAAACTGGGGACGGTGAAACAAAGGAAAGACTTAGGGTGGAGGAAGTCACAGGAGAGAGTCTAAGTGAGCTGCTTTGCTCCTTAGAAAAATTATGGATGGGAAAGGAGTGAGCCAAGGCAGGGCTGCCTTCTGTTAGAAATACGTGAAAAATAGAGGTGGGAGGAACTGGGTGATTTGACCCAAGTGCCTTTATTTGATGCTGCAGAGGCGGGCTGAGTTGGGTTGACTTCAGGATGGGGGGGGGCAAGGCAAGAGTGGGGTTTATAAAAGAAAAAGTGCGGAGTTTGTGAGGGATAAGGGAGGGGCTAGTTTCTGGTTCTTCCAGGCAGGTGCCTCAGGGTTCCAGGCTGTGAGCCAGGACAATGGGTTAGGTAAAGGGCAAGCTGTTCCCAGGTACAGGAGGGTCACCGGCTATCATGGCTGGCGCCAAGAGTCTATTGTACGTGGCGGGGGACAGTTCCCATTAGGCCGAGGGCTACCAAGGGAGTCGGGACAACTGAGTCATGGGCAGTCCACAGGGTTGGAAACTGGCCTGACTGGGTCATTAGCAGTCTGGCGGGTTGGGGAGCTGGCCTGACCCTTTCACCTTTGCTCACCTGGAAGTTAGAAACGGGGAGTAAGCCCAGGTGGAATTTCCCCTGCCTGCAAGTCTCTTAGGGACCCACAAATTTAGAGGAAACATCAGGTTTATGTCTGAGAAGGGGTAGGGTAGGGCGTAAGAGGTTCACCTGGCAAATACAACACTGCTCCTCTGGGGACAGATGCAGCAGGTTAATGATTTAAACTTACTGTTCCCTGGCCATGGGTTAGAAGTGGAAACAGCTAGAAGAAGTTGAGTAGTGGTCAGAGGGTACTGTTCTGTGACAGGGGCTCCCAAAGGCCGTTACACGCTGGTCATCAGCTCTCTCACACATCTGTTTCTCCTCTGGTCATCTAAAACAGCAGGTGGGGCGTCAGAGTGCTGGGTGACCAGTCCTTATTTTTCACGTCCCTGGATGAGCCAAAGTCACATTGCAGTGATGGGGGTTCCCTATGAGGCCCCTGCATGTCTCAGGGATTGATCCCAAACACTGCCACAAGGCCCTCACTCACCCAGGGACTCCCAGAGCTCGGACTTCCCAGTATGGTGGAAATGAGATAGCAATTTATTTATGAAACACATATGAGCACAAAGCTATAGGCAGGCACCTGGCTAGTCTAAATGTCTCATGTATGAAAGAAATAAAGTTGTTAGTAAGTTTGTTAGTAAGTTTATTCTATAAACTTGAGCCGAGGCTATAAGTGGGTGTTTTGCTAATCTAAGTACACCAGCTTTTGGGGTTCAGGGGTTCTATACCTCAGCTGGCTTCTAGGTTCCCTCTCCTTCCGTCTTGGGAATAATGTAGTTACAAAGGCTTTCTTTCTCGGCTAGTAAAGGCTGTTTGTCTTAGTTAGTGAAATTGTTACAGAGGCTCCCTCCTTTCTCAGCCAGGCCCCCCTCTTCCTTCTGTGCAAGTCCTTCGTGTGATGTTCAGAGCACCCTGCAATCTCAGTAAGGTTACAGAGGCCCCCTTTCTCGGCAGTCTCAAGGATTCTCCCCTTCTCCTGTGTTATTCTGCTTGCAATGCTCAGACACCCAGCAAACTTACTAAACCAAGCTCAGGACTGCTGAGTTAATTGGTGGGACCTGTCTTCCCTTTGCTTCCAGCCTCCTATATGAAGTTCTTTGTTACATTGTAATGGTGAGGTCTCTGCCTATATTTCCCCTCTGGCTGCTCGTTCTTAGCTGCCACCTAACATTTTGAAGTGGATGATACACTGGGAGAACCGTGTGAGGTCCCAAGGTGCCCACTTTGAAGGGGACTGAGGCATCGTTGTCCTGTGTACAATGCTTCTTGTATCTTCTTCAACAAATGCCTCTATTTTTCATATTTTATGGCTGGATATTTTGGTTTTTAATCCTGGTCTTCTGGCACAAAGCTTTTAAAACTCTTCCGAGTTCCTAAATGGTCAAGATTTGAGGAGTATCTTCAGTTTTTCGTACACCACTTTCCCCCTGCCTGAATGCATGTTAATTAGATGACTAGAGGCCGGAGCCCCTACATAGCCCGGGGTGGGGGCTAGTTGCCAGAAGAACCAGTCACGTGGTTAGAGGGTTGAAAAATCTCATCCCCACCTGCTGGGCCTCTAGGGAAGGGAGAAAGGGGTTGAGAATTAAGCTAATCACCAATGGTCAAAGATTTTAAAAAATTGTGTCTAGAAAATGGAACTTTCATAAAAACCTTTAATGAAGGATCTGAAGAGTTTCTGGGTTCCTCATTAGACGAAGCAGCATGAATCTCAGTCCACAAATTCAGGTGTTACATCATTTCCCTTTCCCCTAATAACGGTCCCTCCCTTCCCCCAAGCAATACATGGTTCCTGAATTTAAGATCCCATACAGGGCACACAGCGCTTGGGAAATGGAATTCAGTCATTCCACTCGACCCTCTTCGGCCATTTCTTCCCTTGTGCACCTTTTCCTTTCTCTCTTGGACAGCAGCTCCCCAGGGAAAGGGCCTTTCCAAATCATTGGGAATACAAAATGTCTTCATTTAGTCCCGCTTGGTGTGGCTCAGTGGATTGAGGATGGGCCTGTGAACCAAAGAGTCCCAGGTTCTATTCCCACTCAGGGCACATGCCTGGGTTTGTGGGCCAGGCCCCCAGTAGGGGGCGCCCAAGAGGCAACCACACACTGATGTTTCTCTCCCTTTCTCCTCCCCCTCCCATCTAAAAATAAATTTTAAAAAATCTTTAAAAAAAGTCTTCACTTAATTTGGTCTAGTCACTTGATTTGTCATGGATTAAGAGACAATACAAAGAGCAGATACATCAGAACAAGTGAACTATTTTGAAATTGTTCCAAAATATCTGCTTGCATTCCATAAGCTATTGTGGCTCTTAATCCACACAATGGATTGCACCGTTAATTCTCTGAAAAAAATAAAAAAGGATGCATCAGTGCATAGTTGCTCTTATATTGAGGAGAACTTAACTGCTTTATACCAAAAAAAATCACTATAAGGAAATGTATTAAAAATTATTGTTGATACTGTTCCGGATAGACAACCCATTCCATTGGCCCTCCCCTTTTGGGAGAGCTGAGGCCCCCCAACACTGGACAAACTGTGCCAAGCTGCAGGGGGGAGGGGTGCTCCTCCACACAGGTGAGGCACAGAGCCCAGATGCTCAGCTTCCGGCGTTGCCTGGCCCAGAGACCGCAGGAACCCTGATGGACACCTCAAGCAGTAGGAAGCCACCTCCCCCAGTGGGAGCCCTGGTTGGGCCCAGCTGCAATGGAGAGTTCGCTCCGAGATGGCAGAGCTGCCTCGGTGTAGCCCCAGTCCCCGAGTCAGTGAAGCTAGGCAGCCATGGGAAACAGCAGAGTCAGGGGCGCCTCCCCGCCTGGCCAGAGGGTGATGGCGGGCGCGGGGGGGGGGGGGGGTGGTTCTTAGACTGAGCACACTGAAAGCTAGGAAAAGAAATGGATAGGACCCAGAGTGAACCAAAAGCTAGACACTGGCAATTGGATAAGGGAAAAGGCCCTTTCCCCCTTCCTCCTGACCTTCCAGTACCCAATTCCAGTACCTTCCTGTGAGGGGACCATAGGAAGGCAGGCACATGCACCATTGAAGTCAAAATGATGGCAACAGGAGGTTCTAGACCAAAGAGGCTTGTCAGTCTAGCCTGGGAAAAGAAGAGATTGGATGGAAAGTGGACCCACCCAAAGTGTTTGAAAGTTTAGAGAGTTAGTTTGTCATACTGAGAAAGCAACTTGCCATCCCACACTCAAAACAGATACAGTCCAGGGGAAAAGAAATGGGCTCTGCTCCCACCTGCCATCCACTGTTCAGGACCTGCTCCAGGGGAATGCACTAACCTGTCCTCTACATGGTCCAAGTGGCCTTAGCAGCTTCAGGGCCCAGGAGGAAGTGTCCCTACCCTGACCTGGCGAAGCATTTGTGGATGTGTTCGCGTGCTTTCTCATCCAGAAGCACGTGACCTTGTGCCCCTAAGCAGCGGCATAACCTGTGACGCCCCAGCTCCACAGGCAGCCCCCCGAAGGGAGCCTGAAGCTGGACAGCAGCTAGGAACTAACTCAGCTAGGAACTAACTAAGCTGGGTAACCACTTAGTAGCTACCCGCGGGCTCCAAAGGATGATACTTTGAAATGTAGCAGGAATCTGGGTACTGCCTTTTACTTCGGTCTTGCTGAGGGTGGCCGGGCTTGGTCTGGGGTTTGCAGAAGAGAAGAGCTATGAGACCCGGCATCCCCCTTTCTTCCTGATTGTGAGCATGGGAGTAAAACCTCTTTCCTTTTGCATCAGCACCTACCTTATGAGTTTGGCTTTTGTGGCCGCAGGCAGACAAACCTTTTCTGTTCAGTAACCACACTATTACTGATGTCTGCCACTCCACCCTTTGCCCACCTCCACCCATCCGCTGTCCCCCTTTCCCTTGACCTTCACCACACTGTTGTCTGTGTCCATGGGCTATGCATATATATATTCTTTAGACAATTTTAAATGATTAATTTTATAATTAGAAATTCTTAAAATGTTGAAAAGCTGAAGGAGAATGAGATGCAAACTATTTCATTGTATTTCATAGTCTTTGGGCTTCTAGAAATCCTTAATGNGTGGCCGGGCTTGGTCTGGGGTTTGCAGAAGAGAAGAGCTATGAGACCCGGCATCCCCCTTTCTTCCTGATTGTGAGTGTGGGAGTAAAACCTCTTTCCTTTTGCATCAACACCTACCTTATGAGTTTGGCTTTTGTGGCCGCAGGCAGACAAACCTTTGCTGTTCGGTAACCACACTATTACTGATGTCTGCCACTCCACCCTTTGCCCACCTCCACCCATCCGCTGTCCCCCTTTCCCTTGACCTTCACCACACTGTTGTCTGTGTCCATGGGCTATGCATATATATATTCTTTAGACAATTTTAAATGATTAATTTTATAATTAGAAATTCTTAAAATGTTGAAAAGCTGAAGGAGAATGAGATGCAAACTATTTCATTGTATTTCATAGTCTTTGGGCTTCTAGAAATCCTTAATGCCTCTAGATATCAAAAGGGCACTCAGCTCTTTACTTACTCACAGGTTTCTCTGGGAGAAAAGAAATCAGGAATTATCCGTTGAACTTAGACAGTGTGCCAATTATCCAATTAATGTACATTAACAACAGAATTATAAAGAGAAGAGTTTCATGGAGGGTAGTCTGGGGATTACCCTGCCACGGTGGCAGCCTCTGGCCAGCAGAGTCCACCTGTTGTGGCTGAAGACGAGAACAAATGCACAGACTACAGCAGTCCTGTGGAGAAAAAGGGAACAGCACGGCCACTCTCTCAAGAGGAGAGCTCACCGACCCTTGCCTAGACAGGCTTTTATTTATTTTTCTCAGGTTTTACATCAAAGAAGGATTTATTCTCTATTACATAGAATATCGTTGCCTACATTTTAGGTGCAATGAAAATAACACGCAGAAGGGAAAGGTGGCGAGCTGATGAGCTCTGTCCTTGGGGAAATTCACACAGGCTTTGGAAACTACCTTGGAGATAGGCAATACACATCTACTGTTTCAGACCCGGGTGACGCAGTTTCAGCAAGAGCAAGCCATCACAGTCTGAATGCATTTTCTAGGCCTAATTCCCATGGGAAACCCTGGTTTGAGGGTCTGGCGCCTGCCCACCACATCGCTTCTGTAGGTTTTCCATGCAGAGCTGAGTCGCATTTGCCAGACCAAAACAAACCAGTTCCCTACATGCCACTGCAAATTCTGTTGGATGGGAAGAGAGGTAGTATACATAAGAAGCTAATCCTAAGACCCATATAGTATACTTAACATTGAGGTAAATGTATTTCCCTGTTATTTTCACCCTTGAGTTTAGTTCTGTCGTGGAGAATCAGATAGAAAAGACTATCTATGGACTTGCTGCTGTTTATCGATACCTCCTTTGGAGTGTCACACCAGGGAGGGAAAGCCGTGATCCACAGGGTGTGGGGGGGATGCTGAGGAGCCCCCCTCATGAGACTTGTTGGGGTGTCAGGCTCTTGACAGTGAGCATGCCACACCCAGCCCTCAACACTTGCAGTTTCCCTCAAGTGTCCAAATTTTCCAAGGAGAATTTGAAGTAACAGCGTAGGACTCTTTCCCTACCATTGTCAGAGCTGAGATCTAAGATGTATCTAAAGCTGTTTCATATTATTTAAGACATTCTATAATCTAAAGTGGAACACTGAAGTCAATCAGTGAGAAAACTTAGCAAATATATAATTCAACTCTATCAATTATGTGGTTACTCACATAAGAAATATAAAATGTATTGGCTGAATTGTGCCCCACCCAACAAATTCATACGTTGAAATCCTAACCCCTAGTATCTCAGAATGTGACTGTATTTGAAAATCAGGTACTTACAATGTGGTTAAGTTAAAGTGAAGGCCTTTAGACTGGGCATTAAGCACTAACTGGTGTCCTTGTAGGAAGAGGAGCACACACCCACAGAAGACACAGCAAGGGGACAGCCACCTGGAAGGTAACAGGGAGGCCTTTGGGGAAACCAGATCTGCTAACATCTGGATCTTAGACTTCTTGCTTCCAGATAATATAAATTCCTGTGGTTCAATCCACTCAGCCTGTAGAATTTTCTTATGGCCGCCCTATATATGATTATTTATATGCATATGTGTCTGTATACATATATGTGCCAATTATATACAATATCTTAGTTAATATATAATATACAATATGCTCAATATCAATGTACATGTTAATATGAATGGATAACATTATATTTATATCCTTATTATCTCTACTTATAATTGTTCCAAGAGGGTGAATTTCCTTGGAAGAGATGATATTAGAGTCAATATAACTTATTTATATAGGCAAGCAATTTTTTATATTTGTATATATTTGAAAACACTTACTACAGATTTTAAAAAATATCATGCAGAGATCATTCCTCATGCATAGTTTGTGGGGAATGTGTAATTCTACCTTCTTACCAAGCAATTTGCCTTCTCTAGCCAAGCGCATTTTTAAAAGCGCTGATAACACACTTGCACAATTGCCTCCAACATAAAAACCTTAACGAGAACTTTCTCTCTGTGTTTTGATCTTCACACAGCATGATGGCTGCCGCTTTCTGAGTACTACTATACAGTCACTTGCACACGTCTGCTGATAACAGTATGCTGTCAACTTCCCCATTGCTGGACCTGTCTGTTGTATTTGACATGATTGGTCATGGGCCCTCACATTCTCATACAGTATGTGTTATTGCCTTAAATATATTTTTTATTTGCTCATGCAATACACAGTACCTTATTGTCAGTATTGCCAAACATTTGCCTATTCATTTTAAACATGCCATTAAGACCCATAGAATATAATTCTTGAATAAAGGTGGCTCCAGAATTGTTGACTCAAGGGTATATTTTAGTTGACATTGCTATGTTGATGATATGTGAGTTTATTTTTCATCTCTCAAAAAAGCAATTTAAAAATGAAATGCCTCAGTGTCATTTAGAAAGTGAAATTGTGACTGTCCATCCATCACATGAATAGTGCCTTGTAATTCTCACGTTCATATGAATTTACAGAATTTATTAATTTTATAGCTATAAGGACCTTTTTTTTAGATTTTTATTTATTTATGTTTAGAGAGGGGAAGAGAGGGAGAGAAACATCAATGTGTGGTTGCTTCCCATGCACCCTCTAGAGGGGACCTAGCCCTCAACCCAAGCATGTGCCCTGACTGGGAATCGAACCTGCTACACTTTGGTTCCCAGGCTGGCACTCAAACCACTGTGCCACACCAGCTAGGGCAGGACATTTTGATTCATATATTTAGTGACAGCAGGAAAGGTCACTGTATTCTACTATAGTTCGGGCTAAAAACATTTTCGTAGTTTACTTCTTTTAAATGCTTACAAAAGTGACACGTAAAAATATTTATTTATTTTTAGAGAGAAGTTAAAGGAAAAAGAAAAAGAGGGAGAGAAATATCAATGTGTGAGAGATACACCTATCGGTTGCCCCAACCAGGAACAGGCCTGCAACCCAAGCATGTTGACCAGACATTGAACTGACCACTTTCTGCTTTCTGAGATGATGCCCAACCAACTGAGCCACACCAGTCATGGCAGAAAAGTGACATATCAACACTAACAATATATTAAGACATTTTATATATAGTAACAATTTAAAACTCGGAATGAATTTACCAGGTAGACATTGTCACCCTTATTGTACCTAACAAGTTATTGAAAGACTAAAAAACGTTAGATCACTGCATTTGTTATTCACTACAAATGTTATTCACTACACTGAACTAGATGACAGAGTGGGGGTGTGAGCCATGTGTGATGCCAAAATCCACTATCTTACATACTATGCTCAAAAATGAGAGTTATTTAAAGTGATCTCTGAGGACTTGCGTAGGCCAAATGATGCTCCTCCTCCCCAGTCATGAATCCTAGAACCTGTGCAAGTTACCCAATACGGCAGATGTGATTAAGGTAAAGGTCCTGAGATGGGTACGATTACCCTGGTTTACCTGTAGGGCCCTAAGTGCTATCATAACATCTTTATAAGAGGAACACAGAGGGATATGTAATACAGAAGAGCAAGAAGGCAATGTGACCAGGGGTTGATGCAGCCATAAGCCAAGGAATGCCAGAGTCACAAGGAGCTAGAAGAGGCAAGACAGATTCTTTCCTAGAGCCTCTGTAGGGATCATGGCCCTCTGACACTATATTTGGACCCAGTGGTACTGATTTCAGACTTCTGATCTCCAGAGAAAATATAGTTTGTTTTTTAAAGCCTTCATGTTTGTGATAATTCGTGACAACAGCCATAAGAAACAAATACAGGACCCCTGCAGCTTTAAAATTGTATGACTGACAGAAACAAATGAAAATGTGAAATTCAGGAAGCACTCAGAATAACTTGCTTTTACAAACTTAATTTCTAAAGTACAACCAGGTGTTAACAGCTCTGGGCTTCAATGTCTCCAACTCTAGCAAAGATATTGGCTCTGAATTTTTAACTTTATATAAAACTTTTTTACTTAGAAAATAAAACAAGACATTTGTTACTAGTATGCAACTGACCTAATGTCTAGATGATGACACTTACACTAAAGTCTCCTATGACATGGGCCCTTCCTGACCTTTGTCATTGCCCACCTCATAGCTCATCCTGTGGCCTGTTCACCATTCTCCATTTACTGAGGGACCAGTTGATTGTTTGGATATCTGATTCATTCAACAAACATTTTTTTAGGAACTCATTCTTTCTCTGTGTTCCATCATTGTCTGTAATTGTTTACCTCCTTCTCACTCCAATCTGTCTAGTTCTGGCTACCTGTTTGCATCTACCACTCTGATAAAACTCCCTTTTTCAAGGCCACTAAGATCCTCCATACTGCCAAAATCAAAGGGCACATTTCTGTCCTCTTCTTAACTTTACCACTGGGCAGCACTGGACATAACAGTTCCCTTTTATTCACCATAAAATAATTCCCACTTTGGACTCCCACATCACGGTGCTCTCTTGGTGGTCTTCTTCTGACCCCCTTCTACTTCTGAACTCCAATTTACGCAATCACTCAGAGCTCAAACAGAGTCGTCCTCTTTTCCATCTTCCCACTCTCAGCCTAGCAGATCTTACCCATTCCTATGGCTTTTTATGCCTTCTGATTCCTGATCGCTCCCTGACTGATTTGTCTGAACTTCAGATTCACAAATTCAATTGCGAGATTCAAAGCTCCTCTTGAGTACCTAACGGCATCTGAAATTGAAATGGTGCAGAAAGGACTGTTTCTCTACTTGCACACTCCCTTCCCCAGGTATTCTTCCTCCAGCATTCCCTATATTAATAAATGGTGACCACGTTGCTCCAACCTGAATCTGAGGGCTCTCTTTAACACACTCTTTCCTTCAGCCACCAGGTTGGATCCACTATCTAACTTGGGACATTCTGGCTCAAGCATATTTTATGTCTCTCCATTTCCATGGCTACTGCTGCCTTTAGCCTGGGCTACCTCCTAGGTGGACTTCTTGAACTCAGTATTGCCTGTGTCCAATTCATCCTCCACATGACCACCAGGTTGGTCTTTAGATACATTTACTTGCCTTAAATTTTCTTAATTTATTCTAAATATTATCTATATTAAGATAATAAGTACCAAGCTCTTTTTACTCTTGTGGTCAGGTAATAACATTAAGTTTTACTTAAACTTTCTAATTTATTGTAAATATTATCTATAAATAAAATCCATGCTTTATATAATCTCTTCCTGAGTTAGTTTATCCTAACTCATCTCAAAATTTCCATTACAGCCAATATGAATACTCAGGCTTTCCCTCAATTTCTCTAAAATATCAAGTTTTTCCTATTTCAAGGTCTTTAGTTGACAGTTCTTTGTGCATGGAGTATTACTCCAACCCCACCCCCAGCTATGTTCCATGCTTGACTTTTTATTTTTGTTTAATTTACACTTATCCTCTTTAGAGAAATAGAGAAATCCTCTCTGACCTCCCCGAGTTGGTCTCTATCAGACACACTCTTTTCTCTCTAGTGTTTTTCAGAACTCGTTTCATTATGTTATCTATATGTTTATGACTTGCCTGTTTCCCTTACTACCTGTGAGTCCTATGAGGAGTAAAACCTTGTAAGTCTTCGGTAATATTTTGTTTTCATTATGTTTTGCTTTTCACTTTTATTAAAATTTTACATATACAAAAATTTTTATTTAATCTTTATTGTATATTTTCCTATGACCATTTAGTCCTCTTATATCCCCCTTTCCCCCTGCAATCACCACACTGTTGTCCATGTCCATGAGTCCTTTTTCCTTTCTGCTCAATCCCTCCACCCACTAAACACCTTCCCACTAGCTGTCATCTGCTTGCAGAAATTTTTGAAAGACAAATAAATGCATAAGCTTGGTGACACTGAAAAAGCAGTTCCCCGGCCCCCTGTAGCACCTTTTTTTTTCCCCCATAGGCACTTTTAGTCACTTTAAATTGATGACTGTGGTACTTAACTCCAGTTTCAAGAACATGTTTATACTCCTAAATATTTCAGTTTTAGGAATTATTTGATCCCTGATTACTGTGCAAGATGAGTATTTAACTTTCTTCACCTGTGCCCACAGACACATACCCACCCCACTATCAAACCTACAGTGACAGCTATGTCATGTGTTTGATTAGATTAATATTTCTTTTTTATTATGATGACTATGCAGATGCCAGTCACAGACAAATTTTCTCTGGAGTGAAAAATCATCTTTGTTTGCTTGCTTAGTTTTCTCTATATTCATCAGTAATTTAGCCCCAAACCCTTTGCCATTTGTATAAATGTTTTCCTAAATGATCAGATTCATAAATCATTCTGTCAATTTCAGGGGGTTTTTCTCCCTCCAATCTAGTTTCATTACTCTCTTGGTCAGAATTACCTTCATGTCTGTCCAAACAATTTATTCCATGTTTTCTATTATTTTTTTTAGCCATTTGTTTTAATAGATCACCTTCTCCAGCTTTCTTAGAAAGTGTACAGGAACACAGGAACATAGTTCTTTTCTACTTTGCATGACTAAAATATCTTTTTTCTACCCTCACCCTTGTTTAAGTACAGATTGATTTAAAACTGTCATTTTAAAAGAATTTTCTTTCAGCAATCTTAGAAAATTATCTACGACCTTGTTAGGTTTCAACGTGACTATGGAGAAACTCAAAGTTGACCCTTCATCCTTTGTTAATATCCCTCCTTTCTGTGCCCGCCCCCCCCCACCCTGGAATCCTATAAAAGTTTTTCCTTGTCTGTAATCTTCTGAATAGTCATTATGTATCTAGGTATGGTTTACATGCATCCCATAGTTTAGGCACTCCGTGGAAGGAAGAATGAAAGTGGGGGCAGGTAGGTATATTTGTATTTGAGTTGGCAAAATTGAGGTAGTTTCTGGTAGATTAATTTTTCCAATAAAGCAAGGGCCTTTATTGAGGCCCACAATAATTTTTGGAAAGTTTTCAGGTCTGTTGTGGAAAACAGAAAAGAATTCTTCTTAGGCAAGTTTATTTTTTTTTGCTAAATAAGAAAATGGGACTATTTGGGCCTCAAGTTTAACCAAGGGAACTTGGCTGCTAGTTTGAGATCATAACAGGTTACAAATATTTTCACATTTCATAGGGGTGTGTTAGAACTTGTTGTGTGTTTGAGAACTTGTTGCTAGTTTGAGATCATAACAGGTTACAAATATTTTCACATTTCATAGGGGTGTGTTAGATATCTATTCAGGGTAAGTAAAGTTGGTAATCAAATATCAGTTCTGAACATTTAGCCTAGTACCTCTCTCCATATCATCCTCATTTGAGTTTTAAAGGTTTGAAGATAAATGAACAGGAAAGAAAGAGTTTCTTTGAGAAAAGCTGGTGAAGTACTACAGCATTTTCACCCCCTCCCCTTTTCTCTCAAAGGACTAGAGGATATCAGATTATTGACCTGTTCCCATGAGTCTGCTGAGTGTTTGGCTTGTATCATCCAGAACTTTGGGGAGATTCTGAGTCAGGATCTAAAAAGCAAGAAATTTCACACTCTAAAAAGTGAGAAATTATGGATGGCTAGTTCTCTGACTTCAGAATAAGTAGAGGTGGCTCTATTGGAAATAAATACATCCAAATGTGACCATTAAAAATTCTTTTATATAATTTCACACACATGGAATCTAATGAACACAATGAACCATCAAGCAGAATAGACACTCATAGATGGATATTAGGTTGACTGCTGTCAGAGGAGGGGGTGGGTAGCTGGTGGAGGGGGGCAGTGGAGGGGTTGAGGGGAAAAAAAGAGAAATGAAACTCATGGGCACCGATAGCAGAGTGAGGATTGCCAGGGTGGGGGTGGAGGAGGGTAGAGGGTGCATAAGTGGTGATGGACCAAGACTCGACTTCAGGGGGGGAACACAGAGTGTGCAGATGATGTGTTGTAGAACTGTGCACCTGAAACCTGTGTATTTTTGTTAACAGCTGTCACTCCAATAAATTCAATAAAAAATTTGTTCAGGTTGGATCTCATTTCTTTTCAAACTGATCTCCATCTTTCTTTCTTTTCTTTTTTCCTTCTAAGATGATTGTACATTCTGGCACCACAAGATGCTCTAGGCTTCATTTGCATTTTTCCTGTCATGGCCCTGGAATCACAGCTTCTCCAAGAGATTCTGGTTTCTTTAATGAAAGAATGTACTTAAAAACCAAAATCTGAATCCTAGTTTTCTTCTTTAATAATGAGTTAATCACTGCTTCCAAACACTCTCAGTATTTGGAGCTAGGATATATATGTATGTACAGTATGTGTATGAACTATATGTATGTACCCTGCAGAGATGTCCTCAGTGTTTCAGCTCCAGCAGAGGCAACACAGTATTCAGCGTTTAGTGGAAATTGTGCTTCCTAGCCAGAGGGGAGCAGGCTTGTACAGAGAAAAGTCGTCATACTTGGTCCCTGATCGATCAGAAAAGAGCTGGCTCTGATTGGCCAGAACTGTGCAGCTCCAGTTGATGGGAAAAAGCCTCAATCCTACTGGTTGAAATAGGTCTCCAGGAATTCCTTTGTAAGGGCCGGCTCAGATGACAGAAGCAGAGTTTAGTGCAGAGGCTTTGCTGGCAAGTGCAGTTTGCACGAAACTCCTATGCAGAAATGGCTGCTATGCTCTGCTTTTGTTGTTGTTGTTAAATTTGAGTCCAGTTAGCCACCAAGAGCCCTTCATAGTCCTCATGGTTCACACCTTATACTGAGAATACTATTTCCATGGGTTACAAGATCTGTGTAATTACTTCTGATCACTCTATTCTTACTGTTGAATACTCTACTGTGAGTTCACTGGCCTCATTTCCCCGTCCTACACATCCCTATTCTACTGCAAATCCGGTTATTTTCTCACAGGTGGCTTCCGTGTGTTCTTGACTTTGCTAGCTGAACTCAAATGTCACCTTCTCTAAAGGGGGAGGACTTCCCTGACCATGAGAAAAAGTGTCAGTCTCCGCATGTCTCTACCAGATCATCCTGGTGACTTCATTTTTTGCATTCAACAGTAACTGAAAATACCTGTTTCTCTAGGTTCACTTGACTATACTTTGTCTCCTTAATTGGAATGTCAGTATCATGAGGGAGGGGACCCTTTCCTTTAAAGCTGTATCAACAGAGCATGGAATGTCCCCTGGCACATGATACAGATTTAGAGAATGACTCTTAGAGTGACTGACAGTCAGCGATGAGTTTGTTCTATCAGGATTGGACACCATGAATTTGCCGTACTGCCAATTTATGCAATTATGAGAATTCAGTATCTCTCATAAGGGAAAAACTAGGTGGAGTTATGTTGATCTGGGATTGTCACTTTGCCAAATGGATGTAATGAAAAGATCATTGCATATGTGTATTACGAATGCTGATAAGAGAGAAGCTAGGTGGAAGAGGAGCATGCACAACAGGAGGATAATGTGGACACAAGCTTTCCAGAGTTACTCATCAAAGCAGTGTTCTGCTGGAAGGGCGAGGGGAAAGAGAGTGGGAGGGCGGAAGGACTTAGACTTCTCCAAAGTTAACTATTCTGTATTAAATAATTTCATTTATGGCTTAACCGTAACATAGGTGGGCAGCAAGTAATGTCATGTGTAATTTCTTGGCCCCCACTAAGTTTTGGAAAGATTTGCAGCTTCTGATGCTTGCAGAAGTTAGATGTCCTGGACCCCACCAGAGTAAACTTCAGTCAGCTTCTGAATTTTTTACTAGGATGTATCTTGGCAGGACATCTTGATACATTTTCACGCAAACAGTTACAATAAATTCAATTTTTGTCTTCCTCCAGGCCTTATGGAGATTTATTTTGTTAGAATGAATTCTTCCTGGTGGCTTCAGTTAGATCAGTGGATGCAGTCCTTGCCTTTTCCTCTTGTAATTAACTATGTATTATCTGGTAATTTCCCAACAGTTTTGCAGTCATATGTGCTTAGTTGAAGATATCACTGGCAGATGATCTGTGAGATTATTAGTGAAAAAAAATAGAGAAAAACAGAGAAAGGGACCAAGAATGGGTTTCTGACCTATCCTGATGGACATAAAAACAAACTTAAAAGAACCAAAGTGTACAGAATGTCCAAAACCTAACAGAAGAGTTGAATAAGATATAGTTTTTTTTTAATTAGATGGTCTTTTTCGAGCCATCAAAGTACTATTTACTTCTCTAGAAGTAATTTACTAAATGTATTCTAAAGGAACTCCTGAGTCCATGTATCACTAAAAAGAAGTGTTTTCCTTTCTTGTAGCAATAGGCCCAACAAATTATGTAGAAGTAGTAAAACAAGAAATGTCAATAAATACTCTGTGGAACTGATTGAAGTAGTGCTTTTCAAACTGTGTTCTGATGTGATAGGACACTTGGAAAAAGGCAGATACAAATAGATTAGTTCTATTTTTATTTGTTTTATATATTGGATTTCTCTATGAAATTAAATTAAATTTATTTTTTGTATTTTATTTTACTTTTTTTACTGTTGTGCTATTATAGTTGTTCCAATTTTTTCCCTTGCTCTCCCCTGCCCCCCATTCCCACAATCAATCCCCACCCTGTTGTCCATGTCCATGGGTCATTTATACTTGTTCAATAACTAGGCCCTTCTCCTTCTTTCCTCCCTTATCCTCCTCCCCCTTTTTCTCTGGTCATTGTCAGTTTTTTCCTTATTTCCATGCTTCTGGATCTATTTGCTCTTTTGTTTGTTCTGTTCATTAGGTTCCTGTAAAAGGTGAGATCATATGGTATTTGTCTTTTGCCACCTGGCTTATTTCACTTAACATAATACTCTCTAGTTCCATCCATGCTCTTCCAAAGGTAGGGGTTCCTTTTTTTTCTTTCTGCTATGTAGTATTCCATTGTGTAAATGCACCAAAATTTTTTGATCCATTCATTTACTGATAGGCACTTAGGCTATTTCCAGCACTTGGCTATTGTAAACAATTCAGCTATGAACATGGGGATGCATAGATTCTTTTGATTTGCTGTTTCAGGATTCTTAGAGAATAATCCCAGCAGTGAAGTTACTGTGTCAAAAGGCAGTTCCACCTGTGGTTTTTTTAAAGACATTTTATACTGTTATCCACAGTGGCTACACCAGTCTGCATTCCCACCAACAGTACACTAGGGTTCTGTTGGGAACTGCTCTGCCTGGTTTCAAGAGTTGTAAGTGCCCTCATGGTTAAGGCTGAGTGAGTGACCCCCCAGAATGCGAGCCACTAAGAAGACAAAACTTGTCTCTGGCAGCAAGCGCTGCTTCTGCTTCTCCCCAGCCTCCAATGATTGGTCGGTTAGTCAGAGACGGGTACTACCCCTCAGAGGAGGGACAACCTAAGCCAGACACGATCACTTGGGAGGCCATCGTAGAAGGACTTGGGGGGCTTCAACAAAAAGGGAATGATGGACCCTCACCCCCCAACTATTCTGACATAGCCCCAGTCCCCATGTCCTCTGAGAGAAGCGCTTCCTGAATTTAATCCACTTAAACCTACAAAAGTATGATGGGGAAAGCGGGGCAGCTCTTTGCCCACTAGAGTGGGATCTAGGGTTATCAGGCCTAAGAAAGACTGTGTAAAATCCTGTGCAACCTGCTTTGTTTAGAATGCTCTCATTTAAATGATAAGGGTCCAAGCAAAAAGTTTGTTCCTCAAAGTTTTATGGCTCTTTAGCTATCTGACTCTGACTGAGAAGAAGCCCTCAGAGTTCTTTGAATGCTATCTATTGTTTGATCCTTACCTGTATTCTTGTGCAAATGAACCTAATAAAAGCCCCTTGAGGAAGGGGCTCTTGACCCTTGTTTGAGAGATTAGCCACCTTTCCTCCCCAAGCAGATCACATCTTGGTAGTTTCACTTTCATTCGTGGCAAACAGGGGGACTTTGCAGGCAAAGTTGCCCCCACAGGGTGCCTTGCCAGTACTTGCTGTTTGTTGATTTGTTTATGATGGCCCATCTCACCAGTGTGAAGTGGTATCTCATTGTGGTTTTAATTTGCATCTCTCTGATGGCTAGTGATGCTGAGCTAGTGATCCTTTCATATGTCTCTGGGCCCTCTGTATGTCACTGGAGAAGTATCTGTTCCAGTCCTTTGACCTTTTTCAACTGGATTTTTTTGTCTTTCTGTCATTGAGTTGTATATATACTTCATATATTTTGGAGATCAAGTCCCTGTCAAGGTATTGTTGGCAAATATGTTTTCCCATATGTGGGTTCTCTTTTCATTTTGCTGATGTTTTCTTTAGTGGTGCAGAAGATTTTTAATTTGATGTAGTCCCATTTGTTTATTCTTTCCTTTGTTTCCTTTGCCCTATAGGATGAACCAGCAAAAATATTGCTATGTTGGACATCTGAAATTTGCTTCCTATGTTTTCTTCTAGGACTTTTGTGGTGCTTTGGCTTATGCTTAAGTCTTTTATCAATATTGAGTTTATTTTGGTGTATGGTGTAAATTGGTGGTCTAGTTTCATTTTTTTTTTTTTGCATATATCATTCCAGATCTCCCAGTGCCATTTGCTGAAGAGGCTATTTTTACTCCATTTTATGCTTCTGACTTCTTTGTCAAATATTAATTGACCATAGAGACATGGGTTTATTTCTGAGCTCTCTATTGTGTTCCATTGATCTGTGTGTCTCTTCTTATGCCAGTGCCAGGCTGTTTTGATTACAGTGGACTTGTAGTATAGTTTGGTGTCAGATAATATGATACTTCCTACTTTCTTATTCTTTTTCAAGATACCTGAGGCTATCCAGGGTTATTTTTGGTTCCACATAAATTTTAAAAAAATTTGTTCTAAATCTGTGAAGTATCTCCTTTACATTTTAATAGGAATTGTGTTGAATCTATAGATTGCTTTGGGAATTATGGAAATTTTAATGATGTTAATTCTTCCAATACATGAACATGGTATATTCTCCCATTTGTTTATATCTGCCTTAATTTCTTTCTTCAGTGTTCCATAATTTTCTGAGGATAGGTCTTTTACCTCCTTGGTTAAGTTTATTCCTAGGTACTTTATTTTTCTTGTGGATATAGTAAGTAAATTTTTTTCTAGTTTCTTTTTCTGATATTTTATTTTTTAATTTTTTTTAAGTTTTATTTGTTTATCTTTAGAAGGAAAGGGAAGAAGAGAGGAAGAGAAATATCAATGTATCGTTGCTTCTTGTGCATCCCCTGCTGGGAACTGGACCCTGCTGGGAACTGGCCTGCAACCCAGGCATGTGCCCTGACTGGGAATAGAACCGTGATCCTTTGGTTCACAGGCCCGTGCTCAATCCACTGAGCTGCACCACCCAGGCTGATACTTCATTTTGATGTGTAAAAATGTCTTCAATTTCTGAATGTTGACTTTGTATCCCACTATTTTGCCAAATTCACTTATTTGGTTGAGTAGTTTTTTTGGTGGAGCCTATATGGTTTCTTGTTTAAGATTTTTTTTAATGTTTTATTTATTTATCTTTAGAGGGGAAGGGAAGGAGAGAGGAAGGAAACATCAATGTATGGTTGCTTCTGGTGCATCCCCTGCAGGGAACTGACCCCTGCCGGAAACTGGCCTGCAACCCAAGCATGTGCCCTGACTGGGAATCGAACCGCGACCGTCTGGTTCGCAGGCCTGCGCTCAATCCACTGAGCTACACCAGCCAGGGCTGTCTTGTTTAAGATTTTTATGTCATCTGTGAATAATGACAGTTTTACTTCCCCCTTTCCAATTTGGGTGCACTTCCTTTTTCTTTTCTGATCTCTGTGGCTAGAACTTCCAGTACTATGTTGAATAGAAGTGGTAAAAGTGGACACCCTTGTCTTGTTTCTATCTTCGTGGGAAAGTTTTTAATTTTTGCCTATTGAGTATGATGTTGGCTGTAGGTTTGTTGTATATGGCCTTATTATATTGATGTATGCTCCCTCTATTCCCAGTTTGCTGAGTGTTTTTTATCATAAATGGGTACTGTACTTTTGATAAGGATAGGAGTTAACTCTTCTCTAAATATTTGATAAAATTCTCCTGTGAAGCCATCTGGTCCAGGGCTTTTGTGTGCCAGGAGTTTCTTGATTACTTTTGCAATTTCACTAATTGTTATCAGTCTATTCTGGCTTTCTGCTTCTTTATTCAGTTTTGGAAGATTACATATTTTTAGGAATTTGTCTGTTTTGCTCAGGTTGTCAAATTTTTTGGCATATGGTTGTTTGTAGTAGTTTTGACAATCATTTGTATTTCTTTGATATCATTTGTAATTTCCCCTCTTTTGTTTCTGATTTTTTTACTTGGGTCCTCTCTTTTTCTTGATGAGTCTGGTTAAAGACTTGTTGCTTTTGTTTATCTTTTCAAAGAACCGGCTCCTTGTTGATCATTTGAATTGTTCTTTAGTCTTTATGTCATTTAATTCTTCTCTGATCTTGAATATTTCTTTCCCTCTACTCGCTTTGGGATTTGTTTGTTATTGTTCCTCCAGTTCTTGTAGGTGTCAGGTTAGGTAGTTTATTGAAGATTTTTATATCTTTTTTTAGGTAAGCCTGTATACTATGACTTTTCCTCTCTGTACTGCCTTCACTGTGTCCTATAGATTTGGGGCTGTTGTGCAAACATTTTCATTTGTTTCCAGGTACTTTTTGACTTCTCCCTTGATCTCATTATTAACCCATTCATTATTTAACAGTATGTTATTCAGTCTCCATGAATCGGAATGTTTTTGAGTTTTACTTTGGGGTTGGTTTCCAGTTTCAAGCTGCAATCCCAGAAGCTGCTTGATATGATTCCAATTTTCTTGAATTTGTCAATGCTTGTTTCATGACCTACTATGTGGCCTATCTTTGAAATTGCTTCATGTACACTTCAAAGGAGTATATATTTTGCTCCCCTGGTGTAAAATTTTCTCTAAATATCAATTAAGTCCATTTGCTCTAGAGTGTTGTTCAGTGCCATAATATCCTTGTTGATTCTTTGGTTGGAAGATCTATTCATTGTTGATAATAAGGTGTTAAAGTCCCCTACTATGAATGTGTTGCTATCAATATCTTCCTTGAAGTCTTCTAAGATTTTTCTTGTATATTTGGGTGCTCCTATGTTGGGAACATATATCTTTACAAGGGTTATATCTTCTTGATGGATTGTTCCCTTAAGTAATATATAATATCCTCTTTTGTCTCTTTTTATGGCCTTTGTTTTGAAATCTATTTTGTCTGTTATAAGTATTGGTACCCCAGCTTTTTCTTTCAGGTCTGTTTGCTTGGAATATTCTTTCCATTCCTTCACTTTCAGCCTGTGGAAATCTTTTGCTCTGAGGTGAGTCTCTTATAAACAGCATATATGTGGGTCCTGTTTTCTGATTCATTCAACTACCCTATGTCTTTTGATTAGAACATTTAATCATTCACATTTAAAGTTATTATTGATAGGTACTTATTGCCATTTTTATGCTTTGCACTTGTACTCCTCTATCTTTCTCTTTTTCTCCATCCTCTTAGAGCATTCCCTTTAGCATCTCTTATAATGGTGGCTTGGTAGATTGTGTTCTTGTATCCTTTTTTTTTTTTTGGTCTGGGCAGCTTGTTATTCCACCTTCCATTTTAAATGAGCCTCCCTGCATAGAGTAGTCTTGGTTGCAGGCTTTTGCTTTTCACTACTTGAAATATTTCTTGCCATTCCCTTCTAGCTTGTAATATTTCTGTTCAGTAATCAGCTGCTAGCCTTATTAGGGCTCCTTTGTAGGTTACTTCCTGTTTCTCCCTTGCTGCCTTTAAGATTCTTTCTTTGTCTTGGAATTTTGCCATTTTAATGATGATGTGTCTTGAAGTGGGTCTATTTGAATTCATGTCGATTGGGATCCTTTGCGCTTCAAGGGCTTGTGTGACTTTTTCTCTTATCAAATTTGGCAAGTTTTTCATCCTCACTTTTCCAAAAAGGTTTTCTATGTCTTGCTGTCCTCTTCTTCTCGTTCTGGTATTCCTATGATATGGATATTATGTTTCATGTTTTCCTGCAGCTCCATTAAACCCTTCTCTTTTATTTTGAGTCTTTTTCATTTTGTTGCTCTGTCTGGGGATTTTTTTCCTACTTTGTCTTCCAGCTTGCTGATTCAATCCTCTGCTTCATCTAGCCTGCCTTTAATTCCTTCTACTGTGTTCTTCAGTTCATAAATTGTATTCTTCATTTCCTCCTTGCTCTTATTGATAGCTTCCATGTTCTCTTTCATGCTGATGTAGTTTGCAGCAAATTACTTGTAGTTTACCTATAGTTCTTTGTAGTTCTCCTGAGCTCATTGAGGTTCCTTATAACCATTATTTTGAACTCGATGTCTGATCATATATATGCCTCTATTTCATTTAGAACTCTTTCTGGGATTTTTTTCTTTAAATTGAGGGTTGTTTGTTTGTCTCTCCATCTTAGGGGAGACTGTTCTTATTTGTCTGTCCTTCTTAGATTGATCTGCTTTGATTCCCTATCTTCATCATGTTACCTTCTATGGTAGAAGACCTGTGGGATTCAGTTGTCCAGCCTCCTCGATCTCCTGAACCTGATGCTCTTGGGATGCCTTTATGCTGTTTATGTTTGCTCTTTGGTTGTAATTGGGTTTTGATTATTTTGGGGTTGTTCTTTGGTGGATCCTTCCCTCTGGCTTGCTGACTTGAGAGTCATTCTGCCTACCATATCTTGTATGCTCTTGTGCAGGTGCAGTTTTTTTTCCCCTGGATTTGCCTCTGGTGATGACAGATGGTGTCCCAGCCTGGCCTTAGGCAGCATGTTCAAGACTACCAGTGATCTACCACCTATGGCTGACTCCTTCAGTTGTTAATCTATTTACTCTGTAATCAGCAGTGAGGCATAAACACCATAGGATGGGGCAGATTAATTTCTGTGGGCAAAGCTATTGCTTCTCTCAGGCTGATAATACTTGGAGGGGAGTGAGCTGCCTGAGCGAGATGGCTACTGCAGTATGGTGGATGAGTCTTCACCAGGATCCTGGTAGCTCCTCATTTTGTTCTCTTCCGAAGCCACCATCCCTAGTATCTCCTCAAGTGTCTCTAGTCTAGTCTGCCCCTCCTTTGCCAGAACCCAGGGTAAATTGGCTGAAAATAAGATTTTATTCATTGTCCCTTTAAAGGCTCTCTGAGTCTCCAGCTGTCTGACTCTGTCAGAGAGAAGCCTTGCTGCTTTTCACAGCTGGATGTTATCTAGGTTCTTTTCAGGCTCTGATACTGTAAGCTAAGGATCCTAGGTTGGGGTTTAGACCCCACACTCCTCAAGCAGACGCCCCTGGCCACTGAAATGTTCTTCCAGCCCATCAGCTACCACCTGTGGGAGCTCAGCCAGATCTTTTGTGTCTCCTCTGCACTCAGTACCAGTCACATTGTGGTGAAGCTGTTTCTTCTGTCTGTCCATGGTAATAAGGCTTCTCCCCTGCCATTGTTTAGTTGCTTATTGCAGAAGATTTCTCTAAAATTCACTTGTAATTCCAGTTTGGTCCTGGTAGGAAGTTAGTGTAGCTTCTACTTACCCCTCTGCCATCTTGGATCTCTGTTTCCTTGAGATTCAATTTAAAAACAGGATTCTGTGCTAAAAGAAATTAGAAAACCATTGGTCTTCTTAGGCTAGAGAATAATGGAACATTTTTTAAATATATCATGGAGCTATGTTTAAACCCTATATAATATCATAAACAGTATTTTAAATTTTTGTAGCTATCATTAAAAAATTTATATATTGAATTTGGTGGTTTTAAAACAGAAAATAAAGAGAAGGAAGAACAAGTAGGATTTAGTATATTCACAATGTTGTGTAACTCTCACTTGTTCCCAATTCCAAAATATTTCCATCATCTCAAAAGAAAACCCCTTCCTGATTAAGGAGTCACACCCCATTCTCCTTTCTTCCCAGCCCTTGCAATCATCAGTTTGCTTTCTGAGTTCATGGACTTATTGATTTTGGATATTTCATATAAATGAAATCATTCAGTATGTGACTTTTTTCTTGACTTATTTCATTTAGCATAATAATGTTTTCTAGGTTCATTCACATTTTATTTTATTTTTAAATTAATTTTTAGACAGAAAAGAAGAAATGGAGAAAGAGAGGGAGAGAAACATCAATGTGTGCTTGCCTCTTGTGCATCCCCAACTGGGACCTGGCCCACAACCCAGGCATGTGCCCCTAACTGGGAATCAAACTGGTGACCCTTTGGTTCACAGGCCGGCACTCAATCCATTGAGCCACACCAGCCAGGGCAATTCATCCATGTTGTACCATGTGTCAATACCTCATTCCTTTCTATTACTAAGAATATTCTGTCGTGTGTATATACCACATTGTGTTTATTCGTTTATCATTTTATGGCTATACAAAGAAAGCTTCCCTGAACAATCATGTACAACTATTTTCTTGAGTCATTGTTTTCAGTTTTCCAGGTTATACATCTAAAATGGAATTGGTGGATCATATGGTAATTCTATTTTTATTTTTTTGAGGAACTGCCAAACTGCTGCATCACTTTACATTACTCCCTGAAAAGTACGAAGGCTCCAGTTTCTCCATATTCTCACCAACACTTGATGTTTTCCATTTGGCTGTCTTTTAATCAAACATTTGTGTGATTAAATATAATTATTGGTTTTATAGGGGAATCACTGCTCAAAAAAAGGATTTTTTCATATAATTGCTTTGCTCTCTTTTCAAAATTGAATTCCTTACTCCTCTTCATTCAATGCATATAAAAATAGTTTCTGGTTTTATTAAGGCATAAATGTAGAGCACCATGTTACTCTATGGGGACCTGCTTTTTGTAAATGAAACACCAGCATTCATTAGGAGCCTGGGTAACATTCCTAGTTGTTTTCATCACTTACCACTTGACTCCCATAATGCCATATGTTTTCTTTTCTACTAAATACTTTTGATGTAGGGTATCTAGGTCAGTTGTAGTGAACATTAGGAGATAAAATGGAAGAGAAACACAATGATGAGAATTAGAAAACAGTTTGAAAAAATCACAGTTTAAACAGTTATATCCATACTATCTGCTGTTTCACGTGTGTACACAAAATTATTTCATAACTCCCCAAAATGTAAGTCTCAAAACAACAAAAACATGGGTATTTTTGCCTGTCTTTTGACATTTTATCATTATTTTATATGATTTTACTGATAATTTTGCTTTTGATTGATATAATAGTATTTTTCTCTTCTGTGGCTACTTTGCACCTAGAATGTTCTTTAGGTGACTCTAATGTGGCCACATATTCATTTAATACATTTCTGTTCAAGTAATGATCAGTCACACGCCACCTGCCAAGCAGTGTAACTGATCGCCAAGGAGACAATTTTGACAGGCTGTTCCCAGGAGATTCCCGTGCTGTGTTTTGTAACAGGCGGTTGCCCAGCAGGATCAGAGTCTCGAAATGTAAACCCAAAAGCAAGAATGAAAAAAATAGGGAATGAAGGATGAAATTCACTAAGCATGGGATAAAAACTTTAAAAATTAGGAGTAATTGCTGTAAGATTTTAAAAACGTGAGAATAGGAGACAGACATTGTAAAGTGTTTAGCCTCAGAATTAGAATGAGAAACTGAAAAAGGCAGATAGCATGATGGATAATGTAAATTAAATAAACAACAAACAAACTCAGAAAGTCACAAAGAAGACAACACATAGTATTTGACAATTTTTGCCAACCAAGTTGGAAGGTAGAGGATATAAAGCCCAATAAAGCAGATATAAAGCAGATGTAAAGCAGAATTAACCAAGGAAACACAAGTTGCACACAAACAAAGCAGTAATTGCTAAAAGCTGTAGTTCACTTACAGAACAAATGCCTTCTCTATATGAAGCATGCGGTTTATGTGTTATTATGAGTTCAATCAATATTTGTTGATTTTATAAGAAAGAAAGGCATACTACATAGGACACCTACATATGTAAAAATTAAAAAAGTATCTTTTCTTCTAACCTGTGCAAATGTGTTATTATGTATTTATTGATATTTCCTTAATGTGTCCTTTTTTGAGATGTAATGAGCCTTCACTGTATGATATACTTACCAGGAACTAAGGCCAGGTAAACCATAGAAATCTAACCAAAAAAAAAAAAAATTGGTTCTTTGAAACTCCTCTTAAGAGCTTTACACTGGACTTTGAAGGCCTGATTGGGCACCCAGAGATATACTACCACTTGATTCTGAACTGTCTGGCAGGTGGGAGGAACACAGACACACTCTATTTCCTCCTGGTATGCTGAACAGCTTGGCAAACCCACAAGCAAAGAAACTAGGGCTGTTGCCTTGAATCCTGTTCAAGAGGAAGACAAAGGCACCTTTGTGTTTGCTTTTGCCCAAGGGAGAGTCTCGTGGGCACAGGATCTGTTACAGAAAACCTGCCTGGAAGGAAAGCATATTTGAAACCAGACTCTGGGTAATTGAAGACACAAGCTTTTGTGATGCTACAACCTACAGGGAACAGCCCTGATTTTATAGGTAAATATCTGCTCTCTCTAAACTGTACAATAATATATTCTTTTGGTGAACACACTAAAACTGGCTCTGTGGTAGGAAATTATTCTAGTGTTACACTCGTTTCCCTAATTTTTATGAGTTGCAGGATAGAACAAGATAAAGCCACAAAGGCAAAGTCCACACAGAAAACAAAATGACTGAGTGTTTCTTTGAAGGGAGGATGGAAAATATTAGAGTTGTACTAAAGTGGGAGTGGTGGCTAATGCGGAAGAATCAAAAGAAATTTGCATACGGAGCACCAGATAGCTATTAAAAACACTAATGGGGGGGGTGTTACAATAATTGTAAAGAGTATATCCATCCTGTCTTTCTAAAAATTCCATCACTAATTCTTTATAATTTAAATATTACTTTATATATACAAAATGCAAGAGTTCACTTTTATGAAGCAGTTTAAATAAAACCTGCCCCAAATGATGTCACAAGAGAGTTGTCTAGCAGTTATGGAGTTGTAATGTGATTATCTGTTCACACAAAGTAAATTTGATCTTAATATAACTATTAAGAGATACCTTCAAAACAAGGTCTTTATGACACCTATCAGTTTAAGGCACAGCAGAACTAACATAGATCAGATTCAGATTATCATTCAGTAAAGACACTCCTTGCCTGGACAGTGTACCATACACTGGTTTTGTGTGTGTGTGAATATGAGTTTGGCTCTGGAGCTCAGATTATTTCTTTTATAGTCAATGGGACATTGCTAATCATTGATGAAGCACTATGGAATGAACAAGTTACAGTCAACTAGACAGAATAAGTGTTTGAAAACGAATTCAAATAATATGCAGTTCTTGCTAATTGCTAATAGCTTCTCCCTTAGGCATTGAAGACACCTTCAATTGACTACCACTTCTGTAAGGATCCTCCGGTTCTTCATCTTCTGTTTCATTGGTTCATGATCATTTATATCCTACATAGAATTTTGCTGAAACGTATCTGACTTATCATTTCCTTTTATCATAATTGATAAGAAAATTTCAAAATGTCTTAGCAATTGAGAAAACATGGGCCTTTAGCCAGGCCAACCTGGGTTTGAATCTTAGTTCTCTCATTGTGGATGAGTGACATACTTCTCGAACCCTTGTGCTCCTCAGAGAAAATGGGACACTTACCATTTATTTTCATGTGAGGATCTGAGTCACCTTACTCAGGGACCCATGCAGAGTGGGAATTTGATAAATGGCAGATTTTGTTGTTTTGTGTTTTTTTATCTATCTAGTTATTACAAGCTTGGTTTCAAAAGTGTAATGATTTTCTTTTTCTTTTTATTTTTTATTTTTATTCAACTCTTGTTCAAGTACAGTTTTCTGTCTTGTATTCCCAGACCTGCCCCTCCCCCAGTGCTCCCTGCCTCCCTCGAATCTCCGCCCCCCACCTTAGTTATTGTCCATCTGTCCTTTATACTTGTTCATGTGAGTCCTTCCCCTTTTCCCCTGTGATTCTTTCCCCTCTCCCCTCTGGACCCTTCCAGCATGTTCTGTATTTCAGTGTCTTTGGTTACATTTTGCTTGTTTGTTTTGTTATTTAGATTCCTGTTAAAGGTGATAACATATGGTATTTACCTTTCACCGCCTGGCTTATTTCACTCAACATAATGCTTTCCAGTTCTATCCATGATGCTGCAAAGGATAGGAGCTCCTTCTTCCTTTCTGCAGCATAGAATTCCATTGTGTAAATGTACCATAGTTTTTTGATCCAGTCATTGACCGATGGCCATCTAGGTTGATTCCAACTCTTGGCTATCGTGAATTGTGCTGCTATGAACATTGGGGTGCATAGGTTCTTTTGGATTGGTGCTTCAGGGTTCTTAGGATATACTCCAAAGAGTGGAATTGCTGGGTCAAAAGGCACGTCCATTTTTAGTTTTCTTAGAAAATTCCATACTGTTTTCCATAGTGGTTTCACCAGTCTGCAATCCCACCAACAGTGAATTAGAGTCCCCTTTTCCCCACAACCTCTCCAACACTTGTTGTTTGTTTCTTTGTTTATCATAGCCACTCTGACTGGTGTTAAGTGGTATCTCATTGTGGTTTTAATTTGCATCTCTCTGATAGCTAGCGATATTGAGCATCTTTTCATGTGTCTCTGGATGCTCTGTAGGTCCTCCTTGGAGAAGTGTCTGTTCAAGTCCTTTGCCCATTTTTTAATTGGGTTGCTCATCTTCTTTGAGTGGAATCGTGTGAGTTCTTTATATATTTTGGAGATTAAACCTTTGTCTGAGGTGTCATTGGCAAATATGTTTTCCCAAACTGTTGCTTCTCTTTTTATCTTGATACTGTTTTCCTTGGCCATGCAGAAGCTTTTAAGTTTGATGAGATCCCATTTGTTTATTCTTTCCTTTATGTCCCTCGCTCTAGGGGATGTATCAGTAAAAATATTGCTGCGTGGAATATCTGAGATTTTCCTGCCAATGCTCTCTTCTAGGGCTTTAATGGTTTCATGGCTTATATTTAAGTCTTTTATCCACCTTGAATTTATTTTGGTGTATGGTGTAATTTGGTGCTCGAGTTTCATTTTTTTGCATGTAGCTGTCCAGTTCTCCCAACACCATTTGTGGAAGAGGCTATGTTTACTCCATTTTATGTTACTGCCCCCTTTGTCGAATATTAATTGACTGTACAGATTTGGGTTTATTTCTGGGCTCTCTGTTCTATTCCATTGGTCTATGTGCCTGTTTTTATGCCAGTACCAGGCTGTTTTGATTACAGTGGCCTTGTAATACAGTTTCATATCAGGTATTGTAATCCCTCATACTTTGTTCTTTTTCAACATTGCAGCTGCTATGCGGGGTCTTTTATGGTTCCATATAAGTTTTTGAAGTGTTTGTTCTGTATCTGTGAAATATGCCATTGGCACTTTAATAGGTATTGCATTGAATCTGTAAATTTCTTTGGGTAGTATGGACATTTTGATGATGTTAATTCTTCAAATCCATGAACACAGTATATGTTTCCATTTGTTTGTGTCTTCCTTGATTTCTTTCTTCAGTGTTGTGTAGTTTTCTGCATACAGGTCTTTAACCTCCTTGGTTAGGTTTATTCCCAGATATTTTATTTTTGTTTTTGCTATATCGAATGGGATTTTTTTCTTGATTTCTGCTTCTGCTGTTCCATTGTTGGTATACAAAAATGCCTTTGATTTCTGGATATTGACTTTGTACCTGCTGTTTTGCCAAATTCATTAATTTGTTCAAGCAGTTTTTTGGTAGAGGCGATAGGATTTTCCATGTACACTATCATGTCATCTGCAAACAATGACAGTTTTGTTTCCTCCTTTCCAATTTGAACGCCTTTTATTTCCTTTTCTTGCCATCATCACTGAGGCTAAAACTTCCAATACTATATTAAATAGAAGTGGTGAAAGTGGACAACCTTGTCTTGTTCCTGATCTTAGTGGAAAAGCTTTTATTTTTTGCCCATTGAATATGATGTTGGCTGTAGGTCTTTCATATATGGCCTTTATTATATTGAGGAATGCTCCCTCTATTCCCACTTTGCTGAGTACCTTTATCATAAATGGGTGTTGTACCTTATCAAATGCTTTTTCTGCATCTATTGATATGATCATGTGGTTTTTGTGTTTGCTTTTCTTTATGTGGTGTATTATATTTATTGATTTACAAATATTGAATCATCCTTGCATCCCTGGGATGAATCCCACTTGGCCGTGGTGCATGATCTTTTTGATGTATTGTTGGATGCAATTTGCCAATATTTTATTGAGGATTTTAGCGTCTGTGTTCATCAGAGATAATGGCCTGAAGTTTTCTTTCTTTGTTGTGTCTCTATCTGGTTTTGGAATTAGGATGATGCTGGCTTCAAAAAAAGAGTTGGGGAGTTCTCCCTCCTTTTGGATTTTTTGGAATAGTCTGTGAAGAATCGGGGTTAGTTCTTCCTTAAAAGCTTTGTAGAATTCTCTTGTGAAACCATCTGGTCCAGGGCTTTTGTGC